>NW_016690268.1:2841526-2894913 GCF_001604755.1 Lepidothrix coronata | reverse complement strand
AATGTTGAAATAAGGATGATGAAAAATGACCAGAGAATTTACACCTGAGGAGAAAGACGGTAGATATGAATGTGTCTGCAATACTCAGTCTAGCCTTTGGGTTCTGGAAGCCTTTTCACGACCCTGCTTTCAGTGGTGATGCTTCCCTTCAGTTCCTTATTTCTCTCCTTGATTCTCGTGTTGTATTTTATGTTGAGAATATATTGTACCTGTGTGAGGAATTAAAATCTGTGTTTTGAGTAGATGATAAATTAGTAGAATTGCATTGCAGAATTGCAGTTTAATATTTCAAGAATTTGATTAAGAGTTTGATTAGTCAATATGCAGTCAGTAGATGAACCCAGCAAAGAGCACCGGAACAGTATCTCAGTGAGATATCAAAGGCTGGCCTTTAATTGCTTCTTCGTTTCCTAATACTATCAGGCTTCTCCTGTTGAAAATTATAATAATAGCTTTTGTAATCATCACACCTCTAGAAAAGGAAACATTAAGAAAAAATATTAAAAGTGAAGTATTAGGGGACAAAGGTAATCCACCAGTTTCTGGAATGGTAAATTATGTCTCACTAATCTATTAGAATTTTTTGAATCTGTAAGTAATGCAATGTAAAACTGTAAAGCAGTGTAAAAGAAATAAAAAAATAATGAATTTTGATTTTCAAAAGGTCAGTGAAAAGATTCCTTAGAATAAGGTATAAAACACCTCTTGTTTCTGTTTAGAGAAGCGATGTATTGTCTGGGAACAAAAGCCAAGAAATAGGAATCAAAGAATCAGAGGAATCCATTTGCAACAAAGCAAAAGATTAAGAGTAGAGTACTCTAGTACTGATCTCTTGAATATTATTCTTGGAGCCTGTCATGAATGGGGAAGGTTGTTTGGAGCTCTGGAGAAGTGAACAAGAGTGAACAAAATGACAGGTGGACCTAAGTGTCCAAAAATGCAAAATATTATCAATTGGAGAGGGAAACATGACTTAATCATTAACCCAACACCATTCTTCCTGTGTCAGGTTAGGAAGGGGATCTGGATATGGTGGTGCACAGCTGTGTATAACCACAGTCCAAAGAATGAAACAAGTTCATAGGCAGTACAGATATGGAAAAAGAAGGCAGTGCTTTAATGTGGTCAGCAGTGTGAATCTGTGGGGAAATGCAGGACTGGGTGCTACAGTTTCAAGAGACAATGCAGACCTATGTCAGCTTCAGCACAGGGTGAAGGGAATTATTGGGAGTGTGCTAAGATGTTCAGAAACCATGTTTTAAGAGATTGAGGTACTCTGCTTTTGAAAGAAGGAGAGATGAGAGTACAATAGAAACATATAATACAGCAGATGGCAGATGATATAAAGAACTGAGTTTGGGAACTTAAGAATAAGGGAAAATCAGTGGTTCATACAATGGCAAATGCAGTTAATTGAAATTAGTTCACTTCTAATTTGGATATTTCAGTATGTATCTGGCTTTTACTGCTCCAGCCCAGGATGCCAAACATCTGGGCTTAGTCACTTTTTCAGTCATTGAGTCTCAGAGAGAGAAAATTACAAAGTGATAGAATGGAATCTCATAGAAAGAATAATTAGACCGTAAAAATCATTAACCCAGAGTTGTGTTTACCATTAATACTCTATCAAATGTTGATCGTGTGACTAAACTGCAGAGTAAAAGAGCAGCTGTAAACACTGCCCAGCAATATAAACAAGGTCATCGTTGCTGTGAAAGAAAACATGAGATGGATGAAAATGGTTCAGAAGGTACTTTCATCTATAAGTGATAAAATTGAGCGGGTTTTTAGACATAATTCATTAAATAGTTTTCCATAATTTTCTGATACAAAAATTATTTAGAAATTAGTGTCTGTTAAAAATGAAAAGAAAGACACATTCAAAAGATTCAGAAGCTGCTTGTGCACACTAATCTCACCTTAACACGTTTTGGAAGCAGTAGCATTTTGCTTGGTATGAACATGCCTGCCAAGTACAGCCATGTGAAATATCTGCTTTCTGCTATCCAGTAGTCTCCATACAACTTTCTTCAATGTTGTCATGGCAATAAGACTGTTTTTGACAATGCCATTAATGAACTCTGAGGGTGAGAAAGGTCCTTCTCCAACAAAGAGTGACACCACCACAAAGCAAATTAAATTGCTCTGACAACGTATCTATTGAGAGTGAGTTCACATGTCACTGGAGCTTTTAGGATCTTATTGATGACTTTGTGGCTGCCAAAAGTCATAAAGTACTGCTGTTGTAACAGGTTTATGTTTATAGACAGTATTTGCCTGCATTGTTTGATTGTCCTAATGCTGATATACTCTGTCATTTTACCTTGACAATTGCATTTGCTATTATTCCTCTGTCAGTGAGTTAATTAAGGTGTGTATGTCAGTAATCATTTCTTATCTCCAAGGGGGTAAAATGTATATGCCATAAACACATAACTATGTGACAACTGATTACACTACAGTTAAGTGATAAGAGCAGTTGACAGGAGTATTTGAGGATCACAAAATAGGCATGGGTCAGCACATTTTCCTGGGTGATAAAAGCTAAAATAAAAGTGGACCAAACCACATGTGAATAGGGCCTTTTACAGTCAGTTTGCTGTCTGTTCAAAAAAAGGACCTACCATCTGCAGAAGTTATGAGAGATATCAAGATATCTTCTTTAAAGACCATACATTAATGTGCATGGTGCTTTACATCAAAAGAAGATCATCACCCTGGTGTCAGTGACTCCCTGATTCTAAACCTGAAGCACTGTCAACTCAGAGCTTATTGGCTACATAGCAAAATACGAATCTTATTTCCCCTAAATTGAGGGCCTGACATCAGTCTGTAATCTTATTTTTTCTGGAAAACAAAGGAATGAGGTGACTGTAACAGATAGCCTGAGTTGCCATGGTCACTCCTGGAAATCGCAGGGGAGAGATGGAGGTGATGGATGCTATAGGTTTGGATAAGACCATCCTCCTCCCATCCCAGTCTCATTGCAAGAGGCTGCAGGAAAGACTGGCTTTCCAGGACACTAAAGAAGTTGTCTTACACTGTGTAGGCAGCTGGTTCTATCTGTTTTTACACACATGGCACTCTTCTGTCTTAAGCAACTGCAAACTTCTGCTCAGAGCCAGCCTGTCTTGCAGCCAATCACCATCCCTACAGGTGAACTTCCTGCACCTACAAACCAAGAAGAGAAAACTTATCCTGCCCTGGTAGAGCACACAAGGACTTTCTGAGCATTAACTACCGCATGGTTGTGCAAGATCTTCAGGCCTTTGTGCCTACAGTTCTTGTCTGCTATAACCTAGCTTGACCAAAAACTTTACCATGCAATTTTTTTTATTTCCCAGTCACAGAAAAATGAGTAAAGCTCCAGGAAAATGTAATCCTGAAGGTATTTCCGAGGAGATTACTGGGTAGGGTACATGGAGCCATACTTTTGCAAGCCGCAAAGTCATAAGATACTAAAAACTCTAATGACATGTGAACTCACTCTCAACAGATATCTCTCGTAACAAGTCCTGGTGTTTTGAAGACCATGTTACTTGGGGATTCACAAGTACTGTGATAAACAAACAGCTGATTTGGGTTTATTATGGCACAGCCATAACAAACATCTGGACAATGCCCTTAACATCATGCTTTAACTTACTCTTACCTGGTCAGGCAGTTGGACTAGATGATTATCATAGGTCCCTTCCAACTGAAATATTCTATTCTAGTCTAGTCTAGTTTTAGCCCAGCATAGGCTTCTTTCTGTCAAAGGTGTTTCCAGGGGGAAAACAAATGATAGAACTAAACACAAGTGCACTCTTGCATCTTGGACAGTTTTGAGGCACCCTGATAAGGCAGAAGGGAGAAGACTCTGCTACTGCTGTCCAGGCTTCACCACCACTGGAGGAAATACAGTGATGAGTGAAGTATATGCTGAGGTGTTAGGCTAGCTAAAAGGGCTGGGGAGGTGCATGGGAGACATGAGAATTATTTGGATAGTTTTCTATGATAAATGATGTGAACTGCTTGGCTAGTTATCTGACTACCAAATCCTGGGCAGTGTAGACAAGAGGCATCCACCATGGATCAACCTGAGAGATGTCACAAAAAGTGTCCTTCATCACCACAAAACTTTTCCATATTTTTTTCAAACACATTCCAGCTCTTCCCCCATCTACTCCTGTAAAATGAAGATACATTTGGAGTCCTCACTATTCTTTTGCTGTGAATCAGTTCATGCAGATCTGCAAGAGTTGTCAAAGGGTCAGATGTATAGGTATTGTTTCATCCTTCTTCAGTCATATTGTGCAGAGCCTTCAAAAGTTTCCATGTTATGCCTCTAAGCAGCTTCACAATATTGCGACTAGTGCTAGAAAAAAAATTAAAAACAGCCATGGATTCAAGGTGCATGTAATCAAGAGCAAGCCACCCAGCTTTAACAAGCTTTGCTCAGTTTAGCTAAAAATCTGGATAGAAACCAACACTGCACTGACGACTAGATACTGCACCTGCAAATTCATTTTGTTAGAATATCTAATGTAGTGTACCTTATGTGAGCTTATGGATGGATCTCAAAGGAATTTAAATGCCCTTCGGTGCCTTTCTATAACTTTACAAAATAAGATGTAGAAAAAGAGTGCACAATATCTAACTAAATAATGTTGTTGCAGATATCAAGAATAAATTATCATTGTTAAAGAAATATCATGACTCATAACTAGAGTCGCTTTTCAATTAGTTGCTTAAGGGCTAGAGTATACAAAAGATGTATTCATGACACACTTCAAATTCATGTTTCTTTTCCATTTTATTTTTGATTGAACACACCAACCTCAGAAAAACTATGCTAATCTCTTCCACTGGAACTGATCTGCCCTCAGTCTTTGTGTGTGGCTGACACTGCTGGTAACCCCCATTTCAAAAAATAAACACATTATCAGCACACACAGGAGGAGGCATCTGAAATCTCATCTTTGTCTTTCTATTTCGTCTTCCAGTCAGATTGCTTTACTCATACAGAGACTCACCCCTTTTAACGACCTTGTAGGAACTGCTAAAATGCTCTGTCATGTGCTTCTTATGTAAGTAAAGCTCCATTTAATAACTTGGTTCCATCCTGATTGCAAGCGGAGAAATTCAGCACGAAAAGTGGTGAGACAAGACAAAACACACTATGTAGTTCTGGTAGCAAAACACGGTTTTGCTCTCCGGGTTCACTGTACCAGAAAGCCCTTATGCTAATTTGCTGTTTCTTTGGCATGTGAAAAAGAATTTGAACTGAAAAGAAAATAATGAACCCAGTACCTGTTTTCAGTTTCCTTTATGGGGACTAAGTTTGTTCTTTATGACAGGAATGGCTTTTTATAGACCAAATTCATACTTCTGAATTCAAATTCAGAAGGATGGAGAAGAAAATGAAAAGAAAGACCTTGCAATAAAACATGAATTTTTTTCTTGAAGCCTTGAATATTATACAAACTTATATTTTAATAGAATGATGAAATAAAATTAAGTAGGACAGTGTGCTCCATGTATTACTTACCATCAGGATTTCAGCAGTGCAGGTAATCAAGGTTAACAGCCCTACAGGAAAAACTTTGGGAATGCTGGAGGTAAACAAGTTGGATTTTAGGTGACAATGTACTACTGCTAAAGGGTCAATATCCTACACAAATATCTAAACGGGAGCAAGATATGTGAAATAATCCTCTCCTCAAGACTGGAAAGCCTCAGAAATGCCCAGCTTATGGGATATATGGGATCTCTGGGGACTGCATATCTAGAAGGATTGTGGTCTCACAAGAGCCCAGTGTAGGTAGTGCAGATGAAGGAAAGGGCATGGCCAAGACTTCAGAAAACGTGGTCTCATTCAGCCCAGAGCTGGAAAGCTTGTGGGTACAGGTGATGGACTGCTGAGCTATCTCCAAGGATATAGCACAAAGAAGAAGGGATCCATGACTCAGGGCAGGTTTGGAGCACATCCTCTCCCTAGAGCTGAAAGAGGCAAGGAAAAAGCATCTGTGGCCTACAGCCTGCTTTTCCTGAGGGATTTTCTTTGTTTTCTGTCATATAGACCTCTCAGCATTTATAACCTGGAATGTGACTGAGAAAGTGACATCAGAGGGCTCATCATGCTGTGACCCGGCAATAGCTGTCCCCAGAACTGACAGAAGAGCTTGGTCTTCCAAGGTGCCTCTGTCACGCCTATACCCACTTCATCCTCCTGCACAACCCATCATAGATAAGCTTCTTCTTGAACGAAGCCTTGCAAACCTTGACAACAACTTAAAAATTCCAAGAATTTTGAAAGAATAAATTTAGGTTGCTTACTTTTTGGTTTATAAGTGTTACAGGCAATGTCTGTACTTGTACTATCAGCTCAGGGCACGTAAACCCAGTGCAGACACGTTCCCATTTAACTTAACTTAGATACCAATTTTTCTAGCTTTTATCCATCATCACAAGATGGTTCATTGGTCCATTTTTTTAAAAGGTAATCAGGGTTCACCTGTCTCATAAGCACCTCAAATCTCTAGTTTCATGTCTTGAATATTCTCTACTTAAAGTTCCTGGGTGCTGTATCCTGCACATTTAATTTAAGTTCTCCCGCTGACTTCAAGCTGAATGGTAGCAACCTCAACTCAGCAAATAGGACACTCAGGAGTCCAAGTTCATTCTTATTCAATAAAAGTCCCACTCTACGCTAAGCTACATCCTATGCTTGAGAGTTTTGTAGAATATAAAGAAATTTTGAAACTGACACCTTTTCAGAAACAGCCTCCAGCTACAGAGAAACAAACTGCTTTGTGTGTTGACTGTATTTTTGTGTCCCTCATTTACACTTCAGTTTATTTCTTTGCCTGCCCTTAGGTTGAACTTTTCAGAGTAGAGATCATGTTTGCTTGAAGGTACCTTGCACAGAGCTACTAAAGCTGCACAACAGTGCAAGTGCAACAGCAGCAACAGCTTTAACTAAAGGCAATGAAAGCACTTTTTATTCTGCTTTAAATATGTCTTAGAAATAGAAAAGAATGAGAGATTGACTAAATAATGAGAAAAGGCAAACCATTAATCATATCTTTAAAATTATTTTACTACTTTAACAAAAATCTGTCTTGAATAAGAAAATGTGAGTATATACAATTAGGAACTAATATAAATCTCCTAAGTAAAGATCCAGGTTGAAAGAAACAGGTATGATACGAATCAGAAAGATTTAATTTATGCAAATCATCAAGACCAGATTATAGCATCATAAATTATAAGTGGAAGTACTTAATGAATTTATTGAATCCCTGAATTATTTTTGAGCTGTTCTGATGAGTCAGGAAGGTAATGAGCACTGGGCAAGAGTGTGGGTGTTGTCTATGTTCGTATGTATCTGTGAAATTTAGGCTGTTGTGCTGCTGGTAGTCAGACAGTGGATGGGATAGTTTCTTTGAAGTTTACCTTTTTTAAGGAATGTGTAATTTTCTCATAGACAGGGATAAAGTTAGTGGGGGACACTGAGGCAGGAACTCTTTAAGAAGAAAATGTGAAGCTCTTAAACCCCAAACTTTTGAAGAGATATGAGAAAGTCAGTTATAGCTGTACCCCCACAGGTCTCCAGACAGACTGGTACGTGTGAAATGAAGGAATGCAGATACAGATGGGCCACTAAGAGGTATGAAAAAGTTCTCTCGAGCTCCTCCAAACCAGCATCTTATATGCCATGGCAATGACAGCAGAGCTTGCTTATACTGGTTTTGGTGAGACACAGGAAGAGGTTGTCAAGAGAAGTTGTGGATGCCCTATCCCTGGAAGCATTCAAGGCCAGGTTGGATAGGGCAATCTGTTGTAGTGTCCCCACTCATGGCAGGGCCCTGAAGCTAGATGATCTTTAAGGTTTCTTCCAATCCAGGCCATTCTATGATTTGATGCCTAGTATTTCTGAGGCAGTACTTTACACCTCTTGTTCCTATGTACTATCTGTCACCAGCAGAGCATTTGTGAGGTTGAAGGGACACATGTAACAGGCTACAGGCACAATCTGCTTTTAAACAAAACCTTTTGTGGCAGGTTTTAGGGACAGAAGCTCTTGGGGAAGACCAGTTGCCCTGATAAAACTCTTCTACAGGCTGGACAGTAAGACAGAGGGCAAAACTCTTCCATCTTCTCCATCACAGCAGTTAAGTGTTCCTTTATTTCGGCTGATACATTGTTCTTTACTGCTGGAGTCTGTCTTAGTGGAGGCTGACTCTATAGTGATATGTTTGTGATTCATTATATAAGTGATAGTGACTAATGTCATTTTGCATATCATCAAGGGATTAAACACAATCCATTTAATGCACATAAGAAACTCCACTATAAAATAGTATTTGTGATTGTTGCTGATGACAAATGTTGGCTTCTAATGTCAGATAAATCTGAGGGCTTCCTGGAGGCCTGCCTATTCCCTTGAAATACCCAATTAATTAACATTTTGCCTACAACAAGCAGTTTACAAAAGTAAGCATCAGACAGGCGTTACTGTTAGATAAACTACTGTTCCTCCTCTGTACCTCACTGTGTTACGAAAATAAATCTTCAGACATCTCTTTTCAGAGTGGTAGTCTTTTAAAACTCTACTAGTGTGAGAGTACCTAAAATCAAAGAGAAAGATAATTAGAAATGTGGGTGCCAAACACAGCAAAATGCACAGCAGTTTCTCAATGCCATGTTCATTCTGGTATTGACTGGTGTCAAAGGACTGGAACCTTGGTGAGATTTGTTGTTGTTTGGGATTACACAAGTTTGTTTTTTTCCAAAATATAGGCTTTTCTCCCTCATTGATATTTACAGAATTACTATGTGATTTTGGCTCCACTGCAGTTCAAATAAGTTTAGGGGTGGATCTGCCATTTAGCAGGGTATGAAGTGGTTCCTGGGGTCCAGCATGGATTCTAGCTGGGACAGCCCTTCCTTTTCTGCTGCCTCTCTGCCACTGAGGAAGCAGTAGCTATTTCCAAATTTCTTACCTCTAAATAGAGGACCTGACTTTCCCACCACATTAGAATTGGTCTTAAGGAACATATTGCCCTCAAGAGGAGATTAGATCAAAAGTCTTTGGGGAAAAAAATGGGACTTTTCTGCTCTTCTTAAAATGGGACTTGCTGTAGAAGAGTTGGAAGAAGAGGCCTCAGCTGCAACTGTGCGACATGAGCTAACTGATCAAACATCAGATAGTATCTGATAAATTTGTCCCTGTCAAACAAAATTCCTCTACCTTCAACTCTTTAAATTGCATATAAATCATAATGAAAAAGAAAAAGAAAAAGAAAAAGAAAAAGAAAAAGAAAAAGAAAAAGAAAAAGAAAAAGAAAAAGAAAAAGAAAAAGAAAAAGAAAAAGAAGAGCGTACTCAACATTCAGTAATGTAAGCCAGGCTTAGTAAAACCCAACAGGAATACCTGAGCAATGTTCACTCTTACCTGTGTTTCTGATGGGGAAAGATATAATTCCCAGAAAAGTGTGTGGTAGAGGGAGATGTTCTCTGGCCCAGCTCCTGCCACCTTCCTCTGAACATAGGGAAGAGTCCCAGGGAGCTTCTGAAAGGTTTTTAGGACAAGAAGATCCCATCCTGCTTTTGAAGACACCAACCAGCACTGAGTTACAGGGTTTCTGCAAACAGTTATTTGGATTCAGAAAACAATGTGTCTGACAAAGAAAACACTCTCTGGACCAGGTTTCTTGGGAAAATGTAGAAAAAGCTTTGTCTATTGTGTTTCCAGCTACTAAGTCCCAAGAAATGGGACCTAGGGCTTTTTCCAGATGTGCATTGGGAGATATCTAGGAGTTGGATACCTCAGTCCACAAACTCAGCCTGCTCTATTTCCCACAAAGATAAACAGACTGTGTTATATAGGAAATCAGACCACTTAACTGTGATCAGGCTGTTCTTCTCTTCACTGTTCTTCTTTTTCATTGTTTTGAATGAATGAATGATTGTATATGATTGTGTATTCATTTACTCATCATAAATCATTTAAGCCAAGTTATTATGTCTATCTTATTCTTTTGGTGAAAGCAAACCCAATGTAGAAATTATTATTTTGCATTTCAGGATCCCCATGCAGTCTATCCCTTTTGTTTTATTAAAAGTCTGTTTTCACCTGATATTTGTAAATGCCCTTTTTTATTTCTCTTCACTCTTTTGGACAGACCTAACTGGGCCTTTTTTGGCTCTCCCTACCCTTGCATACTTATAACTGCTGCAGAGCATTCTAGATGTGTTGCTTTTTCCCTCCTTCCATTTCCACTACATCTTCTTTCTTTAAGCTTGTGGTTGACGGTAACCTCTGGGTACATATCCACACTGCACATTAATGAATTTCTGTCCTTTAGCAGGGATACTGTAGGCCAAGCTTGAGTGTGGCTCCTCATTTTAAAACCCCTATTTTACATTCTCATTCTGTTCTTCTCTACCACTCAGAGTGTTAGTTGCAAGGAGGCTTTTGTTTGAGCCTGGGCAGCTGCCTCCTGGCAGGAGGAGTTTTGAGCAGCTGACCTGCCTGTGCTCATCGCTTGGTTAAAAAAACCCTCCATTTCCATGTGGGCGGAACCATAGGGAAAACAACTTTGGCCCCAAAAGCATCGTCTAAGAGTTCGGAATTGTTTTTCACCCCACTCAGAAAATACAGCAAAACAACAGAAAAGTTTTCTCATATGTGAATACTGTACCGCTCCGTGCCCAGACATAGCCAGCACATTGTTCTTGCTCAAACAAAATGCACTCATAGTGCACTTTCTGAATGCAAGTGTTGTGACTCTGGAGACGGGGGTCTTCCACTGGGTCCTGGGGAGGAGGGGACCTCCTGACCATCTGCACTGTGAGCCCTGGGCTCTGGGATCCCCTCTGCCAGGTGGTCGTGGGACTGCAACATGGCAGCAGACCTGCCCAGGAAGGAAGCATTTTGAAAGCAGGATTTAGAATTTTATTTTTTTCCTGAGGGTTTAAGCAGCAGCACATTTTTCTGTGAATCACAGAAACTCTGTTGAACATGGAGGTACTGACTGCTGCAGTGCTCACCATTCTTCCTAAACAGGTCCACATTGTTTTTCCACTCTGAACCTCCCCCTATGATGGCCTGTGGCAAATGGGAGGAAATGTGTCTTTTGAGGCACCTCAGAAAGCAGTTTAATGTTTTTCCTAACATTAGGCCAGTGTGAAGATATTGTCACAAGTAGGCATCTCAAAATGGTATCCAACTGCCCAGAATAGATAAAAGAGTGTCGCTGTGGTGCAATAAAAACACCCCACCTTGTCCTCTGTCATTCTACATATTGTGTGCATGCTTGGTTTCCTTGGAGCCCAGAAATCTGATGTTAAAAAAGACGTCACATAGGCATGTGTGTGCTTCTTTTTCAAACCACTTATTCACATCAGAAAGAAAATGTGCTTTGGAAAGATTTATTCCCATTAAAAGAACAGAGTTTTATCAGGAAGGAAAATTGTGTTTGGCAGCCCACAACATTTGATTGCTGTAATGGTAGTGACGGCAGTAATCTACTTTTTTGCCTTGCTGGTAAATGGAAGTATCCAGCAAAGATAAAAGGTTACCAGCTGAGATAACTATCCTCTAATTAGTACCGCAGATTTTGGGGGGAATTTAGAAATAATGTGATGCAGCCTCTTAAATTTGTTATAAATAAGACTAAATAGGAACAGGCAAAGTACTCAACATATGAACTACAGCACCTAATCTGAGAGGGCTGATCAGCCATTTGGGGCAAAATACTGCTTGACTTCATCCTGCAGAGAAGAAAATAAGCATATTCTGAGAGCCACCATTCCCAAAAATCAATTCAGTCTTGAGCTTGTTACTCAGATCTGGTACTTCTGGTTGGTCAGGGTACATGGCTGGTATAGTCATAGAGTGCAGAGGCACCAAAGCTAAGTAACACTTAGGTAACTCAAAGAACTGGTAACAGATTGCATACAGGAGGACAGAGAATCGACAGTCTTGGTTGATTCTCCCAAATAGTTCTTAATTATGTCAAGGGTTTTACTTAGAAACTAGAGATTATGAAGTATGAGGAAGAAGAAAAATTCCCAGTGGGGAGTATCACTACTCTGGGAGAGATGATTAAAAAAAAAAAGCATCTAAACCCATCTGTGGACTAAAACTATGGCAGCTCAGTAGCTGTATGTAAGCAGATTAGATGCCTCCTGTCCTAGGGGAGCAAAGTCCAAGAATGGGTTGGCGACAGCTTCAGTGGCCTGATTTCAATGTCTGTGAGACCCTGCCCCAGCTATTTGTGCTAATAAATCACACTGACACCTCAGTCCATGGTCTCCATGAGCTGTTGCAGATATTCTGTGAGCAAATGCCTAAATCTTTCCCAGTGTGATCAGCTGGTGACAAAAGCTGAGAACTCAAGGGTAACTGTTCCTAAAGGGCAACAAGGACAATTTTTGCACTGTTATCAAACAACTTGTCTAGGCAGACATGCTCAAACATCTGGGAAACCCAACAGACATATTCTTGAAATCACCTGGCCTAGCAGAGATGCAGTGCAGACAAGGAGGACCAGGGTTCTGGAAAGGTGTGCACTCATCTCTTTCTTTGTTCATCTCTTCCCTTTGCCCCCACATGTTTTTCTGAAGTGATGTGCTTATTAGATAAGGGCGTTTTGTCCCATTTGTCATCAGCAAAAACTTCCAGAGGACTAGATAAAAGTCACTGCTGGGCAGTGTTTTGAGCACAGCTACAGCCCAAAAAGCTTGTGACTCCCCTTCTATCACATCAGCTCAAAGTCAGCAAAAGCCATGAAGGAGCTGCTCAGGGTGACTGACCTTGGAGGCTATGAAGCAGCTGCAGCCCTGAGTTGGTTGCCTCCTTAGATATTGGTAAGACTGTGGAGAACAAGACCTGTAGCTGCCAGAAATTTATCATTCTTCGCACATATTTGGGGAGCAAAGATAAGTCTGGATTGCACTGCAAAAAAATCTTGAGGCTGCTTGTCATCAGACCATACCACTGAGTGCTAATCAGAGCATCTTCTTTTAAATGTCTCAATCTACTATTTTTAGGCTATAAGTAGGGTGAAAAAAATTTACGTTCAGTCAGACAGGAAAATACCTCTGCAAAAATAATGTGGCAGAGAGGGGCATTCTTGGCCCCAGGTTTCAGATGGGAGTTCTCTAAGTTTTTTCCATTGTGAGCCCCTTAGCAAGTGAGATGGAAGGTTGGGATCTGAGTTATGCTAGGCCTTGGAGGACAGAGAGGGCTTGAAATATATTCCATTCATGGGTGCCTTGCAATGATCCTAACAGTTAGACTGTTTACCAAGCACAGTAACACCACTCTCACTTCAAAGCCTGTACTTGGTTAGTCCAGGTGGCCTCACAACTCCAGCAGCTCCATCTCCCTTCTCCAATTTCTCACCTCCTCTCTTCAGGGAGCAATAAACCCTGGTGTAGGTGGAACATAAGCACACAGAATTATCCAACCAGCAGTTCTTATGCAGCCAATGTCCACCCCACCCTCATGAAATGCTATTTAAACAAGAACAAATGTAATGCTCAGAAATCCCAAAAGATCCAAATGCACTAAAGGCCAGGGGGATGGCAAGGTAGAGAAGATGTGATGGAGTGTGCCAAAGTCTCTGAGAAATCTTTGTGCAGAGCACTAGGCCAGCTGACCCCCTCAGGAGACCCAGTTTGGGTTTCTTTTTGTGTGAGTGGTGTTACAAAAAATTGAGCAGATTCAAAGCTCTTATAGTTATTCTTTGATTGACACCTATAAAACAATCCAGAAATTTACTGGTATTTACACCACACTGCATTAACAACAGTTAATGCGGTTTCTGATGCGGTTTCTGCCTGCTGTGCTACTTACTGAAGAGACACTGGTTTCTTGCAGGTTTCTGGAACAGTATCAGCATGAATACAACCACTATGGAGAATATATTACTGTCCCAGGATAAATGGTTGGGTTCAAATCGTCTTTGTCTGAAACTGGCCTTGATATCCAGGAAATGAGAGTCCTTGGCTACTCCCGCGGCAGAAACAGTCAAACCCACATTGTGCTGATAAGCACTATCAGTTGCTATATAAGAATCTGCTAAAGCAGCACTTTTTGCTAGACAGCCCTATTGCACAGAAGGGCTGTACCCAGCTCCTGTACCTTGAGTACTACAAAACCTGCCCAGTGCATCCCAGATTGTCCCTGCTAGTGTGCATACAACAGGGATTCCATGCTTTTATGAGAAAACAGTGAGCATCACAAGTAGCCATTGCTACCACTCCTCTAGGGCTTGAGACCTTCACACAACTATCTGACAGGATGTTGTGGTGAGGTGACAGTCAACTTCTTCTCCCAGGTAACATGTGATGAGAGGAAATGGCTTCGAGTTGTGCCAGGGAAGGTTTAGATTGGATACTAGGAAAAATTTCTTAATGGAAAGGGTGGCTAAACACTGGAACAGGCTGCCCAGGGAAGTGGTTGAGGCCCTATCCCTAAAGGTATTTAAATGACATGCAGATGTGTCACTTAGGGACATAGTTTTGTGGTGGATTTGGCAGTGCTGGGTTAACACTTGGACTCAATGATCTTAAAGATCTTTTCCAAACTAAAAAATTCTATGATTCTATGCATATTTTGCTGAAGCAACTGTTCTCACATTAAGTTCACTGTGCAAATCTGGGATGGATCTACTTGGTCCTGTGGAGACACTTGCTGCTTCTCCATTTTGACCACCCCAGGCAGCAGTTTATATTTTTGGTTCTGACACTTGACAAGTCAAAAAAACCAGCACAGTATCTATGACACAAGACTCTATGGCTGTCACTGTGATCAAATGCAGTGAAGGATCTAATCCCATTTTTGGAAAAGACTTTTTCTGTCTAAACTATAGGATAGCCAGGGCTTTGCTCTTGATACATTTTGAATAATAAATCAATCATAATAAACAGTTTTTGTAGCTCCCTACTTGAAAATAATATTCATAAACAGAGAATGTCTATCCACCATGGCACATTGGATTCTTACTCAGACCCAGAGAAATAAGATCAACTTGAGAGGCAAACCCCTGCTATAGGTGTCTCTGGCAAGCAGGACCTTCAGGGACTGACTTTAGCAAGGTAAAAGCTCTTGTTTCCCAGTTTTAGTTGGAGATTAGGCAGAGAACAAGAAGTTTTATTTCTTGCTAAGGTTCCTCTAGAAAGAAGGGGCATAAAGAAGGGTAAAATAAAGGATTTTAAAATGCTGCATTATTTATATGACAGAGGAAGGAGTAGCAGGACTATTTGCAACAGCACCTGCCAAAAATCCTCTGTCCATTGGCACATGAGTATGTACACAGGTGGATGTTTCAATGCACATACATGCTGATGCCCAAATCTCCCTTATGCAGTGTGCTGCAATACAGCTTCTGCATACCAAACAAATAGGAAGCACGGTATGACTGCCAGGTTGGAGTATTGACATTCTGTGATTTGCTTTATTTTGCTGCTATTTTTGAGGGAGACTTGGTGGTGGTGGGGACGACGCACACAGACATACTTCTGTACGGTAGCACCTTTCACACAGTAAAGCTGAAGAGTTCATCTCATTGTTATAAAGAAAGGAAAGATGTTGCGCATAGCTGAAATGCAGCCAGGTCTCGAGTCAAGATTAGCATCCTGGAAACAGCAAACATTGGCAGCTGCATAGTCCTGAATCCAGTAGCAATGTGCAAAGCTGTCAGCGTGCTCTCAGGCTCTGCTCACACCACTGAACAAGGCAGACTAGGGCCCACATGCAAAAGGACATGAGAGTAAGGTGTGCGTCACCTCCCTGTTCTTGAAGGGGAACCTCCACCAGGTCCATGATAGGGGTAAACACTGTGGTCAAAACATCTGCTCCAGTTCTTTTAGGGCAGGAGGGATGCAGACCTGGTTAGTGCAGTGGTGTAAGCAGAGCTGAGCAAATGGAGGAAATTGCAGCAGTGAAAAGCTCTGTTGTGTGAGAGGCTAAATTAACATCTCCCGCATAACTCTCAAGGAGATGGAGAGGCATAAGAGACACCTAGTAGAGTCTCTGTTGTAAAAGTGAATTCTAAGCTTGGGAAACTGCATAAAGCAAAGAGTATAGATGAAGATTTTATTCAGAGCAAGAAAAAATAGCTGCAGATAGATGGTCCTTGTCAAATTAAATGGTCCTTAAGAAAAGCCTATGTATTACACTCTCTCCTGTTTAATATACTCAGCCTGTCTTATCAAATGCACTTAACTGTTACATTTTATCAACCCAAACTGGAGTCAGGATTTCTGAAAATTTTGTATTCAGACTTACTGACTTTATCAGCTGAACACTTAATGTACAAGTGCAAGTTGTTGACAACACCAAGCTGTGTGTGCAGTTGACACACTGGAGGGAAGGAATGCCATCCAGAGGGACCTTGACAGGCTTGAGAGATAGGCCTGTGTGAACTTCATAAAGTTTAATAAGGCCAAGTGCAAGGTCCTTCATGTGGGTTGGGGCAATCGCAAGCACAAATACTACCGGGAGATTGACAGACCAAGAGCAGCCATCAGAACAAGGAGTTGGGACTGTTGGTTGAAGAGAAGCTCAATATATTTTGGCACTGTACACTCGCAGGCCAGAAAGCAGAATGTATCCTGGGCTGCATCAAAACAGCATGGCCAGCAGGTTAAGGGAGATGATTCAACCTTTCTACTCCTCTCTCATGAATCATTGAATCATAGAATCAACTGGGTTGGAAAAGACCTCCAAGATCATCAAGTCCAACCCTTGATCCAACACAGCCATGGTTACTAGACCATGGCACTAAGTGCCACATGAAGTCTCATCTTAAAAACCTCCAGGGATGGTGAATCCACCACCTCCCTGGGCAGTCCACTCCAATGTCTGATTACTTTCTCTGTAAAAAATATCTTCCTAATATCCAACCTAAATCTCCCCTGGCAGAGCTTAAGACCCTACTGCTGGTTGCCTGGGAGAAGAGACTGACGTTCACCCAGCTACAGCTTCCTTTCAGGTAGTTGTAGGGAGTGATGAGGTCTCCCCTGAGCCTTCTCTTCTCCAGGCTAAACAACCCCAGTTCCCTCAACCTCTCCTCATAGAACTTGTGCTCGAGTCCCTTCACCAGCCTCGTTGCTCTTCTCTGGACCTGCTCCAGCACCTCAATATCCTTCCTGAACTGAGGGGCCCAGAACTGGACACAGTACTCCAGGTGTGGCCTCACCAGCACTGAGTACAGGGGAAGAATCACTTCCCTGCTCCTGCTGGTCACACTGTTCCTGATCCAGGCCAGGATGCCATTGGCCTTCTTGGCCACCCGGGCACACTGCTGGCTCCTGTTCAGCTTCCTGTCAATCCAAACTCCCGGGTCCCTTTCTGCCTGGCTGCTCTCCAGCCACTCTGTCCCCAGCCTGTAGTGCCGTGGGCTGTTGTTGTGGCCAAAGTGCAGGACCCGGCACTTGACCTTGTTGAACTTCACCTTGTTGGAATCAGCCCAACTCTCCAGCCTGTCCAGGTCCCTCTGCAGAGCCCTCCTGCCTTCCAGCAGATCAACGCTCCCCTCCAGCTTGGTGTCATCTGCAAATTTGCTAATGGTACACTCGATCCCCTCATCCAGATCATATATAAAGATATTAAACAGGACTAGGCCCAACACTGATCCATGGGGGACACCACTAGTCACCAACCACCTAACGGATGCAGCACCGTTCACCACCACTCTCTGGGCCCGGCCCTCCAGCCAGTTCTTAAAACTGGCAGAGAGTGCCCCTGTCCAAGCCATGGGCTGCCAGCTTTTTCAGGAGTATGCTGTGGGAGACAGTGTCAAAGGCTTTGCTGAAGTGCAGATAGACCACATCCACAGCCTTCCCCTCATCCACCAGGTGGGTCACCTGATTGTAAAAGGAGATCAGGTTGGTCAGACAGGACCTGCCCTTCCTAAACCTGTGCTGACTGGATCTGATCCCTTGTCCATCCTGTAGGTGTTGTGTGATTGCACTTGGGATGATCTGCTCCATAACCTTGCCAGACACTGAGGTCAAGCTGACAGGCCTGTAGTTTCCCAGGTCCTCCTTGCAGCCCTTTTTGTGGATGGATGTGACATTTGCCAACTTCCAATCATCTGGGACCTCCCCAGTGAGCCAGGCCTGTTGGCAGATGATGGAGAACCCACCTGCATCCAGCTCTGAGGTCCCCAGCACAAGAAGGATGTGGACCTGTTGCAGTGAGTCCAAAAGAGACTCACAAAGATGATCAGAGGGCTGGAGCACCTCTCCTGTGAAGACAGGTTGAGAGAGTTGGGGTTGTTCAGCTGGAGAAGAGAAGGCTCTGGGGGGACCTTCTAGCTGCCTTCCAGTACCTAAAGGGGGTCGATGAGAGACAGAGAGGGACTTTTTACCAGGGCATGTAGTGATAGGACAGGAGGGAATGGCTTTAAACTGAAAGAGAATAGATTTAGATTAGATATTAAGAATAAATTCTTTCCTGGGAGGGTGGTGAGACACTGAAACAGGTTGCCCAGAGAAGGTGTAAATGCCCCACCCCTGGAAGTGTTCAAGACCAGGTTGGATGGGGCTTTGAGCAACCTGGTCTAGTGGAAGGTATCCCTGCCCATGGCAGTAGATGGAACTAGATGATCTTTAAGGTCCTTTCCAACTCAAGCCATTCTGTGATTCTCTGATTTCCCAAACTTACATAAAGGTTATGTAATTCATGGAGTTGGTGATTGATCAGCAAAACATCAATGGCACATTAACAAAGAGAAAAACTTTCCTACATGCTGAATAAAGGTCTCTACCTTTTAAGAAGCCTTGCTATGACCAAAAGAATGCAAAAAAACCAGTAACAGTGGTGAGATAAAAATAAAGGACACAAAATGCTAAGAAGACCAGCTTGATTTGAATTGCTTTAAAAGTAGTTTACTTGGCTTTTAATCAAAAAAAGCCAGGTCTGAAGTCAGAGCTAGAAGTACAGGGATGCCATGGGATGAGCAGGGCTCCTTTCTGACCCCCATGCATTTCTTCTGCACAGGAACCTAAGGACAAGAATGAGAAATGTGTGAGACGGGTACAGGGAGTTCCTATCAATACTTCTGGAACTGATGCAGCCTGGACCAGTAAAAAGCAAGGGAGAAGGAGGAGAAGCTGCTCGTTAAAAAACAGAGCTACTCATATGAAAGTCTGCACAGAAGATTTACATGAGGTTTCTCGGAACCAGGGAACACATTAGCTTTCACTCAAAGACTCTGAATGTAATGAAAATTATCCTGTTTTCTTGACTCATCTGCACTTTCCTCTGCAGCAGGATGAAGTTTTCAGTGAGAAAAAGCAAAATCCACTTTATAAAATTACAACTATATTAAAGCGATAATAATAATAATATAATAATAATGGTCAGCCTTCGTGAGCGAAGATTTGAGAAAGGTCAATAACCCTTCGAGCCTGCGCAGTGGATTTTTTTTGTGAGACACAGCGTGCGCTGAACTGAGCCCACCCTTTAATCCTGAGGTTCATCTGCCGGGGCCGAGCAAGCTTGGACAGTGGCAGTGAGGTCCCCAGGATGTAGGTTTGTTTAGAGTGACCTTCTCTTAGATGGATTGCCTTACAAGGCTGACGAGCTCCATCTGCCCGGGGGGCTGGGAATCGAACCCAGGTCGCAGCGATGAGAGTCCTGCACCCTAACCACTAGACCACGCAATACTGCCTTTAGAAAAGGCTTTCACCTATTAAGCTTTACGCCTTACAGAGCCTAACATTTGCGTTGAAAGAGATTCAGTGAATCCATGCAAATGCATCACATGGTAATACTTGTTATAAATTTCAGGTCAAGAGCTGACAAAAATAAGTATACAGGCAGCATATTTCTAGACTATTTTTGAACATAATTTAGATACCGTAAGTAATCTATTTTCAAAACACTATTTTATTGTAAAAAACACTATTATGTAATTCTAATACTCAAACAGCAGAACAAAAGTTATGAATATTCATTATCATGGCAAAGAGACAAAATTTGCAATCAGTTGTAGCCTATGTGAAATCTAAGCTATTCTGCTAATTTATATAATTACACTCTTACATTTCCAAAACAGATTTCAGAAACAAGAGAACCGGTGTATTCAACCATGTAGGAAAAAGAAAGCAAAATCATCTTTATGTATGTGACAGCACTGTTTTCTGGATGGCTGGTGCCTGTTGTGCTTAGAAATGGCTGTCTATGCCAATTCAGAACTACTCTGGAGCCCTGCCTGTATGAGTAGCTCCATTAGTATGTCTAGATTGCTCTAAGTTTTGGTTACAGTCCATTGATAATACTAAATTACTCTTCTGCAAAATACAAGATATTCTCTGAAAAAGGCAACAGCATAGACAACTCAGAGTTTCATTGGAAAATGTAAAATCATTTATGTCTACTTCTTTGCTTCAAATCTGATTCAAGTTGATAACAAAAACTCTTGAATATAATGACAGCTCATATGGAGAGGTTTCAGCTTTTTTTTTTTCTGCAGTTTGGTCAGCACAAAGGGGACGAGGTGATTAGCAGCTAGCTACCATCACAGGAGTCATGGTGCCCATCTCTGCCTCCTGATGAGCAAATGCTTTGTGTTTGCCTCCAACTAGCGTGTGGACAGCTGGCTTTGCAAAGTTCTAGATGAGATCTTTCTCCCCACAAAATCCCACAGGCACTTAAAAGAAGACAGAGACAAAAGGGAGTTGTCGCTGATTCATATGATAGGAAAATCAGCATAATGTAAATTTGAAAACTAGATACTCTGTTATCAAAGACTATAATTTAAAACATTATTAAATTCATTGATGTGACTTTTTCAGTAGAAAATTGCAGTCTGTTTTATATCAGATTAAAAATTTAATACATCTGCTGTTAAGTATCTAGAAAGCATTGCGTAACTTTCATCCATGAAGAACAGAGCCAGAGTAAAAGCACTAAAAGATGAAGGGAAACCTGCGACAGTGGTGTTGCATGGCAACTGAAAGCTTGGCTCTGCCAGTCGGTGGCTGTTCCTTGTACTTTAAACTCTACGGTAGGGAAATTAGTCATTAAAGCGGATCTCAGATGGATGATTCTTAATTTCTGAAATACAGCTGAAGTGCTGCTGTACACAAAAGCTTGCTTATGAAAATATCTCTTTTTGAACACAAGCATGCTTTGTGAAGAGCTGGAGACTAAAAAAAAAAAGCCAGGTGCACCTTAGTCAGAGAAGGCCCATTGTTCTTTTTCCCTAATCAAGCAAGTGATTGAACATGCAGCCCAGTTTAGACCTCACACAACATTCAATCTGTCCTTAATTTTAGAGAAACAATACTTTTTCTGTTTGGAAAAGAATATATACCAAATAAAATTGCTTGGCCTAGAAATTATGGTGGGGTTTTTTTTCCCACTTGCTCCAGTAATCAACCAATCCCACGGAAGACAAAAGATTAGTTGCATACGTATTTACTCAGTTTTCCCACAAAAGTTGCACAGACTGTGATGTGTTATGACTTGCTCATAAACATCTTGTCCAGTGACTGATCTGTTTTCACAAAAGGCATAGATAAGCAAAAGAGAAAGGTCTTTAAAATTACTTGCTACTCATTTCTTTTGCTACTAACAAAGAAAACCTTGGAGCCACTTTTATTTTCCATATACCCCCCTGGATGAGAGCCATGGTTGCAGGAGTGATGGGACCTGCTGAGCTGGGAAGGTCCTCTTGTGCCAGGTTTGTGGGCGGATGTGCTTCTCCTGCATGGGGGAGAATTTTGACAAATCCCCACTGGGAGGAAAGCATGCGGAGGTGGCTGGATCTTAGTTCCTTTTCTAGGATTTGAAAATGTTCCTCATAAAACAGTGAAGACTACTGAAAGGAAGACCAAGGCATAGTCATTACTGTGCAGAAGACAAGTTCAGTTGTGTTTTTTTCTCAGGCTTTGATCATGTGTTTCATGCTGTTTGCTGATTCATTTCTATGCTGAACTTCCTGACTCTTGCAACTGGTGAAAATTGTACTTACGTTAATGTTTTTGGACACAAGACATATTCGCAGGCAAACCTGTGTGTACCTGGAGAACAGAGGTGGTGATGAATGTCAAGTGTCACAGACACTACATAGATGCTGTTGCAGACGTGCTCTCATCTATTTTATTTCTAAAAATCTTAATTTACTGAATTTCCAAAATTGAAGTTGGTAGCAAGAGCTAAAGATGAAACAGCATGCTGAAAGAGAGGCTGGGGGAGATGGTGTGGGGAGTTTTGCTGACGGTGGGCAGGGAGGTGGTGGCGGAGAACTCAAAAGAGCCTGGAAGGTTAAGGTGTGAATATAGTGAAAGCAGATGAAAAAAGATATGTAAAAAAGTTAAATTTGATTTACTGATGAAACCATTTGTAAGTTGAAATGTTTATAAATGTTCACACTGTACTATCTTAAATTTCAGATGTGTCAGACCTGTGGCTGCCTTATCAGTTTATTTCCTAACACCCCCTAAAATTTCACATTTCTCAGAGAAATTACCCTTCTTTCAGAGGTCTCCAGTTTAAAAGTTTGACATGTGATGTGGAAAGAGAGAGCATGGGTCCATGACAGGGTTTCACCAGCATCCTTACTATGAGAAAGCCATGCATTTGTGCAAAATGCTGGAAGGTAAGTGCTTGCAAAGAGGGTGAGCTCTAAGTGTGCTGCATCTCCTTCACCTAGGAAAGCTGAGAAATTAACCCAACACTGCTGGGCCTACTCTAGTATCTGTGGCTGTGTCCTGTGTCCGTGGGGCTTGAGCACTGAAGTCACAGAATAACAGAATATGCTGAGTTGGAAGGCACCCACAAGGATCATCGAGTCCAACCCTTAGCCCTGCACAGGACCATCCCCAAAAGTCACATCATGTGCCTGAGGCAAAGTCAGTGAGACACCTTTGAGACTCCTTCCATAGGATGTTTAGATATGAATGTAGGAAGCCAGCTTGGTCTAGATCTTGGTTGCCTTTTTGAAATAAAATGATCTGCATTGATTTATTACCTTGAAATCAGTCTAAGCAGGTTTTGTTTCCTGGCACTTTACAATGAAACTGTATTCTTGTAAAGTTTTTGCCACTTGAAGCTGTTTTAAAAAATAAAACAGTCTTTATTTTATAAATAAAATTACATGTTTAATTCCAAATGCAGCTTTTGCCTGTAGCTATTTTCTCATATTAAGACAAAGTACCTGATCAGCAATAGTACTGTTTAAAGGTATTTTAGATTTAATTTTTAATTAAATTTAAAAAAAGCTCTATTATGAATTTGAAACAGCATAAGTTTGATTTTAATCACAAATCTGATTTTAGGTAAATAGCTCCAACCTGTCATTTGTCAAATCCTGAGTGGAAATATTTCATGCGACTTTTATTTTGGGCAGCTTTTCATGTGTTTAAAAGGTATGTGTTTCCCTGAGCAGAATTTCCTACAGATTTGTGTCCTGTTTTGTATAAGTTATCCCTCTGCAGTGCTCCAGCTCTCTCTCATGTCTCCTATGGTGCTTCTGCTTGGCAAGAACAAGCAAACACTGACATCAGCCAGGAGCAGAGTGCCTGTGGCTTAGGCTGCCAGCTGCTGCCAGACAATGCATAATGTGTGAATGTAGTCTGTTCTTTCTGCTGGGAGCAGCACTAACTGGTGTCCTTTTTTTGCCTGGTCCTGAGCATTCTCAGAACCTACAGGAACTCAATCATCCTCAGCTCCTTCACATTCAGTTGAAAAGCCAAATTAGTTCAAGAAATGTTAGGGAAAACTGGCAGACATGTAACGTGACTGCCTAACACTCACTTTTTAAAGAAAGGAAGCTAACAAAGATCTAGTGGTTTAAGCTATCCTTTTGAAAGCAGGAAGTATTAACTATAGCAGACCAGAGGATGGAAAAGGGTTACGTGTTATAGCTTGCACTGTCATTTGATTTACCTAGAAAGAAGAGGAGAAATACGAGAGGACGGGTAGAAAATCAAGCAAAATTGAAGGACTGAAGATATGGTGGAGTGGAGTAGGAGAAGCTGAAAGAATAGAAAATTGGTGACAACAAATAGTAAAGGGAAAAGAAGGAAGTCCTGCACCTCAAGAGGAGTATGTTGGAGAGAGGTTTTGTCGATCCTCCATCCCTTCTGGGGCTTCCTCTTGTTGACAGTCAGAGAAATCTTCCAGGTCTCCCTAAACACGGAGGCAAGTTGGTGATGTGATATGAACAGGAAAACAGGTTGTTTTCACCCTCCAGGCAAAGCTGCTTTGATGGACATCCATGAGCTTCCCAATTATACCATTTGGTTTGCCTTTTTTGTTTGCCTCTCTGAAATAAACAACCCACTTATGTTTACTTTTTCCTCACTGACACCGGTTTTGGTGATTTCAGACAGTTATTTAGGAATTCCGGCCTTTCTGAGTGACACTTGTAAATCTGGGAATCTTTTTTATTCTCACCGTCCTCTGATGTTTTTTATCCAAGAAGAGTTCCCAAGACATCACTTTCCCTGTATATGTTATCTATGAGTTTCTTGGGTTGGTTTATTAGTTTAGCTCCAGGCTGGGATTGTCCAGCCACTTTTCCCTTCCCTTGTTCTCAGCATCTGGCAGTTTCTCATTTTGCTGTCATATTGTCATATTGTTGGAGCCTCTGTCGTACAGGAGAAGGGTGAGCAGGATCTAACTGCCATCCCCTGCTACTAGAATGGGAACTGTGGAGAAGATGGAGCAGCCCGCTTTCGCTGAGAAGTTCATAGCAAAAGGTGAACAGGAAACAACGAGCTGCACCAAAGGAAATGCTGGCTGCAGATAGAGGAAAATATCTTCCAAAAAAGGATAGTCAAGCATGGAAACAGGCTGCTCAGAGAAGTGGTGGATCCTTCCTCTGTGGAGGTATTCAACACTTGAAGGGGACAAGATCCTAAGCAACCTGATTTAATTTTTAAGCTGCTTTTGCTGCCCTTTTCATCTGGTCAGCTAGCCAGGCTGATCAGGCAGTCAAAATTGCTGAGAAATCCTCCCTGAGATTTGCAATAACCAGATTTGCTTGTCTTCTGTAATTAAGATTTGAAAAGCAGTTTTACCTCGGGCAGTATGGTAGCAGTCAGTTGTCATGTAGACAAATGTGCTGTCTAAAAGAGGCATCCATAGAAAGAGAGAAACATTGACTTTTTACAGAGCCTTTACCATGACTTTTCATAGCTCCAGTTCACTATCAGAACACCAAAAGCCAATCACTGCTTATGTAAAATGTGTTTTTTCTTCCAGCACATGTAAAATAAATACCAAATCTCCTAACGTCCCAAGTATCAAATAGAACCTGTTCTCAGAACCCTGAGGGGCCCCTCAACTTGTCACAAATGCCAAGAAGATCAGGCAGGTGAAGGCTTGGGATTCAGCTGAGCAGTGAACTGGGTGAGAAACAGGCTCAGCAGTGAACAAGAGAGTTGATTAGGGAATGAATCACTTAGGGAGAAAGTTGTGCAATTAAACTGATAAAGTTGGCAGCAAAACAAAAAGAAGAAAGAGAGAATGAATGCAACAATT
The DNA here is from genome assembly GCF_001604755.1 of Lepidothrix coronata. Taxonomy (NCBI): domain Eukaryota; kingdom Metazoa; phylum Chordata; class Aves; order Passeriformes; family Pipridae; genus Lepidothrix; species Lepidothrix coronata. The sequence goes on along the minus strand of NW_016690268.1, from coordinate 2,869,415 downwards.
AATCAATAAAGCAGTGAATCAATTGTCTAGTTAATAAGATAGTTAATTATGCAGAACAGAGCAGGCAAGGCAGTGTACTTGGTCAGTTTGGCTCCAACAAATCTCTCCAGTATATTTCAGTCATGGCATCATTTACTTTCGCTAATTTTTGATAATACAAGCTCCAAAGGTTTGACTTCTGAATTAGTATTCTCCTTCCTCTAGTAATCTTTAAACACAGTAGCTGTTTCTAAACTGTTACAATCTGTTTCTTTATATTGTTTCAGAAAGGCAAGAATTAGCTTGTTATCTGGGAGAACTAGTTCTCTACTCCATCTGTAAAAGCAATACTTAGCTATCAGCATATTCTTATTTCTATTATTTCAGTATTTTATATTCTTTTTATATTTCACTTCTATTTATTTATTGATCTCTCCACTGTCAACACAAATATGCTAAGTGCTTTCCAAACTAGAATACACAAATCTTTCCTCAAAATAGTTTCTATTCTGAAAGTATCCACTTTCATAACACTTCATTATGTTGCTGAAAGAACACTCTCAGGTTTCTCTCCATAGCACAACATAGAAATTTAGATAAAGAGCTGACAATTCAGTGTCCTTCCTCCTCAAGTGACAGAATAATACAGTGTAATACAGGAGGCAAAGAAATACATGAAGTAGTCACCTTGTACAAGAAGACAGATATGTAGGATTTTCAGACATTGTCTGAAGCTGGGACCACCTCCACGCGGATAACATCTTCTTCTAGAATCTGTCGACATTATTTGTCAGAAGTACTTTTGTGATACTGTTGTGATTAGCTTCCACATAGTATAGCTGTAAGACTGGGCAGTTTTGCACACAATCCACTAACTGCCTCCAAGTCTTGGATGTGAGTGTGATTTGGTTCCACTGTTGGAGTTGGACTTCAGTAAGCCTTGAAGGTGCTTAAACCCCATGAGCACTTTGGGTTTTTTTCTTCTGAAGTTCCCAAGGCCTCTTAAGATGTGCCTCTGGTTGTGTTTATGTCTGCCCACTACTAGAAAGAGCTAAGCTGCTTGATACCTATCTTACCCTTGAGCCTGAAAGAGGTCCACAGATGTCCTGGTCCCAGCCCAGTCACTCCCCCCAGAATCTAGGCCTGTAGAAAACGCAGTTCAAGTGGTTGCTCTCTCGGTTCAGATCAGCAGTTGAAGTGTGATGCCCATCTGCATCCAACAACTGTTCAGTGTAAAATACAGAAATTTGTCGATAAACTTCTGTGGAAGGACTATCCAGAGTTTGAACTGTTGTAAACAAGCATTATACTTGAATCTACAACTTTTAATATTTAGCTGAATCACAAATAGTTGTTTCTGGGGCTGTGTTCTGATAGGGCTCTGAAGATACTCCTTTAGGGTAAAGACAGAATGATTGAAGATGGGATGACTATTTTGTGAAACACTGATACTGGCAACTAGATAGTCCTGTTTCTGTGTATGTGAATTTAACCTGGGTTGCAGAGGTTGTTTGTTTTCACTGACATAGTTTCTTAGGACATTAGATGACATAGGTTTATGTTCTGAGATGTGCATATGGACCTTTATTCACTGGTGTTTCCGACATCGTGTTGGAGGGGTTTATATTTACTGCACTGGCCTGATATTGTTCCATCCAGAAAAAGTAAGTCTATTTGTCCTTTGCCTCGCTAATATTGCAGACACAGAATAATCTTTTTACAGAGTTCCAGCTGCCTCCTGGTCTGTTTATGGGATAAATATGGCCATCTCTGCCTGAAACTTGAGACAGCTGTTAACAGTTAGTAATCTATTCATTACGTCTAGTGGTCCATCAGCTGTGGATTGAAATAATTAGGCAGCTCATCTTGTGGTTTCACTAGAGATTTCCCTTTGCCTTTTATATATCTTGATCTCATTTTGATGGAAACTGCCTTACGTGGAAGCAGTAATTTTTATGAGGAAGTTGGGGCAAAACAGAACAAAACCCCAAATAATGCTTTCTGCTCCTCTAACTCTTGTTAGCTTACTTGGCTTCTGTGCAAGAGGCCTCTTTGCTGAGGTGACAAACACTTTGACATTATTAAGTAGATATTAAGACATCCATAAAAGTTCCAGTGACTGTACTTGAATCCTTACAGTATTGTATGTGACAGGTTGGAGCCTGCCTACAGCATGCTGTCAGATGCTTACACATGTGGAACACGCTGGGTAATTGTTTTGTGTCTCCTTCCATGAGCTGATCTACCTAAAGGGAAAAACATTTTTATTCTTAGCAGACAGAGCATTCATTTTTCTAGCTCAGGAAGTCAGTGTTTGGGACTTTAAGCTTTTATTGTCGTTAATACCTCCTAGTCATATTTTGAGGTCTGAAAGGTTTGTAAGGCTTGCAAACACAGCCAGTAGGCCCAATTTGTCATGCAGAGGAGAAGCACTGTAAAGAGGAGCTTGAAGAAGCCAACAACTATGCTGTATGGAACAGTGAGAGCATTACAGACTTTATCTGGGCCATATACAATATCCTCTTCAATCACTGTCACTTTTTAAAAGCACGTAAGAACAAGTAGAAATATAAAATAGTGTAAAAGCACACTAGGAGCTTAACCAGAACATGGCTTATTACAGTAGAGTGCCAGTCTATAAAGAACTGCTTGATAATATAAACTTCCTGTTAATCCCATAACAATGAGATAATAGTGAAATGTTGATTTATTCACTGATTTACTCTTAGCTAGATTGAAATAATGGAGTGAAATGTGCCCATTTAGACTGGTTCTTAAATTGAATGTTCGTAATTGCACTTGAAAGAATAGACCATAATGCGTTTGAGTATCGCAATGACCCTGCTAATCTATGCAATTAGTTAGCTATTTTGGGAAGGAGGCTACCTCACATGTAGTTTTGTCTTAAAAACTAGAATATATTTTTTATATATTCTATGCATGATTCTGTACCAAAGTAAAATTGATCATGTAAAATCTTCAATTTTACTCCAATCCTAGTAGCTTTCTGTGTAAATTTGTAATAGAACAGCTCAATTACTTTATTAGGTTTCCATTTAATTATTCAACTAGAATTCTGAAATTTGCACATATTCATTCTGGGTCACAGGGTTCAGCATGGGAGGGAATTTGAGATTACATATTCCATTAGGTATTATCAAAAGGCCATCTGTCTTTTTTAGTGGGTTTCAGTCACTCAAGAGCCTGAGGGTATTTAGGCAGGAAGGAGAAGTAAGAAAGAAAAGCTCTTGCAGTATAAGTCTGAGCAAAGCACTTGCAAGTGTTGAATGTTTCTAGAGTGGTAGAAGCTGACTACAATTTAACAATAATCTCCTGCACCACATAGTGTTTTTCACCCTCATATTTTGGAGAATCACCTTTAAAGAGGTGTCTCAGCAAAGACTTGGTGAGCTTCTGCCTGTTGAAGCTCCTGGCTGTACTCTCGGCTATTGAAACAAAACAAATTAAGGAGACAAGCTGGTGCTGGGAATTTGAGCAGTGCTTCCAGTCAGCAAATCCTCTCCTTGCTTTCGTTCCAAGATAACCATATTGCCAAGCAGGCACCATTTTAAACGGGATATCTGTTTTAAACTCTTCTGTGCGTATTTACGTAATGGTCCATTTTCACATACAGCTGGACATTACCATATTGCTACTGTGTGCAGCTGCAATTGAGTGTAATTGAGAGCATGAGTCTGTGCATCTCAACAGCCTGGAGCTGTACGCAACAGTTCTGTCTGCTGGGTGTCCCTAAAGCTGAAAGACACAAACCATCCCAGTGGTTTCAAACTGGATGGGACTGGACCATTACTGTCTTCCTGCTTTTCTGTGCTTAAACTTCAAATTTCTAGGGCTTTCAGAGTTGAATTAGGTTATGGTTATTTCTATGCCTGGCCTCAGATTTATGCAGCGCTCTTGTCCTGATGCATGCAAGAAAAGTTTCCAGAAAACACCCCAGTCTTACAAGGTACAATGGAATTCATGACACCTATACAATTAAAAGAGCTTTTAAAGTATGCTGTATAGGTTTTGTTTGTTGATAATTTTGGTTTCTTTCCTAAAAAATGCAAATGTTTTCAAGTAATGAGGCAACTGTTATAACAGAATCTTACACTTGGCTTAACAATGTTGGAGTCTTGTAAGAGAATCTCCTGAGAGATTAATAACAAATGGTTTATCAGACTCTTTGCAGGAAATAGTTTGTGGAGAAACTATGGGAAGGGCAGCAAACAGGTCTGTAAAGCTAGGGGCACATAATTACTGCTAGTTTCCCTTCCTGAGCTCATGGAATTTGCGGAAGAAATACAAGACCAGATTTTTTGTGAGCAAGTAAAGGCACTGGATGCATCTCTCCAGCTGTAATTTAGGCCGAGAAAGTTTCAGGGTCATCAGATTTTGCCAGTAGAGATGTCGAAGGACAAAAAGAAAGAACAATTATTAAGGGTTGCAGCACCATCAGCAGTGAAGGAGAAACATCTACTTCACAAGTGCCACCTGCCCAATGGGCTCCACTACATTCAATGCAATGCATTCTGTTCACTTGCAATCAAACACTATGAAAACTCTCAGGAGAATATGAATGGTTATAATGGTTGACTGTACACCCTTTGAGGATCTTATGATTCAGCTTGATGTCCTGTGAAGTATGCTGTTCGTCAGGAGTGCAAGCCTAAGCTAAATCTTGAGTTCTTTGCTATGAATTAATAAAAAAATCACAGAATGGCTAAGGTCATCAGGTCCAACCCCACTGCTCAAGCCACCTAGAGTTGATTGTCCAAGGACCATGCGCAAATGGCTTTGGAGTATCTCCAGTGATGGAGACTCCACAGGCTCCCTGGGAAATCTGTGCCAGTGTTTGGCAACCTTCACTGTGAAAAAGTGTTTCCTGATGTTCAGTTGGCACCTCCTGTGTTTCAGTTTCTGCCCATTGCTGCTGGCCCTGTCACTAGTCACCACTGAGAAGAGCCTGGGTCTGTCCTCTTTGCAACCTTCTTTCAGGTATTTATGTACATTGATGAGATTCCTCTGAACCTTCTCTTTTCCATTTTAAACATCCTGAGCTCTTTCAGCCTCTCTTCATAGGAGACATGCTTGAGTCCTCTAATGGTCTTAGTGATCCTTCTCTCCAGTATGACTGTGTCTCTCTTATTTTGGGGATCTCAGAACTGGACACAGTACTTCAGATGTGGCCTCACCAGTGCTGAATAGAAAAAAGGGATCATCCTCCTCGTTCTGTCAGCAACACTCCTACTGCAGCCCAGGATACCATTTGCTTTCTTTACCACAAGGGCATGTTGGTGGATCTTGTTCAACTTAGTGTTCATCAGGACCTTCGGGTCCTTTTCTGCAAAGCTACTTTCCAGCTTGACTTCCAGCATGAGCTGGAGCCTGGAATTGTTCTTTCCCAGCTGCAGGACTTCACACTACCTCTTGTTGAACTTGATGAGGCTCCTGCAGGCCCATTTCTCCAGCCTGTTGAGATCCTTCTGGCTAGATCAGTATATTAACCGCTCCTCCCAGTTTTGTATTCTGGGCAAACTTGCTGAGGGTGCACTCTACACCATCAGTAGTCTACACCATCATTACTCTACAGTAATGAAAATGTTGAACAAAATTTAACCCAGTATTGATCCCTGGGGTACACTGCTAAAGGCCTCTAACTAGACTTAGTACCACTGATCACAGTGCTCTAGGCCTGTTACTCCAGTTTTCAATCCACTTCACCTTTCACCCAGCCAATACTTCAACAGCTTGTCTGTGAGGAGGTTATTACAGACAGTGTCAGAAGCCTTACTGAAGTCAAGGAAGAAAATATTCACTGATCTCCCCTCATCTACCAAGATGGTAATTTCATCATAAATGGTTGTCTAGTTGTCAAGTGTGACGTGCCTTTGTGATTTCATGCTAACTACTCCTAATTTCCTTCTTGTTCTTCATGTGCCTAGAAATGACTTCCAGCATTGCTTGTTCCATCATCTTACAAGGGACTGAGATAAGGCCCATTGGCCTGTAGTTTCATGGGTTTTTTGCCCTTTTTGAAAATAGGAGGGATAACAACAAAGGGACAGAGAATGTGTACATAAGATAGATGGTTCCAACTTCCTGGTATCTGATGAAGTTCACCACAGTGTATTTAGAGACCACCAGCAGTTCAGGAGCTGCTGGTGGTATAGTTGAGAGCTTCTGGAAAAATATTGAGGCTTTGGAAAATCAGTAGTGGGAAAATTTTGTACTTAATTTTCAAAAGAAAAAGATGGAACTAGTCAGCTTAACCTCAGTTCCTAAAAACGACTGGAAGAATTACTAAAGCTGTTATTGAGCAGCTGGAAGTTACAATTAAGGCAAAATTGTCAAGAACAATTCATGTGAAAACAATCTAATGTCTTCTGACAGGGCTGGCTGGTAGGAGAGAATCAGTACCTGTCATCTCTTGACTTTTGTGGAATTATTACACTTGACATCCTCATATGGAAGCTAGAAAACTCAGTTCTGAAAAAATGTAGTAAAGAAATGTACAAAAATACATTTCTTCAAGAATAGATACAAATAGTTTGCTGTAGCAATGGGCAAGTATGACCAGCTGAATTATCTCCTCTACAAAAACATGGCACCACCTCAGAACCTACTCCTCATTGCTGGCTTTCTTTCCCTGTCCAAATAAACATTTCAGGCTGAATATATATATGTCCCTGTATATATATGCTAAGTTACTGGGACTAGTTCTTGAAAAAAGAGAAGGAGATAATTAGGCAATGTTGCTGATAGGCAAAGAAAAAGTATGTCAGAAAGGAAGGCTTCTATCGGATAAGAATGCCTTTGTTGGAATGTGGTTCTATGGGGTATGAATGTGAAATGACAGTGGAGTCCCAGCTGAAAACAGGATCTGAGGAGCTCTGTGGTTCATGTGAGTCACTCGATTCTTCTTTGCAGTTTACTTTTTTAACTTGCTTTCCTGCCGGAGAATTGAAGCCCGCTCTCCAAATATTCATGGAAAACTGAAGTTCAGAACAAGATTTAGAGCCACGTGGCATAGCTTCCCAGTTTGCTCTGAATTGTCTCTCTCTTACCACTGTTAAAAATAATATTTATAGAGAGCTTTCTTGTGTAATGAAACCACTGCCTGTCAGGCACATCAATATCCACTGCACAGAAAAGCAGATGGGAGCTAAATTTTTGAACAGTAGTCTTGAGATTTCATAGAGACATAGCTAAAAATATTTTGTCACATGGCCTATTTGAGCCAAGGGTGAGAGTGTGGAAGGGATTATGATATTTCTATGGGAAGGTAAGGACTGGAAATGATAGTACTATAGCATATTGTCAAAACCTGCCCTTACGAAAAGAAGACCCTTTTGAAAAAAAAAATACAGCTAGACGAAGGCAGTTCCAGGATATCCAAACCTGGCACCAACTGGCAAGGGCATGGGGGCTGTCCTGCCTTAGCAGCTTCCAAAGAATCATAGAATCATAGAACCATTAAGGTTGGAAAAGACCTTTAAGATCATCATGTCCAACCATCAACCCAGCACTACCACCATGTTCACCATTAAACCATTCTTTGAAGTCCTATATCCACACATTTTTGAACACTTCCAGGGATGATGGCTCCACCACTTCCCTGGACAACCTGTTCCAGTGCTTTACAACCCTTTCCATGAAAAAGTTTTTCCTAATGTCTAGTCTAAACCTCCTTTGGCACAACTTGAAGCCATTTCCTGATGAGAGAAACCTCTCTCCCAGTCATCTCCATTGTCTGAACCCCCATCTCAGGCATAAGTGTGGATTATGAAGAGAACACTTAGCCTCATTTTCTCCATGGGAAAGCTTCTATTAATGTGACTAGGCTTCCCCTGGGGTCAGTTTTCCAAGGCTATATAAGCCACTCTCCTCAGCTTCTGCTTTCTAACCCCAAGGCAGACCCTTGGATTGCCCTCAGCTCTTTTGTATCCCATGACATCATACTCCTACCACTCCCTCAGCAGCCCAGTGCTTCAGTACAGGTCTGCCTTGCGACTCCTTGCTATCCCTGTGTACCAGTATGCTCAGTGACTTTTCCCAAACCCAGACCAGCACTCAGTTCAGTTGTAGACAGATTTCTCACTGGGAAGCAGAATGGCAATTCCCCTCACTTGATGTTGGTGGCTGTTTCCCAGTGGCCCTCTTCCAGTCACCAACAATGAAGGTACATGTACATGATGTCCCCTTGCTTTCTGGACAAGGGCCCTAAAATCCATGTGCCCTTGCTTCCTTTTCAATAAAGCTGGCATGAGACTACAGGCTTTGATAAGACACAGAGATGACATACAGTGACACATGATGACTCTGTCCATGGGGCTGTGTGTGCCTAACAGTAAACCTGGAGTCAAATTCCAAGGACATCCTGTTCTTCAGGAATCCTCTTTGCTGAGCCTAACCTTAAAGCCCCAAGGCCTTGCAACTCAGCCCTATTTCACACTTCCTGAAGAAAACACCTTTTGAATCATATATATATAGAAACCTCATGGCTCATCCTTTGGAATGTAGTGCCTTGGGATGTCCTTCCAAATTTTTCAGTTCCTCAAGCCTGAATCTGAGCATAGCCAGTCTTGTCCCCATCATCCCCTGAAAACTATAAACATCCCAGATTTCTGCACAGAAACCATATAGCCACTCTGCAAAGGTCCCTGGGGAGCAGGGAACTTTAATGGAGACATTGGAAAGTGGAGCTCAAGGAAAGGGAACCAGTAAAGCCATTTGGCATCACAGAAAGTGTTTTGGGCTGACCCAAGTGGGCTACATCTCCTCTTCTTCATATAAGAGTCCTGTATCTCCTGGCTGACACTGAGATTTGGACCATTTCTTATCTAATCCAGTTATGAACATGAAGCAGAAGTTAGGAACAAAGTTGAAGGGTGCCACTGGGAAATAGGGTTAACCCAGCTGGCCACTCAGTTTCTCAGCAAGGAAATAGGGAACAACACGGAAAAGCTCGTAGAGCATAAGCTAACTGTAGAGTTAGTTCAAGTGTAAGGTGGATGTTGAAAGTAATTGTGCTTTTGGGAAGGATTTCCCAAATGTCAGCTTTCTGTAGTGAAGGTAGAACTGTATATTGGGTCTTCTTTTGACACTTATCACTGTCACAACCCAGATCTGGGTAAAACCAGCACATTTGACTTCACAATCTAGCCAGCAGTGTTCAGTCCTGTAGTCCTTGCTGAGCTGGTCCCCTCTAGTTCAATAATAAATAGCAGTGTTTATTGGAGCAAGATGTGGCTGGCTGCTGGTAATGTCATATCCAGTTTGTAGAAATCTGCCAGAGAAGCATGGAAGCTGCTGCTAAGAGCTCTCCTCATGTAAATTCATTGTCTGTACTTCCACAGCTGCATGCCAGATAGGGAAGTCTTGTTCAAAACAAAAGTACAAGCCTTGTATCTGGTAGCAGAGGGAAGAGACAAGAGGTCTCCGAATAGTTTATTCCATGTAAGGAATGTAAGCACGTAAGGGTCCCTTTGTCCAAAGCAAAAGGTATCCTAATATTTTATTTCCTGTAAAAGTCCTCCTTTTGTCCTCCCAGTTCTTGATCTCTTTGTTTTCATCGTTACTGGCGGTCATTTTTTTTTTGTTTAGTGTTTCCAGAATAAAATTTTCCTCTTGGATTCCCACATGTTGATGCAAGACTCCTGCAGGACTCCCACAGAAGTGGGGTTTGTCCAGAGGACACAGGATTCCTGTCCTTCTGCAGAGATGAGACTGGGATAATGCACTGCAGCAAGCATGAGCTATGTAGCAGGAACCCTTAAATTGTAGATACGGGTTTGATCTGACAGTTACATATGTCATATGTTGCAGGAGATGTATAGCTGCCTTATGGTCTTTCTTAACCTTACATATTCTTAAAGACAGCCTCTGCTCTACTGCATCTACAGGCTGGAGAACCTTTATGGGATGAGGAAAATGGTTCGTTATTTTTTTAGAAAAAATATCTCTGTGAAGCTTTCTGTGGATCATCACTGCCTGTCTAATGCTAGTTAATTATTAATCTGTTTAGAGCTCTAGGTATGTGTGAATAACATATTTAAGCACAAAAAAATTTGGATGGGCTCTGATTTTAAGCTGGTCTGCACTTAATCCTACCTAGCACCCCCTGATATCTTCACCCTCATTGCTCCCTCAGGGTCAGGGAGAGGGTCACTGCCTGCACCCTGGCTGCAAACAGAGCTCAGGCTCCTATGAAGGCTTGTGGAGTTTTTGCGTCCAGCCTCTTTTTGAATACTTAACATAAGATGAAGTATTCAGGCTGACCTGGCCCTTGAATGGAGAAGATTGGAGTGAGGATGACTTTCTTGCAGAGGTGCTGCTGAAACCCCCACTCAGGGACGGGAAGGTTGGGAATACGTTTAGCAGAATAAGCCAGAGGACAACTGGAGGAATAAAGAGCAGACAGGCAGGAGGAGGGAAAACAAGTTTTTGACAGCCAGCATTTCTGCCCTTCACTTACCTGAATGACTCCTGTGGGTGATTATTTTAACCAGGACCTTCAGGCAGCAACTGCCGAGTACAAATACTTTTTCTTATGTCCTTAATTGAATTGAAAATTAACAATGGACCAGCTCTGGCACTTGACTGGACTTTTTTTTGCCAGTGTTCAAAAAGGAAACAGATAGCAGCTTAAGGATAAATAGGTTTCTCAGCTCTTTGATATTTCTCAGAGCTTTGTCACCAAATGGGAGAAATAGTGGCACTGTATGGTGTAAAATTTTGAGAAAGCCTTAAAGAATCAATCTTAATATAGATCTAATTATGCTCAAGGCTAGGATGTGTTATTCTAGCATACCACAGCAAACTGTGAGCTTGTTTGAGAATGAAGTACCAACGGGAAAAAAAAATAATTCTATTTCCATGATGCCAAGACAAGCCAGGAACAGAGACAGTGCCCGGGAACAGCATGTTATAGGGACTTCATGTCTGTAAGGAAGCTGTGCTAATGACTTCCCAGTGGGTGGAACTGGAGAGGAAGTCTTATCTCCAGACTCCTCAGGGATAGGCAGTGGGAAACCACTGGCTCCAAAGCTAATTTTTTTGCCTGACTAATAGAAGTGTAGAAGTTACAGATATGGTATGTGTTATGTGTCAAAGTTAAAACAGTTTTTACCAACTCTGAATCATAAATGCATTAAATTAAGCAGAAAACCTTATAAGGAATGCAAGGAGAATGGCAAAAATAATAGGAAGAGAAATAAAAGATGGAATTCAAGGAGTCACCCAACCATCTGAAATCCTACTATATTTAATTTGCTTCTGAGAGAAGTGTTCTGTTATGGCAGACAGACAAGGATGCATCATTGGTTGAAGTAAATCAGTATGGCTTTTCTGAAGCCAGTAAAGCCATATTGATTTACATTACTTGATGGTGTCTGCTTGAAAATCCATCACTGTAGCAAATACTGTAAAACTTCAGGTTTGTCACTGGAGGAGAGCCTGTAGGGATGGCAGAAAGGAATCATCCTTCCTGCTTGAACAAAAGCATTACTCAAATGGGAAACAGTCTTGCACCAGTATTCATCCAGGATATGATGCCACAGTGCTGTGAGGAACAGCACTATGGGCAGCAACCCTGGAAAGCAGCTGAGCAGCCAAAAACCAGGAACGCCTGGCAGCTGGAGACCTTAAACAGGAAGGAATGGCAAAAAAAAAGAGGGCTCATAACAGGACAAATGTATGAGTGTTTTACTGGCTGTATGCTCCCGGCCAAGGAACATCATGGACGGATGTGTACCACAGGACTAGCAAAAGGAAGTAGGATAGCGTGTATGAAGAGCACAGTGAAGCCCCAGACTCACCCGGAAGAGGAAGGTTTTGTAGGAATGGAGAACTGACTTTTATCCGTGACTTGTTTTTGGAGGTAGCACACCACCGTGCATAGGTTTGGGAGTGGTGCGTGCTTGGCCCCAGCAGGAACTTGCCACACTCCAGAGCCCCACAGATTATCAACAATTAAAGAAACAAGTCCCGATACACACCCTGTTTCTATTAATAGTGCCTTTCTTTTTGCAAACAGGGTTCAGTTCTTCCTTTATCTCATTGTCTGAGTGGGTACTGTTAGTAAATGTCATCTTTATATACTTATTATATGCCACAGGATGTTGCTTTATACTGCAGTACAATCATACACAATGGAGGGAGTGCAGAAGCTAAGCAAGTAAAACCATACAGGAATTCACGGAGTTTGTCTTTGCTGTGTTAAACACACACTAAAACTAGCAAATAATCAACAACATTTGTTATTCAAAAGATGTCCCAAGCCAATTCCATCAGCTATACAACATTGGGGAAGGAGAAGCTGTTCTTATCTTTCAAGACGTATAGCAGATGGCTCATGTTTTATGAATGAAGAGTAATATACAAACACATCAACACATGGTCACATGCCCAAGCCTAAGCATTACACGTCTTAGACCAGAGTAGTATTGTATCTTTTTGGTAAAAAAATTGCTTTGGTTCCTCTTCTCACACCTTGGTAAGCTGGTTTTTCCATCTCTTTTCTCTTGCTATTGTGGCAATAGGAATCTCATACTATTTACCTATAAGTCTGACTTCTGAAATACATCTGTTCATGCCTGTTCAGTCTAAATTGTCCCTCCTCCTTTTTTTAATGTGCCTGTAGGATTTCATTTGCATTTTTAAAAGCAGAGAAAAAGTATAGCCTGTGATCTGATAACGAGACTCTGCAGCAATCTTGACTTTTGACACAGATGACCTTTATTTTCCCATCTGTAAAATTCAGATTCAAAATTTTTTTAGCTTTGCTGCAAGGCCTGATTTCCCAACTTTGATCAAGTCCTTGGAATGGGAGATAATTATGAAGTGCACAGTGAGGTAAATTAACCTGGGCAAAAGAAATATGCTTTAACGCAGCCAGACTGATTGAAGTAACTGAGGTTGCACAAGTGTTTTGAAACAGTGCTGGGCTTTGCAGGTAGACCCTTTGCACTGCAGAATTTCCCCTGAAAGTGTGGAACATCAGGAGATTATCTGCCCAGCTGGCTGACTACCAGTCTTAACTGAACAGACATTTCAGCTTAACTGTCTTTAGTGTGACAGCCACCTCACTAAATGTAGAAACACAATGATATTAGAAGTTATGCACCCCAAAGATTGAATTCTCATGGATCATTAACTAAACAAACATGCAGACTTTTCACATATATTTTTTTAAACAATGTTGTTACAATCTAGATTGTATATTCAAGACTGAAAATGAAGCTGGAATCCTAGGAGAGCCTCAGAATGACTCAGTCAGGTCATCCTGAGGATGTGACAGTAATTTATACTGCTATGGGTGTGATGATAAGGAGCCACATCCTGTAAACCCTTCTGAGACAATCTGGCCCACAAACCCCCTGGCCATATCCCATCACAGGACATCTGTGAGAGAGATAATGATAGTCCTAGTATCTGACTCTGTAGCACGTTGGCACAATTCTTCAATGCTTCTTTACACATATTTGTATCATATTGGATCTGTGGGTAGAAGAGAACAGGGGGCTGGATTGTGATCCAAAAGCTGTGACTGGGTGCAGGAACTATCCTGAGTGCCAGTTTCCCTGGGCTGACAGGATAACCTCATGGGGAAGGCACTTCCTGCTCCTGGGGCCTTTCCCGTGGGATGTCCCATGTGGGGCATGGCAAACGCAGCCTTTGGCTGAAAGTGTCTCTGGTGACTGGTGCTCTGTAGCACAGCTGGTGGTCAGCCCTTTTGAAGGCTCAGCCTGACAGCCAGCTCACATTTTGTTCCAGTTTTCCTGGGTTTCAACACACTTACTCTTCCACAGAAATATGTGAAACGGTGGGAAGTTTTTCACCCCACCAGCTGACTTCCAATTTTGCTCTTTTTGTCAGAGTTTCTCCCTGGAGCTTCCCAGCAAGACTACAGAAAACTCCCAAACAAATTATTTAACTGGCTTCTTACCCACTGGTCTCAAAGCCGCATGCTGGGCAGTCACTTATGCAGCTGCATGGCCATGGCCTCAGGTGTCTAACTGAGAGGCTGTAAGGTTTAACAGAATGTCCTGGTAACCCCAGGTCTGCCACTGGGCTGTTCATAACCTCATATTGCATATATACATTTATATATATATATATATTCTTTGGGGAAGGGTTTGTATATTTATACAGTCAGGGTATACAGAACTCATGAAATGGTTCTAAAACATAGTGAGAAAAATTTTTACCCCAAAACTGCTTTCTTGTCTGAATGCTTTGCAGTTAAATTTAGGGTGCAAATTCATCCTGAATGACTCTGGCATGAGGCAAGATGCACTCAGCTGTTCACTTTTGAATATGAAAATCCTCAAGAGACATCAGTCAAGCTTTCCTAATGACTTCCCACATACATCCATCTTCCATATTTTTGTACATGCTCAGAATGCACTGAGGTTGAAAACAGAAAAGTTGCAAACCCAGAGCTATACAATGGTGTATCAAATAATAGCCTCCAGTTGTAATTAACAATTTCAGAATTTACACAAACTTAAAGCCAATGTACCTGGATGTTCGTGAGGAAGTTTTAAATTTGGTGTACAAAGAAAAACCTGGGCATTGCTAGGGGAGGAAGAAAAGGAAAGACACGTGATGTTCCAGAGTTTTCATCGTGCAATATGAGTGGAGAAAAAAATAGGATTTGATCCAAGTTTGGTGATGATGCTGGATGTTCATTATCAAGAAAAGTGACATATTATCTCTTTTTTCATCTTTCTAATTCTAGCAGAGCTTCTTTCCTGTACATTATTAAATACAATAGCCTGAGTCTTACTGTGTGAGTGAGGCCTCTGCCATCCCTACTTCCCAGCTGGTTTTGAGGAGTGCCTGCTTTCCTGTATTTCTGTAATTTAGCTTCCTATGTGAGGCTTGAGTAGCCCTGTCGAGAGTCAACATCCCCTACTAACATAACTCTCAGGGTCACTGAAATACATAAACTTTCCCACCACCTCTAGATGCTCTCCCTGGGAAGTATCATCCTAAATATATATGTATATATAGTATAGACATATAAGACTTGGAAACTCTGGGAAGGCAACAGCCTCCACGACCCTACAGTCACAGGGAATATGATGTAAGTGGGAACTTCCCCTGAAAGATCACTATGAGATTTGTCCCATGTGTATCGCATGCCATAATTATATACATTAAAGTGTTCAGAGTTTAAAATACACTCCAGATGCTTTTTCCTGCCCTTTTCTCTCACTTGGCTTGACTTTTCCCCAGTAGATTGATTTTCATAGTTTATGTTCAGAGATTCAGTATTTTGCTTGCTTGCCAGATTGGCACAGCAAAAGCTGCCCAGTAAGCCTGGGGAAATGCAATATCATATGCTGAGAAGCTGCAGTGTATCAGAATGGGATGAGCAATCAGAGTATGAGTGTTCAGCTGTACTCAGCACCAGACAAGCTCTGGGTTTTGTGAAGTCAGCAGGACTTTCCCCAGCAATCCTAAAAGTACAGAATGAGGCCAGTGTTGGGAAGTGCTGAAAAATGCAATCTATTAAATTATTCCTTCTGCTATGATTCTGACTTCTTTTTATATTTTTCTTTTTGTGTGTTTCCTAAAACATGAAAATTGTAGGCTGCCTTTGGTCTCAGGTCATCTGCATGATGTACCCTTCAATTCTCCATTTCGTTGACTGCTTGGTGATAGGCAAACATCACAAAGATCCAAAGATGCCCCCATCATTTTTTAATGTCTGGCTTTGTACTATAGCTCACACCTTTCCTGCTCCCCAGAGGAGGAAGCAGCAAGGTCTTGTTCTGATAGAGAAGAGCTCACAAAGATTGCTCCCTATGCACCAATTTTGTGTATAGAATGTAAATATGAAAGGAAGATGCAAACACACCTGGTATACGACCCAAAGAGGAGCAATAGTTAAGAACAGCCTTGGATGCAAAACAAACTACAATTCCATGACTTGCAGCATTTTGTTTTCCTCCCCTGGCAGCTTTCAGTGCTGGTGAGATTCCAAACAAGCTTTGGTACCTCTCAGCCCCCTTTAGCCCTGGAAGCTAAAACCTCTGGGAAGTTTTTGGGATCTGCTTTACACATACAGGATGGAGGAAAAAAGCAATACGCAAAAATATTTAAGAAGGTACACAGCGAAATGCTGATATGAAGAGGCAGGTCCCTTTTCAAGGTGATTGCACAAAACCTCCACAACCTCCACTTTTGTTTGATTCATTCAAATCATTCTTCCTATATCAAGTTATTTACATATTAAGATAAATATTACTCATGCCTGTGATGTTCATGATTACCCAGCAGATGTACTAAGATAAAAGAGTATTTCTTCTGATGCTTTAAAATAAGAACTACATATGTATTCTTAGCCTCAAATATAACTTATTGTGGACACCATATATAAAGCATCATCTGTCCTGGATGGTAAAATATTGGAGAGCTGGACTTGCCTGCCTTGTCCTGCCTTGCCATTGCCATGCCTGTCTTGGCCTTTCATAAGTCAGCAGCAACCACTCCTACAAGCTCTGTGGCAACATCAGCCTCTGAAATTGGTTCTTCACAGCTCTGTAAGGAGGGAAGCCTGTTTATTGCTGTGTAGGGTCACTGGTGATATCAAAACTCAAGATTCCTTGAGCTCTGCTCAGGATCTCTTGGCTGGTATCTCAGGTCAGCTCACCCCATCCCACCTATAGGAGACACTGTTTTGACTCCTTGTCAGAGAGCAGTGACATCCTGCTGTCCATGTATCCCATCAGTCATCACTGACATTTTAGTGAACCACATGCACTAATGCTGTTCTTACTTGTTTTTTTTTTTTTTTTTCTTTTTCTAGTGTGAAAAAACACGCTTGATAGTTTGTGGACCAGTAGAAGCAGCACAACTGCACTGAACGTATGCAATTCCCTGGCACAATAGCCCGAGTAAATACAACGTGCAGTGCGTAGGACAAAGGGAACTCCAAAACCATCATAGGTCCCATGCATTTCCTTGCCACTTTATAGTGGCAGTTTATTGCCATTTTTATTTGTTGCTGTTATTGCAGCAACATTGTTTTTCTACTCTCTTTGACTGTCTTTTGCTACTGCACAGACAGTATATTCCCCAGCTTTGTCTTCTTTAGACTGAGAAAAACATGGTACTAACTACTCCACTTATATTCTTTTTATGTATATTCTTAATATATTCTATATTCTTAATATATATTATTTATATATAACCTTCCCAATTGCCTTTCTCTCTTTCAGCTCACATTCATTTTTCTTGAACTTGTATCTCCTACTGTACACAATAGTACAGATGATATGTCATTGTTGCTTAATGTGGTGGCATTAATACTTCTCCATTTCTGCTAGACAAACTAATGTTTAAGGATTGCATTTACACTTTTCACAGCCTCATCAAATTGGTAACCTATCATAATCAAGACAATAACTAATACTCTTCCTCTTTTGTCCTTTTGCATAGTATCTCCAGTTTATAGCAGAAAATCTTGTTATTTGTCTGTATGTACATTATTCCTGCCTTTCAAGCTTTTGTGTGTAATTCCATTTCTACTATGGGAGTTTGCAAAGTCATTAATTTTTCCCCTTATTATATTTAAACTCTTGTATGTAACTGTCTTTAACACATTTCAATAGCACACTCTCACTTTGTATCAACTTCATCTTTGAAAACATTAAATAAGATTAATCCCAAGACTGAACCTTGAAAAACTCTGCTCATAACCTCCCTCCAGGCAACAGCTCTCTTTTCACTAGCCTGATCTTCTGTTCATCTCCTCTCTTCTGCCTTACATTTCCTTTGCTAATCTGTACCAGCGGTTTCCAATGCAACAAAGTACCACAAGATTTATAGAACCAATACATGCCTTTGTCTGAAAAATCAATCCCATCAAGAAAAGATATCCCATGTAATATACCTTTGATAAACCTGTGGGATTTTAATCATATTCTTCACTCTTCTCCATATTTTTGATTATTCTTACCTTTGAAGTCTATCAGCCAGAGATCACAACAGATACCCACCAGAGTTACTGAGACCAGAGTGATGATCCAACATAGCACAGACTACATTCCCATTTTCTTAGAAAATGCATCACGGAAGGCCCCATTTGCTACTGTCTATTCCAATAACACCACCTCTGAATATGAAAAGGTACTGAAAATCATTGTTACTGGGACTGTAGTTGTACATCCATATTCCCCCTGGATAATGGGCTCTAGCCCAGGGGCTCTGTCCTTTTTGACCTGAGCACCTTCAGTTCTCTGAATTTTGCTTCCCTTGGTGTTGTTGCAACACTCAGTTTAATTGATGATGCTGCCTTTACCACCTTGTTTTGTGTCAACCTTCCTGTTGAAGGCACATTGAGAACAGTCATTGAGGTTGTGCATAGTGTCAGTAGTGTCGTAGATTCCTGCTCATTGCCTCCCCTTCCAGCTGAACAGATATGATCTGAATCCCCCTGGTCAACTCACTTTGTAGGACTTGAACTCCTGGCCCTCCAGACTACATTACTGGAGAGGTCACTGCCTCTTTAGGGTGTTTTTCATGCTTTGGATATCTTTATTAATCTTGCACTGAGTCAGACATGAGTCTGTAGTTCTGATAGAAATACCATAGCCCACAGGTAGAGAGCTGGATTTTTTCATAGAGCCTGTCAGATTCCCCCAAGCATGATTCTCAGTATATCTCATCTTTTCTCATGTAAGCCATGTGTTTTTCCACGTTTAATTCCTCTATTCAGAAGCTTCCATATCTCTGAGAGGAGATGACCTGCAAAGCCCTGCCATCCTGATTCCAGCTGGACATGGGCATCTTTGAACACCTCAATTTAAGCTTCCTTAATGCAGGTCTCTAGTGATATTTGAGATGCCCAAAGTGTCTCACATGGTCTCCAACTACCAGTCCAGCAGTAAATAGTACTAAACTATGACAAATGTTGCATAATTCAAAGGAAAAGAAAGAGGAGAAAGGAGTAAACAGGGAGTTTATAATAGAATTTGCAGAATATTTTTCTACTGACAAGTAAAATGGACTTTATACCTTTGTTCTTCAGAATACTGTGGGGAGTTTTTTTGCAAGCCCACAAGTGGTTATTCTTGTAGCTGATTAGGTCTTTCAGGATCTCTCAGGAAGTTGCAGGGAATATGGATGGTTTGTGATGTTTCCATACAGTTGTGCTGCAATATGCTTATGTACTCACTTCTCTTACTGAGAAGCAACTGTTCAGAGCATTGTACATTTTACCACTGGAATGCTTAATCATACAGCATAAGGGAATGACAAAACAAAGGCCTTGAAATGTGCCTGTGTTTCCTTATTTCTGCAACTTTTAATTAATTTCATTTCTTGTTTGTTTTTCCAATTTGTTTTCTGTCTTGGATTTCTACATAGGTCTGTGTATTGCTCTTTTTGGCCACATCAGAACAATATCAAGGTTTGAAGGTGTAAAATTATATACTACTGACTAAAAAGCTATCAAGTTTTGACAAATATGTATTCTGGTCCAAAGAGCAAGGATCCACTCTACCAGAACTTTTGTAATAAGCTGTGATAGCACATCCAACTCCCTTCCCAAGGAAAGCAAGGCCTGTGTCAACATGCTGGCAGGGGTGATGGTGTGTATTTGCATTGACCATTCTTTTTTGGGGTTGGAGGTAGAAGAGTTAGTCAGGAAAGGTTTTGTGACTACAGAAGATATAGTCATCATCATGGCTAGGTTTAGTGAACGAAGATTTGAGAAGTGCTCTACCCATGCTTGCTACAAGCACACTGCTGGCTAAAATGGTCAGTGTGAGATAGACAAGCCCGGTTGCAGAAGGCACAGCAAAAAGTCTCCTTAGGTGGTATTGGCAAGACACTTTTTTTTTGCGTTGTCTTTTCTCCTCAAGAGTGATCCTGCGTGCGTTCTCAAAAGAAGCAGCAGTGTTATAGATAGTGTGTCTCCATGTCACCCGATTGGAGACCGGAGTAGACCAATAATAATGATCAATATGGCCAAAGCTGAGATATTATTTCAGGAAGTCCTTGTATCTCCTCTTTGGGGCTCCTCTCTTGCGGTAGCCGGTGGCAAGTTCGCTATAGAGCACAATCTTAGGGAGGCAGTAATCCTCCATCCTGGAGATGTGCCCTGTCCAGCGCAGCTGTGTTCTCAGCAACATGGGCTCAATACTCATAACCACTGCCTGTTCAAGAACGGACATGTTAGTCACGTAATCAGTCCAGTGGATATTTAAGATTGTACGGAGACAGCGTTGATGGAAGCGTTCTAAGTCGCAAGTGGTTGTGGTAGATGACCCATGATTCAGACCCATATAAAAGAGTAGACAGTACAATGGCTCTATAAACACTAATCTTTGTACTTTTCTTCAAGTGTTTATTACACCAAACTCTTTTATGGAGTTTTCCAAAAGGTCTATATGCCTTTGCTAACCTTTTGTCTAACTTTTTGTCAATCTTACCATCCGAAGAGATTATGCTTCCCAGATAATTAAACTGCTGGACTGACTTGAGTTCTGATGCTATGGGGATGAGGAGGACTTCCTGAGGTGCAGGTTGGTAGAAAACTTCTGTCTTCTTTAAGCTGACTTCCAGCCCAAAATGCTCAGTAGCCTCTGCAAAGCAGGATGTTAAACACTGCAGAGCTGCTTCTGTGTGGGCAACAAGGGCAGCATCATCAGCACAAAGCAGCTCAAGGACAAGATGATTTAAAGTCTTAGTGTTGGCCTTCAGTTGCCTTAGGTTGAATAGGCTTCCATTGGTACAATATCGGATGTAGATACCGTTTTCTTCATCAAGATCTGCCGCGGCCCTTTGGAGCATCATGCTGAAGAAGATTGTGAATAGGGTTGGTGCGAGAACACAGCCTTGTTTCACACCATTGGTTATTAAAAAGGGCTCAGAAAGTGCATCACCATATCTGACTTGGCCATGCTGATCGTCATGAAGCAAAATGATTATTTTGAGAAAATTGGGAGGACATCCTAATTGTTCCAAAATCTGTTACAGATCTTTTCTGCTCACAGTATCAAAAGCTTTGGACAGAAGAT
Source organism: Lepidothrix coronata (assembly GCF_001604755.1). Taxonomy (NCBI): domain Eukaryota; kingdom Metazoa; phylum Chordata; class Aves; order Passeriformes; family Pipridae; genus Lepidothrix; species Lepidothrix coronata. The sequence continues at coordinate 2,848,401 of NW_016690268.1, read as the reverse complement.
ATAGTGGGATGTGGAGAAAATAGTGAGGTCTATAGACCTACAGTGTCATATAGAGTGTTTCTGGCTTTTTTTTCTTCAGAACAGCTCTTGAGCTGGCCAGAGACCAGACCAGAGTGATTTCTTTGTACCTGAAACTGATCTGTTCTGCATCATTGCTGTAAATGTGGAGGATTCAGTGACTGAAAATGCAAAGAGCTTCTTCCCTCTACCAACTGTGAAGACAACCAAGTGCTAACTCGGTTAGTACTTAATATGTTGATTATTATTATGGCATGAAGACAGATCTGAGGAAATACAGTAGGCCTATCTAGCTGCAAAACAGGGATAGAATTACAGTGTTCTTGCATTTAAACCAGAAAATTGCAAGATTTTCTTTCAGATGACATTCACCTTTTCACTCTAGAGATAAATATGTGTTAAAGTTAATGATGAAGAGAAACAGAAAACAATATCAAGGTAACCTTTTGCAGGTAGATGTCATACCTTATATCAGTGTATTAAGCATTCATTCTACCTACCAGTCTCACCTTCCCTGTATCCTCAGACAATTGCTGCTACAGCAGCATCTCTACTATACTAATAAATTTGTTTACATATTTTTTTAGAATTTCCTTTCTGTTTATTTTCTAGGTGGGGGAAAAGAGAGTTTTCCTTCAGCTTTGGTTTGGAAGAAGTTTGCAACAACTGAGACCCCATACAAGAATCCTGATTTCTTTTATTTTCTTCTTTTTTCTTTTTTTTTATGACTGAGACTTACTAAATCTTCTTAATAGTATTTTGGTATCTTTTCAAGTTGGAAACCATTCCATTTTTGATTAATGCATACTGCCACACAAGTCCTAGAGCTATGCAGATACGCTGAATGTAGCACACTAAAATATCTGTGTTGTAAACCGAAGAGTATCCGTGGGCTTTTCTAATGAATGCACATTCATACGTGAAGTAGGCAACACACAGTGAATGAGCTACATTATGTGAATGTGCTCAACAGCTGAAAAATGAACAATGTCATGGATTTCAGCTTCATGGAGTGAGCAGCTGAATTTGTCAGTGACACTGAAAGATTGTTCTTTATGACTCAGTCTGATTTACTGGCCTGACAATGTCCCCTACTTTGTGAATCCCTTGCACCTGTAGATGCACAACACTAACAAAGGTCTAATTCTGGCAGTTAGCAAAATTCCAACTATTAGAATGTCAAAGTAAGTGTAGCAGTCTTTCTGATGTCGATGTTGATTGCAACACTCATTATATGTTGAAGAATAGTGTAAGACTGATGCATTCTTCGAAAACTCAGTTCCAAGATTTTATGTCAGAAAAAAATATTCATGCTGAGTTCAAAGGACTCTCAAGAAAATTATAGAAAATACACCATTCCTAGACTGTAACACTGCAAACTCGAGGTTAAACAGAATAGTAACTGTTTTCCCCCCTTAGGCCACTTTGTACTAAATTCTTTGAAGGATAAATAACAGCAAGCCACTAAATAAATACTACAGATTTCTCAGGAAATCTAAGGTGACATCCCAATGTCAAACCACAGGAAATTCCTATGGACTTTAACCATAGATTTTCTAATTGATATACCCCCAGATAAATATTAAAACCAAAACCACAATTGGCATTCTCCTTCCTGATTAAGATCTACACTGAGCTGTCAGAATATTAAAGCAGTTTGTACCCAGGTTGTTTATAAAGACAGTAGCGGTTGTAATTAAGCTAGAAAAAGGGGAAAAAAACCATCTACACGAGGCTTGTTTCTGGCTAACCAACTTCTGATGCCATCCCCAGTTTAACAGTAAATCAGGGTTTCAAAAAGGAAAGGGAAATAAATCATTCCACATGCAAGAAAAACCACCCCAAGTCAATATTGCAGTAGAAATGCTGAGATCTTTTTGGATCTAATTTTTAGCAATAATTATATGAAAATGCGACTGAGAAACCACAAATCTTCAAGTCCTCCTGCACACCACAGAAATATGCAAGAATTTCTTGAAAGCATCTAGAGGTGAATGATGGGGTCAAAAATACAAATTCAGAAGAGATGCTGAAGCATATTGCTGGTTGTATGATGATAAATGATGCATTCTAGGTTCTTGTTTGGGATTGCAGTTTTAACAGATAAAAAAATAGAGAAGTGCTTCTTTCAATTTACAGCAGTCACCTCAGCTAACAGCAACCTAGCCTAGAAGCCGGGCCGTTGAATTCCTCTCTGTGTGATCAGTGACGCAGACTAAGACCCAAAATGTCAAATGCAATAACAGATGATTCAGAAAAGCTTCAGGAAGGGCCCAGACAAAAAGAGCAGAGAAGTTGAAAGAGGCTGTGCAAGGACAAAAGAGGAGGGAAGAGAATTTTGTTTCTGACTGCTGCCTGTTCAGGCAAATCTAATTTTAAGGACTGTGCGTTTCTTGAAGTAGTATGGATTTTTTTTTTTTACATCAACATTTTCCTTTAAGTACAAAAATTCATGGAGAAAGTGTTGGCTAAATTAAATGCATAGAATGGATCATGTTCTGGATGCCTTTTTAGACACATCATTGAAGGAGATTTGATTTCAGCAGTGGTGGCAAAACACATGCCTAAAAAGTCACTTTTTTGTTTGGGACTAGTGTTTAGGGAGGTACCAACATTTTAAGTGCCTGTGCCTCCTAGCCAGCACACCATCCCTCGTGAGCTGGACATATATCTAAAGGGGCACATACATCTGGGAACAGACTTCTTTGTGCAAATCTTACTCCCATTTCTTGAGCTGTGCTATTGCACTATGGGCTGAGAAACCTATCTGTGAAATGGCTCTTCTTCACTTCCAGAATTCACCTTAAGGCAAATACTTCATTTCTCTCTTTAAACTGCTAAATTTTAGTTAAAAATAGTAAATTTCTGGAGTGTGGCAACTTTTAAAGCTGTCTGAAGGACAAGGTTTGCTACCAATTTTCTCTTTCCTCTTTTAGGTACCAGTTACCAAGTGGAACCCTTTTGCTTGGTAAAGGTGTATCTGTACTATATTGGAAGAGACTTTGAATTAAAATTAGTAGGAGTAAAAGCAAGGACAGCCCAGTAGTGTCATTTAGTTAAAATGAATTGAGTCTTTTTATGTCTAAATATCTGTGACCATGGCACTTTGCAATGTCATAAAGGAAAGACAAAGAGTTCCACATACTTAAAAAGTTCACTCTCCCAAAAATTACACTAATATGAGCCTCCTCAGTGTATGACGGTGGGTAATGAAGATGATGAGGTAGGGTAAGTTATAAAGGATTAGCACTGGAAGCATAATAAGAGACATCATTTACAGAAATTTAAACATTACTTTTGTGATTTCTAAAAGCAGGCTGTGGATCTCTGAAAGGTGGACTCACACAGAGTCACAGCGAAAAGGTTTTGAAAAACCGAGAGGCTTCTGTTAGCGGTTCTACCCTAAGTAAGGAAGGTAGGTGGGAAGGCATGAACCCAGGAGATGTTCGGCCTTCTGCTCTCCATCCGAGACAGAACGTGAGAGTAACCTTATCAGACCCTTACTAAGCTTCTGTTTAAACGCTCTGTTACATCGATCCTGGGCACCAGGCCATCTCTTTCCAGATGTGACTCAGATGAAATCAGAGCTGTTAAAACCAAAGATGAAAAGGACTGCCGAGTTCAAGGCCAGCACAGGGTGACACCAGGCCCTCTAGGAGAAGCTCATGGTCACAAGGACGCGGACATTTCAGAGATATGGTCATACCAGCAGCATGTTGCCTCATGAGGGATACCAATGAATCCTGTGAGAAAAAGGATACCATCAGGTGTCCAGGAACATGTTGCAACTCACAGGGACATGAAAACATGAACTGACTTCCTTGTAAAAAAAAACCACCCAGAAATCTTTCTTGCAATTTAAATAAGAAGGTCTTCTTGTCCTTTTTTCTTACAGTGTTAAATGAGAGGGAAAGAAGCGAACAGCAAGGAAGGAGGAAAAAAACGGGAGAAGACTGGCTCTTATTAGAACAGAAAAAGAAAAGCAAGAATGGCAAGACCACAGAGGCAAAACCCCCAGCAGTCTCAGCCAAAGACATTATCATTTCCACAGTACCCTGAACTAGGAACCTCATAGGATGAATCTTTGTGAAATCAAGCCTGGTTCCTGTTTCATTGGAGTACAAGGGAAAAAGACATCTAAACCTGACTGTGCCACTGAGCTGCTCAGCATGTTGGACGAGCAGCTGCAGATCCTCTGAGCCTCTGCTCCTTCACTCTGCTCCTCCTGCCCTTTGGCCTGAAAAGTTTTACGGCAAGTACCCCTGGAATCAGTGTTTGAGCAGGGTGTGGGACATGGCAGGCATCTGCGATTCAGTCCCACTTCCTTCTTCCCTCTGGATGCTGCTGCACTAATGGGAGACAAGATGGGCATTAGGCATAGACGTGGACCACGAGAAATTGTGAGAAAAAAATATGGTAGCCCAACTTGCTTAAATGCCCAGAGTCTTCAGGTACATTTTATATTCAACTTATTGTTGGTTTTATAGTTAGGAGCCAATTTTGTCCTAATGAAAATAAAGGAAACAGCTGAAGTTCAGAGGCTAGGTAAATGGAGATTAATACACATTTTAAAAGGATTATTTAAAATTTTTACTGCTTTAAAACTATAATACTTTTTGATTTTGAACATTTCCAGGATTATTAACTTTGCTTAGGTTTAATACAAGAAATTTATATGTATGAAATGGAAAGACAAGCATGCAAAAATTATTGCAGGAAGTTAATTGCAGAATGAGGACTGTATATGGATGCTGAAAGACTTTGTATATTTAAAGACAATCATTTTGGAGATAATGACGACTGAGTCATCATCACATACTGCATGTCTCTGTGCGTGTCAAAATAAGAGTAATAAATGTAGTCATAAGGCAAAGCTGTGTGACTGAGTAATGAAGAGGCTGAAAAAGACTTAATGCCGGGAATAATGATGTCTGGGAGGGTTGCTTGTTATGATAATATGTTGTTTGCTTCATGAGGAACAAGCTCAAAAGAAGAGTCAAGATATTTCACTGTATATGAACCAAAAGAGTAAGGAAAGATGGCCAAAGATGGCAGGCAGGCAGACTTCAAACAGCTTGTGGTATATACTCAGTGCCTCACAGAGAGACACGTTAGAGGTAACAAGGTGACAGGGTATCCTTCTTCCCAGAGTGTTAGCATCCGTGCCTTCTGCAAAGCATGGCCAGCACACTCAGTCTTTGGTGTGGGGAAGAAAAATGGGCCTTGGCACACCACACTTGAGAAGCTGCTGATGATTATCACAAGATACTGGTGGGATAAAAACAAGTTTTCTTGTTCATGGAAAAAGGGAGAAGTGACCCTGCAGTGCAACTGTTGGTGTACCTGCACTGGGAGAGGGTTAGATGCAAACAATGATTTGCCAATTCCAAAATGCAAATGGTTTTGGAAAGTCAGTATCTCATTTGCAGGTATTTCAGTGATAGTTTTGCTGTTAACTTCAGGAGATTAAACATTCCTTCTATAGATGTCTATGAACCAAAAAATGATATAATATTGAGCAATGGCTTAGCATGAATAACCTAATAGGTCAATTCTGAAATAAATTATTTGCCTTAATCTCCTCAGTTAACAGAAGCAATGAACCATGTTGTAACTTTGTTGGTAATTTTCCCTATGTAGATAAATAATTTCCCTCTAGATTTCATTGAAGTCTATGTTTTGAACCAGTCATAAGAATGCCATAATGACTTAGTGATTTTTCTCTGTTGGATATATTAATAACTGAAATATTAGTTATTTCTGAAAGTACTGTAATCAACAGTAAATGCATAGGAATTTCTCAATACCAATTACCAGTAATAGATTAGCATTGTCTATTAGTTATTACTTATTGTTAAAAGTAACTAGTGAAGAATATTAATGTTTGGGAACAATCTGTCTTGTCCATAATGAATATATCCAGTTTTCCATGCTGCTCAAGTCAGACATAACATTAGATACCATTTTAACATTGCTGGACCATTCACAGAGTCAAATCATGGAGTAGATCACTATCTGCATTGAGTTCCCCTCAACATTTCTCAGACAGGGACTAGATTCATAGCTGAGAGCTGTGGTAGGGAGCTGGCATGGGGCGTCCCCATTGCTCCATCCTCCATCCATCGTCTCTCTCAGCTGTGAATGGATAATCGCACATGAGAGCCTAGTTTTTCGCGTGCTTATGCTGAACTACGTACCCTCCAATTGCTGTGTTTACTTCTACAGGGCTGTTAATGAAACTGAAGATTTGCTGAGGTAGCTATAGGGTTGGGTGCCTAACGAACAGAATTCTTAATGGTACATAAATCCAATCAAGATTTTCATACCATGTAAGCAAACAGTGCAGTTTGTGGAAAACAAGAGCCTCCGTGAAAGCTACTGTTATGCAAATATCATCACACTCTGAGCATATATTAAAGCAGCCCTCAAATTGCAGATTTTTGGCTTGACACAGGAAATAAAATGAAATCAAAACAGGAGGGAATAGTACTGGTTGATTTGCAAGATAAAGACTAATAAAAAGAACTCATTGTATGCTTTACATGGAAATTTCATGGTTACCTTCCTGTAAATTTTTTTAAAAGACCTTTTTTTAACTTCCTGAACCAGAACTATGATTCATTCACACAAAATATTATATGAGAGGCACAATTTTTTAGTTCATTCAGGCTTTCCTGTTCAAAGAAGAGAGGTTTTTGTGAGATCCACTGTTGTTCAGGGGGGGAATTAATTTTATTAACAGTGTGTCATTCACAACCTGCTTTACACGTTTCTGTTTCTGTTTCTGTTTCTTTTTCTTTTTCTTTTTCTTTTTCTTTTTCTTTTTCTTTTTCTTTTTCTTTTTCTTTTTCTTTTTC
>NW_016690268.1:2602039-2841516 GCF_001604755.1 Lepidothrix coronata | reverse complement strand
CTTTTTCTTTTTCTTTTTCTTTTTCTTTTTCTTTTTCTTTTTCTTTTTCTTTTTCTTTTTCTTTTTTCCAGTTTGTTAGAACTGGAGTGGTTTGGGATTCTCAGTATGAATAAAACCCATTGTATGCTTCCCATATTCTCACCCCAGAATATTTCCTTCTGACTTAGGACTCAGGACTCATAAAAAAAGAAAGGGAGCACAAGAAAAAAGCCCCAACAATGGTGTATTTCCAGTATGTCAACATTACCAATTGATTTAACCAGAAATATCTTCCTGCCTCATCTTTTCCTGTACCTATACATGTTGTTTTTGCACTGAACTAACTCAGGAGTTTTTCCGAGACCTTTTGTTCTCTTTGCTAAAAGCCGCGTGCATGATGCTAGAATTAATTCCCGCATTTGGGAGAACATTGAGGCAGTTCGCTACAAAATGAACCTTTATTATTCACAAATCCTGGTAGGATCACATGAAGCGTGGGATGTCTCTCTGGTCCCTGGCAAGCAGACACAAGCAGCCGCAGCCAGCCTGCCCTGCTCTAGCTCCCAAACAGCTGGAGTGGGAGGACAAGAGGCCCGTGTTCCCTTGCAAAGGATGCTGCCATCATATCACTGGAGCCCAAAATAGGCTGTAAGCAGAATTTAGATGTCTCAGTTTAAGTAAACAAGCAAGCCTGCCCTTCTTGCACCAGGGCACGATTATATCCGCTCTCACATATAGGTGAGAGAGCTCTGTACTGCATCAAACATATATCAAGCATGTGTAATAATTTGGGGTTTATTCTTATAAATTAAAAGTCCAGGGCGAACTGCTAGTGACCATCTCTGTGTCTGAATACAGTAGACGATAAGCCTTCTTCAAATTAATTGGAGCAAGAGCATGTGTTCTAGAAAATATTCAATTGATTTAAAAATTTCCAGTACTGTAAAAATCAACAAGCTAAACAGACTCAGAGAACCGTCATACTTAATGATTTGTGCCATGTTTCTCATCTGAAGTTTTCTGTTTTCAACACCAGGCCACTGTGTGCTGTTACACTTTTCTTTGCAGAATAAAGAGCCTTCAAACTTTTATTCCTTAAGTTGGTAGTTGTAGATTGTGATATCTTTTTTCTGCTAAAGTAAAACTGATGGAGCTCCTGGATTATATAATTATTTTGCATGTTCTTCCTGTCACATTCCTTCTGTTTGCCTTTTTTTTCTGAACACTCATGTTCTCAATGTCCTGTTTGACTAGAGTGTGGGTAATGAATATTCCACTGTGGCAGTGGTCATATTTGATGTGGGGATGATGCATCCTCCTCCTCCTTCTGCTCCTTCTCCTGGAGCCCATCACGGTTCTACAGCCTCTGATCATGGCTTGTTCAGACCCACTGATGTAGCCTTGGCTATTGAACAGGAGTGGGCACATTTTATGATGCTCAGGTCTTTTCCAGGGTCTCAGCATACCTTCAAGATGCAAATGCAACCTATGTTCTGCAGTTACAGGTTATCAGTTTCATATTTGGCTGTGTTAAAATGTCCATGGGTTTCTTCTATTCAAGCTAGTACATGACTTTTTTACCACCTTAAAGTTTCTCAGTTGTGATTTATTTTTCATTTCTTTCCCTAAATCATGGATTAAAATGTTCAGTAGAAAAAAAAAGAGTCAGTAATTGATCTTTGTGGGACCTCCTTAGAAACCAATCCAGTCCTGAATAATTCCCCATTTATTCATGCCTTAGGGAACTGTCAAACCACTTTTAATCCATGCTGCTAAGAGAAAAGCATTAATTTTGACACCATTCATCTCCCAGTGTAAAAGAGTACATTCCAGGACTGCCATATCTGACCAGAACAAAATTGAACCTGCAGCTGTATTTGAGTTTTCATGAGATTCAAATAGCAGACAACTGACTGGCCATCTCAGTCTGTTCCAAATCTCTATGGTTTTTTGCAAAGGAAAGGCAGACCTCTGTGGTGATGTGTTGCCAACATCTGAAGTCAGAGGTTCCACTCTGAAAAAAAAAAAATAAAAAAAAAAAAGGGCTGTGGAATCTATTATTATATCTTAACTCTTTATGTGCTTTCCTGTAATACAAGACAAAGAATCATGACAAAAACTGCCAAATGTTTTCTGCAGAGAGGTTTTGCTTTTAGTCTGCCAGACCCTTTGTACATCCTGAGCCATTCCAGCTACAAATTCCCTGTTCTCCATGAGCAACCACGATGCACTGCAGAAGCCATGCTTTCCTGGGTGCAGAGAGCTATTACAGGGAACTATATGCTATATACTTCCCAAAGCCTCCCTTAAGTCTGAGGTAATGCATGAACAGCTCAGGGAACCACCTCCTTCCATGAAATTGGAGGTGGAAGAGGGGCTAGGGGAGAGGTTTCTAGACAGGGCTCTGGCCAGGGCAGTGAGTGATACCCTGGTACCACCCAGCTCTTCCAGTGCTGGTCCTTTCTCAGCACAGGGAGAAAGCAGCTCTATGGTGTGGATTTTAGTGTTGTCAGGTGAGATCCTTCAATGCACCGCTGGGTTGGCCAGAGCCACAGTCACGGACAAGGAAAAGAATGCTTGCCATGAAAAAACACCCTTGGGTTCTCACGCTTTTTGGCCCGTAAATATACGGGCAGATACTGAGTCTGTATCTGCTAAAATGAGCAATTTTTTTTTGGTTGGAGATAGTACTAACACGTGGAAGCAGCAGGTAAGTCTGCAAACTCAGTCTGAGGGTCCTGCACTTAAATGAGCAACTCTAAACTGAGTGGAGGAAGACATCTCTCTTGGGCTGAGATAATCTATCTGTAATTTATAAGAATTATTCCTACCTTGAAGCATAATAATCCATAAACTGCTGATATACCAAAAACAAAAATACCAGATTTTCCCTGAGAATGGAGGATAAAGAGGCATTGTAAAATTCTTGAAAACAAGTAAACAAAATACAGGCAAACCCCATGGCATGCAAAATTCAGAATCTAGACCTAGTCAGTTGAAGGCTGAGCAGGCCTTTACTTCCTCACCCAAATCACACTTGAAATCATCCATCTTAATTCTATAATTGTAAGACCGACAGCCACTAACCTTGGCACACTGGAAAAATTACATAAGAGGCAAACTCATGCCCTCCAAATCTGAAGGAAGCAATGACAGAAGTTTCCTGTCAAATGTTCATTTTTCAGGAAAGACAGAGAAATCAAATCCATGAAACAAAATAGCTGAACATCTCCCATTTTTCTTGGTCTTTCTAAAAAATGAAAGTTTTCTTTTTCTTTCCTGTAAGAACACAGACTGGTTCACTTGTGGAACAGATTACTATGAAATTGCAGCTATCAAAAAAATGTATTAAAAATTGCCTATTGCTTGGCTATAATGGACAAAATTGTTCTTTGCAGCAAGTAAAACCAAATTTGGCATATCACTCATTCGTATGCTTTTCTGCTGCTCACCTACCCCACACTCTAGGTGCGCATGTGTCAGTTGTGCTTGTATCATTCTTAAATGCCTTAATGACTGACTTATTTTTGCATGGCATGTCGTGAACATAGGCTGGACTTCTGCAGGCTTTTGGAGCCAGGGAACAGGAGGAGGCTGTGGTGAAAGAACTGCTGCAGGGAAGCAGGCACCAGGAGGGCAGTGCCATGGGCAAGGTTCACCTGAGCTCTGTTTCTGTGTCCCTGTCTTGTTTTGGCTGCTCTGTGTAACTACAACAACATTGGTTGATTCTCTAATACCTTCTCACATGGAAAGAAGCTTGATTGTTTTGGGAGTGTAGCATCACCCATTACAGTGTCCTAAGAAGAGCAGTCCTGTTTTCTGTCCCAGGCTTCCTTATTATCATCATCACTTTCAGAGTTAAAAAGTGATGAGACACCTATTCTTTTTACTCAGATGTCCCTGAAAAATTGGACAAGTTGTGCCAGAGCCAACATGTCCCAAAGCCAACCTCTGATTTCTAAAAAACGGGGTACTTGAATGGACAGGCAGCCACAGCAGTGAAATTTAACAGCCTGTGTAAAGTCAGACAGATGAAACCTCTTTATTTACATGGCTTTGAAATACCAACAGTTGGCTTGTCCATGATGGGCTGTAATATCAGCATGAGGTACCAAATTTCCGACTCTTCCATGCAGCTGTTGCACATCTGCTGTGGCATTGTGGCATGGTTACCTTGCTTTGGTGTCCAGAGGGCAAGGTGTTCCCAAGCATCCTCTGTGGGACTGGCATCCTTCATGATACTGACATGCTCCATTGGACTGGCATCCTCTATGCTGCCATACAGCAGGTGCCATCGGGGCAGTGGCTGGGCATGGCTTCTTCTTACCTTTTTGCTAACACATCTAAACACATGTTGCAAGAAGCTCATTTTCAGAAAGAGGAGACAGACATTGCTGCTAACTTTCTGGCTTTCCTCCTGCAGCAGCAAGAGTATCAATTAATAGCATCAAAGATGCCAGTTAATTAGTGGTGGAGGACACCACCAGCTGGAGGACAATGACACCTTTTCCTTGTATGTCCTCTCAAGAACAGATTAATCTCAGGCGAGTCAAGCAACTGTGCAGCAGATGGCCACAGCTTTCCCTGCCGCTCACCTTGACTGGAGCTGATCTGGCTGCTCAGCACTGCCCACCTTGGTTTCTGCATCACCTTCCCAGGCCTTCATTCAGCCACACAGAATTTGGGGTGAGATGTTCATTTATCAGCTTAGTTTTGGAGATGTAGGTTGCAACCGTAAACACTCATGCCACAGCTATATTTGTCAAAAAACAACCTGCCAGGGAGTGAATTCTTTTCAAGTGAAATTTCTATACAGTTGAGTAGATCAATTTAAAGTCGTTATGTACTGGTGCTGCTGCAATAACCTGTGCACATTTCGGCTTTATGATACTCAAATATTATTTCAAATAAAGCTAATCTAACACCTCATTCATCTGTATTGATTCCACAACTAGGGCACTAAAGGCAGTCTGGAAACACCTAGGATCATCTCCAAGCTTTACAATGGACTTTGCCACGCCAATCTCTTTGCACATTCATCTTACCTCTAGATTTAGTTGTCTTCTACTCAGGGTTAGTTATGTTGGCTCCTCTTAAGCTGCCAGAGAGGGCAATAACCTCATCTTGCTCAGGTGACCAGGCACCTATGAGAGGACAAATTGCCCTGTGATGATCCTGTAAGAGGTCCCTTTAACTGGTGTTTTTCTTTTGTCCAGATTTGTTCCCTTTATTTTTTTAAACTGTGCATTCTTGGCAGTGATATATGGGACATAGACAAAGGCTCATTCTGCACTTCTGGAGCCATTCTGTACATCTTTTTGGCAGAAGCAAGGATCAAACTCAGTTTCAAAGTGTGCTACACAACTGCTGGTGAAATATTAGGTCTGAAATGATCTTAATTACAGCTTCTTTCCATAAGACTTTTTACTACACTTTACATGCAGTTGGTTACAGAGAAAAACACATTCCTTCACCAGCGCTGTCAGCAGTGAACAGCCAGGCTGCTCTGACTCCAGTGCGTGTACCACTACAGATAGGACAGCGGGCTCAGGGGCAGCTGAGCAAAGATCAGAGCTAGTTGCACCTTCCTACTTTCTTGTGCCTAAACACGGCTGTTTGAAGAACAGTGATCTCGTCCTTCAACTGCTTTGAAGCTTTCAGAGTCTAACAAGCTTTAACTGCTGAAACTCAACTTCTCAGAGCAAGAAACCATGAAACTTCATTTATATATGTCTCTAAGAACAAGGATTTATTATAATACAGAACTTTTTTATTTTTGTAATAGCTCTCCACCCATCTTTTGCCACAGAAGAGGGTTGCATTTCTCTAAGTTTTGTTTCTACATTTTGCTTAAAAAGAGGTTTGAATGTTGGGGCACAGGTGGGTGCTGTGGGGGCACAACACTTTCCAGCTGGGACTGGCACATAGATCTCAGCAGGGTGGTGGGTTTCATGGCTTTAAAAATCTAAAACAAGGAGAAATGTAGCTAATGACATGCTAGAAACATTGGCTTAAAATCAGGAACCAGTTACAACTTGTTTGTTAATTCATGTTCTCAGAGGAAAGTCCTTTTATCTGGATAAGCTGTACTTAACTGCTGCACTTCACAGAACTGGGAATCAAGAAAGTCTCCCAGATGGGGAGGCACCAATGTAGGCTCACCTGCTTTCATGTGCTCCTCCTTTGTCTGGTCTGAGCTGTGTGCTCCAGGTGAAGGCCAAAAGTAATGCAAGCATCTGACAATCTACTTCCCACATGGAGAAGCTGCATCTCCTTCAGCAGGCTTGCCTCTTCAAAGGTGCAAACTGCTCAGAGCAGTAAAGTCAAAACAAAATAGGCACTATTGAAACTTTGCTTTCCTCTTCCTTTGCTTTCCAATGTGCCTAGATTTTCCAGTTTTGAATAACTTCTTGAAAAAGTGGTTCAGCCCTCAAACCTGAAAGTCAGAAGCGCTGATCAGCATCCCTGACAGGCAGAGCAGCAGAAAACCAGTCACTGTGGTGTTATCACAGTCATCTGGACATCATACCCTGTTTGGGTGGAGCATCCCAAGTAGTGAGCTTGGCTTTCTCAACATGTCTCAGTCCTGAGCAAACCATGGTTTGAGAAACTGAGTGAGCACCAGAAGAAACAAAACACAAGGAAATGCAAAAGAAGTCCTTAATTTGCTGCAGCGATTTACGAGCCATAAAAGATGTTTCCGTGGTGCTAACATCACACAAAATTAGGAGCAGGAGCTTGATAAGGGTTTAAAATGATGAAGAAGAAATGGTAATTCTTCAAACAGAGCCGCTCTGCCCCGTGGGAGAGCAGGGAGAGCTTTGCTGCTTCTGCTCTTCACTCACTTTTCAGTGTGGTGAAGACCAGAATCACATAAACAGCAAATATTTTTAAGAATGCTTGTCTGAGTCTGCATCCAACCACTTTTCTCTGTCCCAAGGCCTCCTAATTAACATTTTTTTTCCTATGGCTGGAAAGCTGATACTGATGAACTGCTGCTGAGTGGATAATGGCAGATGTATTTGCCTCTGAGCTATTGGCAACCAAATTATGACTTGATCCAAAGTTACTTAAAAGATCACATCAAGATTTTTTCTTACTTGCATATGGATGCAACTACTTGGTTGCAGAAAAATTTAATCAATGAAGGCAGCAACAGCACAAAATGTGCCATGTGAGATCAGCTTCAATTGTCAGGAAGGAGAGGTTGTGGGAAGCATTGCTTTTACAATATTGTGATTACACCAAATGCAAAATTTCATTTTGGATTTGCCTCAAACCAAACAATTTCTGAATTCTGGACAAATATAAAGGACTTCTTGAATCAAATTAAATATTGTATTCAACTTCCAAATGCTTTTTAATGCTTTCTTTTCATCAGAGCAGTGGGTTGGGTTTACAAGACTAGCATGGAGGGATGGAATGTTGTATTCAGCAGTGTGGCAGAAATAGGAGCAGGATGCAGATAGACTGAGGTCCTGATCTGGGGTAAAAGATAAATTAAAGAAGGAAATTTCAGTCATGTCACATTTCAGAAGCATGTCCTGACTGCTTAGAATGCCTCCCCATCCCATGTAGTTTTGTGACTGGGGTTTGCACAAATTTTCTCAAGCAGTGAGTATTCCTCAGAGTTCACAGATAACTAAGTCTTGTTTAAACAGAATTTTTTCTTGCCAAAATCTTGTTCCAGGCAAAGACATAATTCAGAATCAACACCAGGTATGTAGCAGAAGTCTGCCTGACTGTGCCATACAGAGGTAACAGAACCCGCAAAATGACCCCAGAGGGATGTGATTCATGCTTTCCCTCAGCCTTAGGATGTGATTAGCCATTGTCAGTCCTATAGTGTATTCGTCTCAGAGCTGCAGAACCTCTTTGTAACAAATGTATTCCTCCAGTTAAAAAGAGACAAAGTTGGCAATTTATTGTGTTGCACTGGAGGTTCAGCCATGTTTGGTGGTTTGTAGAGCTTAATCCTCTTAATTTAAAGTTTTATTCAGTGTGGTTGCTTCATTCTGAGCAAATTTTTCAATTGACCCTCAGAAGATGGGGAATCATTTTCAGCCTTTGACAGATTTGATCTCTTATCATTTTTTAACTAGAGATTTGGAGATGTAATTATTTTAATGATTTTTTAATTTGAAAATTATCAATAAGAAGACTAATGAGTTCCTCACAGGGAAAGCTCTGCAATGAAATAACAGAAATGTACAGTAAGAACACAGCCTTAGAGCTGGTTTGGGAGGAGCTGTCTATGAGCCAACTCTAAGATCAAGATTGTTGCCGTGTTCATTTTTGGAAGCCTCCTCCATTGATTTTTCATTTGTGTATTCATTAGACTGAAAGCCCACAAAGTGCAGTTGATAATTGCCATCAATAGTCTGGGTTTGAATTCTCTTCAGATGGAGCTGATAATTCGGCTAAGTATCTGAATGGTTGAGGCTGCTTAATACCAGCTCACTACATTGCCTTTCATTTCTTCTCTTGAAGGCCTTTGTGAAGTGAAGCAAGGGTACACACACAGATCATCCTCCACTTTTCCTGGTGGTGAGATGCCAGCTTCCCTGTTGATGTCTATCGTATTTTTGCTGTGGGGCACTTGGGCACAACAAACTTGTTTTAAAGTAAATTAACAATCTGTTATTTTACAATGATGCAAATTGAAAATAGTTGTATCAGGCAGCAGATTAAAATGGTCTTTCCTGCCCATGATTCAGGCAAGATTTTGACCATTTCCTATTCAAGGGCAGGGATGCAGCAGGGATGCAGCAGGGATGCAGAACCCTCTATTGTGAGGGTTCCCATTCTTTTGTTTTGGCTGGAGGTCTCACCACTCCTCCTTTTGTCCTTTCTTCCCCTCTGCTAAATGCTCCAGATGCAACTTCCAGGTTGTAACTAGGCTCTCATCTTCCCCCTGCCATGGTGGCTGAAGAAATAGTTACTGAACACGCAGAGCACCAAAGACTGTTCCTGGTTGAGACTGCTGATAAGCCTGTTGTTAGTGTGTTTTGCCATGTAATTATCTGTATTTTCTATTTTTTTAATGACTAGCTGAAAGTTTCACAAAATTAAAATAAAATTGGCTTGCTAATGAAAATCAGAAAGATGTGAGAACTGTGACCTTGATAAACTTCTCCATTTTTAAATGTTTCTGGTACAGCATATTTATGCCCAATTGCAGGGAGTGCCTAGGAAAGGGTGCTACGAAACTGCCAGGCGTCAGCAACCAGGTAGCTGAACATTTTGATAGTTTTTCATTCTGAGATCATGAAACACCTCACACTTCAAACTACTCTTGTTTCATGGATTAGAAGAGAAAGAGAACAGCTCTGGGTCCTCCGGTAATGTGCTAAAAATAATGAAAACCTTTCCTTTGCGTTATTTTGTCATACTTTAAATCTGTGTGATGGATTATTTTTCCCCAAACAATGTGATAATTTAGGTAGATTTCTATACTGGAAGCCACAAGGGCAAAAGGTACGGTGAAATTCACAGAGCTTCTTTTGTATAGGAGCTGTCGTGCCTGAACATGTCAATGGTTATTTTTAATGTCTCAGCTCTGAGACAGCACTTGACAAAAGACAACTCCTGCAGCGTGCTCAGCACCCACGCTCCCTGCCCCAGCTGCAAGTGCCAGTGGAGGTGGTATTGGTGCAGTGGGGGTGAGGGTGCTGTGACAGCCGGTCTCAGGTCACATGTGGATCCTTGTGGCTCCCCAGTTGTGGCAGTCTCGGTGCTGTGGCCACAGGAACTGGCTGGAGTAGGGGGATAATTGCAGTTTGGGATGGTTTGCCAGAGGAGGTTAAACTGGGGTCTGTCACAGCAGGTTACAAGAATGTGCTTTTGTATTTTCTAGGTTTTCTAATATAGAGAGTTTCAGGCTTGCATCGAGGGGCGCATTATAACCAGATTTTTACTTTTTTTTCCTTCTGAATAGAAATGAAATCTTATAAAGCATTTTATTTTGCTAGCCTGGTTATTCTTCCAGCATGGGTCATTACCAAATCACTGCATCGCTGTCGACATGCCTGAAATATTTAGCTTGCTTTAGTTACATTTCTCTCGAGCCCTGACTGGCTGTGTATGCCAGATAACCGAAGATGCGCCTGGAGCTTTACTTTGAGAGCGGAGGTAAGTCATATTGTGTAGGCTGAGGTGTTCTAGCTTCTGCATACTATTGCTCATGCCTAACAGTCCTTGGAGTCACCTTGCTGCCTTACTCTACAGATTTTTTTTAAGTGCTGCAGTGCTGTTTGTTACTAGGTAGAGAGCAAGACTAAAGACTGCTTTGAGGAGGAGATTGTTTCAGCTCTGGAGTGGTAGCATTCAGACACTATTTAGATTGTTCTTCTGGTCTCCTGTCTTCAACTGTAGTCATGCAGAGAGAAGCTGTTTACTTATTTTACATGGCTCCCAAATGTCATTTAAGCATTATTAACAGGAGGGTTACTACCTCCCGAATTTCTAATTAAGGTCTTCCCTTCAGTCTATTAGCAGTGTTTTTGTGGACACATTTTTTAATTAGTTCTGACTTTCTGACTCCAGTGCAGAGTAGTTTTTAACTACTGTCTGCAATGCCCATGAGTGGTGAGTCAACCTATTAAAAATTAAAAATCAATTTTAGTTTCACCAAATGAACCAAGTGCTATTTCATCTTATTTTCATTATCGCAGCATCTGAGAGTGCAGGTAGTGTTGAGATCTTTACAAACAGAGAGCAAAGACAGCCACCTTAACAGGTCCAGGGTAAGGAAGGGATTATACCTCCATGACCCTATCAGACCCTCATCTGAAGGCAAGCAGGGGATGTGTAGTAGAAAGAGATGCAAGACACCATATACTTGGTAGGACGAGGATGCTGAAGGCCTTAAGTTTTGATGTCTTCCCTGATGTGGGTGCTGACCTGGGCCCACCTGCCAGCAGCTCTAAGGGAAGGAGACTGACCCCACAGATGCTTTCCCTCCTAGTTATGCTGCTCTGCAAAGGCATCTTGTTTTTTCATGGCCCTTTCACGTCTTAGAAACTTTAGGCAGAAAAACCCTCAAGACAATGGCTTATCCTAAGCTGAGGCCGTTTAGCTGGGTCCATATTTACCTTTTGAAATTATACCTATGCTCTCAGAATGTAGACATTCAGCCTGGGCCCAGTGCACACTATGGCTCCTATCCTGGGTGTGACAGGAGTGTGGGGTAACATTACATCAAATCCCAGCTAATGATTACCAGCCACCAAAAACTATTTGCACTCTCCTCTCCACCTCCCACTGATGCCCTTATACACCTTCAAGGAAATAAACTGGCAGAAAACTCCCCTTCTTCTGGCTGAGAATTGGAGCAGGGACATGGCTGAGCCTGGGCCAGGGCAAGAAGAGGAACCAGGTCCAGGGGGGGCCACCATCATCCATTCCAGTGGCTGCTAGTATTTCATCAACTGTAATGAGCAATGTGTGGACACCAGAGTGTCCAGAGGGATTGGAGGGGGAAGGAAACTAATCTGGAACAAGGAAAAAGATGGCTCCCCTAGAATATATGTGAGTATTCACATCTAGATTTGCAGCCCTCAGATAAGGAATATTTTGAGGCATAGAGCTGTGATTGAACCCTTTGTTCACACTGCCATGATTGGATGCACACTGGTACAGAAATCTGCTCAAAGCCACTTGCAAGATCAAGGCTTTTCTTTGTAGCTTGTTTGGACCAAATATGGTCTCTTTTTCTAAAATGCTTCACATCCCTGCAGCCTTTGCAAACAGAGAAAATTATGCTAGCCCACTGAAACATTCCTGTGAAAACTTTGCTGGCTCAGACTTGGTGCTCACCTTTGTACTCAGGCTTGATTTTCTAAGTGTGTGCATAATTATTAATATATTCATTAAGAGTATTTCCCATGGTGTCAAACAACCCTAAGTAGATATTAGAACAGAGGGTCAATCAAACCACTGTGCATAAAAGGTGACAAAAAAATCTGTGAAGAACAGGTCAAGAAGAGTCTAATTACAGTGTGCATTTTGAAAAAGATTCACATCATTTTGGGGATATATTTTTAAATTTAAACACTCACACTTCTTATTGATTCTGTGTTAACTAGAATTAAGGATAAATTGAGTTTTCACAGTTCCAAATACAAGGATTCTGTTGTGCATATAATTTAAAACATACTAGATCATATTAAATTCTCTTTTAAAAATAGTAGGTTAATCCCAAATATTGACATTGTTTGTCAAAATTTCTTATTTGACTAGACAGTTTGCCACAAGTAGAACATAAAAAGTATGCTTCAAAGTGTTTTCTGGGCAATGGCAGTATTCCCCAACTATTTTTGCTTGAAACAAGTATCATCTGAGTGGTAAAAATTATGCAGTACCAAATTATGAAGTGCTGGGAAAGAAGGTTCAATTCAAGGACCTTTACTGTAGTTTTGGCTGAATGTTTTGTCTAAGATCAGGGCAGGCGAGGAAGGAGGACTTTCAGAGCTCGATTAATAGATTGAAAAAAGGTATAAAGAGGAAGAGTTTAAATGCATTTGACATTGGAGAATATTTTGGATGAAAGAACCTGGAGCTGAGTCTGACTGGGTGTAAGAATCAAAAACCTACTGCAAGGATAATTGAACAATGGGACATGTTGCCTTGACAAGTTGTGCAGTCTCCATCCATAGTGGCTTCCAGCATCCAACAGGTCAAAGTAACATGATCTGAAGACAACGCTAGGCTTGTTCTGAACAGTAGGTTGGACTTGAGGCCTCCTGAGGTCCCTTGCTGCCTGAGTGACTTGGTCCTTCGGAGTGGATGGGTATATCACAGCCTAAAGTGAAGTGGTCTCCTAGCAAAACCTCCAATCCCAAACACCTGACAAAGTCAGTTTGGAGTTCGTTGAGTTTGACTGCCCAGAACAACCCAGAGCTCATGACCAGGGTAGGGGAGCTTCATCCATAACCAAGCCAGGATCTTTGCATGGCAATGGGAGCATGAGCTGCCCATCTGTAGAACCATGAGCTCTATTGCTACTGTCCTCCTGCCTAAAATAGGCCCAATCCATTTAGGTCAGACCTATAACCTAGGGGGATGCTCAAGGAAACTATTTCCCTCCCACCAGTGGTGAGGAGAGCCTCTAGGAAAGGTGGAGAAGCAGAAGAGAGGGCTGACAGGGCAGTGTTGGTCTCTGCACGTCCCTGGGAGCAATCTCCCTTGGATGGAGGACCCAGCCCTGGGCTTGGGGCCCCTCGTCCTGGCCATTTTGCCTTGGTTTGCTTTCATGGTCCAGCACCTGCACTGCTGAGGTGCCCTGTAAGATTTATTGGCATGGAAGGACCCACACAGCAGACACAAACTGGGAATCACCCTTGATGGCCAGGTCCTCAAGGCCCGTCTGCCTTTCTCAACACAAAGGGACAATGTCTTCATGCACTGGCATGTGAACTCAGTGACACATCCATGGTCCAAAGGTGCCTGAAATCACCAATCACCAGGAGGATATTTGGGGACCACTGCCCACTCCCATCTCAAGGTGGTTGCCAGGGATGGGGCTGTTTGGGGCTCTGGTGAGACTCTGTGCAGCTCTTCTGCTTTTTGACACCAATGAAAAACCATGAGGCTTGCCAGGCATCTGGACCCAGAGGAGCTGTGCTACCTGGTACGTGAGAGGTATGACCCCCAGCATCCCAATGAACACCAGAATCACTGCAGCCAGAACTTGGCTCAGCACACATTAAACAAGCCCTGTGAGGAAGGGGGAAAACCTACTCACTATGTCCTCTGACACCCACCAGCTGATTGGCTCAGGGTTGCAGCCAGTTACTCAAGCACAGGTTACAGGAGGCTTTTATTGCATCTCAAAAGAGAAAGCCTAATTTCCTCACATCTCCAGCAGAACATCCCACCTGTTTTGCAAATCCTTTGGTGGTATTAGTCATTTATGACTATTAGCAACGCTTTTCCAGGCCTCCCTTTGCAGCCGGTAACTAGGAGAAAAAAAATTATGCTGTAACAGAAATTCTTTGTGTATCTAAATCACAAACATCAGCATTGTGATATCCTAACAGCTATCATCTTTATTTTTAGGATATTTAATCAGTTTGGATGCTTTTATATATATTTTATTCAGATCACTTTGCCCTAACACACCTCCCAATTCTGGTTGCTATGGCGTAACAATGATTTCTCTCTTAGCTAAAAATAAACCTTCAGCAACAAATGTATAAGCCATTAAAAAAACAAAAACAAATTAAACCAAACAAAAAGAAAACAAACTGTGATGAAAACAAAGCACCTCCCTATGCACCAATTCATGTTACCTCCTACAGCTGCTTCTTTGGCATCAGTTGTGCAAGGATGGACACTCCCTGCCTCCCCTTTCGTATTTACTCACTTTTATATTCTGCTTGAAAGGCAGTCAAATGCCTAAAACATTGCAAACTTTTAAAATGGCATTAAAATCAAGTGCCATAAGAGACACTGCCTGTCCTCAATGAGGCAGAACTGCCTGTCCTCAAAGCCTCTGTAGCTCCTGGGCTCTGTTGGGAGATATCTTTTCTTTCTTTGTAATGAAACCAAGCATGAGAGAAAAACCTCCCTCCCCAAAGAGGCTGATGGCAGAGAAAGCTGGGGCATAAGCTGCTTGTTTCCCCAGTGTGGAGGCCAGGCCCAACCCCTCACCTGCCCAGCAACCTGCCACCTTGGCAGGGTGGCAGGGGTTGGAGGAAGTCCTACTGCAGTCTGGTACAAGGCGCTCCATCCCTCCTGGTGAAAAATTCTCTCCTTTGCAGCTATATGTTTTGCTCAAAAATAAAGTGGTATGCCACATATTAAACAACAAAATTAAATTAATAAAACTGAAAGACAAATGAGTCACCTATGAGCATCTCCACATGATTTGCAAGTGCTGATTTAGAGGTGCAGCAGGCTACAGCCATGCTACAGCTCACAAAAAATAATGTTGGTAGGTACAGAGAGGTGTTTTCTTTCACTTTTGATTACAAAAACCTTTGTTTTTCTTATAATCGTACTGTGGGTCCTGTGCAAAAGGAAGAGGGCAAGTCTGGCCAAGTTTGTCCTGCCCTGCCCTCATGCCCAAATGACTTGGTAACCTCTGCACAGAGCCTTGGAAAGAAATGCTTCAGCTACGCAGATCCTAACACGCCTGTACAAGGGTGTGGAGGAGAACATGCAGCTTGTTCTGCTCCTTCCTACCAAAACAGCTGTTGGCCAGCCCCAGTGAACACAGGGCAAAATGATAACGTGGATGTTTCTGAAGTTCAGTTAGAGAAATGAGATTGAAGCAAAGAAACAAGTACTCTCTCTGAGTTTGTGGAAGATGATTGGGCTCTTTCCCAAACTGCCCATATTTGCCGAGTCCCTACATTTGCTTGTTCTCATGCTCCTATTTTAGACAGCCTGTGAGACTGATGCTTGCCTGTTTTAGTAAACACGGTAGCTAGATAAAGGAGGGAGAGGAGCAACTCCTGCCCCCAGGGACTGCCTGGCTCCTGTCCATGCAGCAAAGCTACTCGTCTTTGATGTCATCAGCACTCTGCTGATAACAATATACATACATATAAAATATACCGATAATGTTGCTGTCCTCTATTGAAGCTGCTATAATAGCAGAAAGGTTGGTGACTTTGTGAGTGCTTTCTCGTGAACCTGCTTCCTCAGCTGCCATGGTGACAGCCAGCAGGTTAATTCTGATGGTTCCACAGTTAAAGCCCAGCAGGTCTGGGGCAAGGAAAGTGCTGTCCTCCAAGGCATGTGTGTCAAGGCTGGGAAGCTCAGCAGGTGTTCCTCAGTCCACAGCAGAGGCATATGCTTTTAACATGTTTGAGATGGGTGCCCAGTCCCCGTCCAACAAAACTAGATGGAGCATGGGAGTTTTCTGTAATTGGCAGCTCTTTTAATCCATGAGATGCCCTGGGGCTCACCACTGATGTGAGATGCTAGCACAGTGGCTAACCAACCCAGCGGGCTCATCAGCTGAACTCCTTGTTTTACCTGTTTCTAATGTCAGCATTTTAGTAACCCCCCCCATCCCTACCTGCGAGAAGAGCAAAGCATTGCCAGAATACAGATGGCTTGAAATCCCATCCCAAATTTGTACCTATGTCCACACAACACAGGCCATCACTCTCCTACTTTTCTTCCCAAAACATGACTCCAGGCTTGGAGCTTGTATTTGGGTAAGAGAACAAGGCTGTGCTTTGTAGATGGATGGATCAACATCTCAGGCACAACACACCACTGCTGGGCCAGCATCCCAGTTCTGACCTGGGAACCTGCAGGTCTGAAAAGGCTCTCCAGAGGCACATTTGATGCTCCTTCCTCCCCTTACTCTTGAGCTTTGATGAACAGACAGGCTTCATACCATCCCTATCTTCACTACTGACAGCAGCCACAGCAAAGAAACCAACCTCCTTACCACTATGGAGGGGCTTTTTGAACATTTCTTTTCCGTAGTTGCACTGTCCAGCCTCCTCCATCTTATATCTTACCAGCACGGGTTTGAAGGAATGGAAGAGCACCACAGGTGTTTTCCACATGTGCTGTGCTGCTGAGCTCATGGTGGAGGGAGCCATGAGCTGGTCAAGGATGACAGGGAAGACAGAGTGAGCAAGCGGTTGTAGAGCCTTTCTGTGCTTCCTGCGCTTGAACCCATGTCAGTGTCCCGTCCCTTGCAGGGATGTGGTCTTCCACTCATTCTCTTCCTCCTCTGGAGTGTGGTAAAGAGTGAGAAGATGGTGAGTCTGTCTGCAGTTTCCAGGACATGGCAGGGGGGCTGTGGGTCCGTGGCTGCTTTTTCCCCATGGCCTGGCTCCTGCGGAGGGTGCACATCAGCCCACCAGCAGGGAAATTTCAGGAAGAGCCGCTTAACCTTAAAATTGCTTTTGGGAAAGACAACGAAGAAAAGCAGATCCCATACTCACCAAAGCTGTCTGTGCTGGGCTTACAGAAACACTCCTCTGCTGCTCCACTCGAGTTTCTGTTTTCCTTTAGAGCTCACATTTTTTTCCATTCTGCTGCAGGAGGTCAGGTCAGTTTTAGAGAGCTTTAAAATCCCCATTGTGGTGTTTAATAATTTTTCCAGAGCATATTCCCTGTGTTCTATTCTACTCCTCTCTTTGTTCATTATATCCATATTTCCTTCTGGACATGTGACTCCTATCAGTTACAGAAGCCCCTTCCCTCCTGAAATTATTTATTCCTAGTTCATTCTCTTGGAAACCAACTGTTTTCCAGCTCTGCTTTTAATAGATGTAATTTCTCTTCACAGAACTCTAAACCTGGGTTTCTGAGAACAAAAACCCTTCTGTTGATTATCAGTATTGTCATTGTTTGGGCTTTATTTATATTGTTTCTTTCTACCTTTCCTCACAAAGAGAGGCAAAACCCACTATGATGCACTGCCTATCATGACTGTCAACTATCTGGCAGTGTCATTAGTTTCACTGGAGCCAGAGGGATTTCTCTGCATTCAGCTAAATGTATTTGTGTGTGTTTTTCAGGCTTGAGAACAAAAAAAAGAAAAATAAAAAAAAAAATTACAATATCTGAAAACTTTTGATAATTTATGGGTCTAGACTTACACCTTGCTAGTAGAATCCCTGTGGAGGGATTCTACACAAATTGCCACTGGTCTGAAACAGGATCATGCAAGCTAAAATAGCCCCATGCTGCCTCACTCCAAACTGCTTGGCATTTTTTGCTGTCATCTGTCTGGTGGACCTAAAACAGCAAGGGTGCCTCAAAACACAGCATGTTTATGGCCAAAAGAACCCCTTAGAGCTGTTCAGTAAATACAAAGAGAATAAGGGGCTAAACCTCAAGAAATATTTTTATTTGAGTTTATCTGAAAAACCCATCCTGGGGGCTTCTTCAGGAAACATGGTGTTACTTAAAAAGAAGCCATACACTGGTGCACTCATGGCACTTCCAGCATCGAGTACATTACAAACATATTACTTTAAGGTCAAACAGGTAGCAAATATGTGTGAGAATCTCGCATTGGCCTCATAAGGGCTTAAAAATCACAGGATTTTAACGACCTCTTCCTCCTGTGAGCCACTCTCTTAGTCACTGAATTGTTTTCCTGCTCCTCGGACATCATCTGGGAATGGAAGAGAACTGCACAAAGACTGTGTTCTGGTCTCTGTTCATATGGGCAGCATGTGCTCCTGCCCCCTCTGCAGAAGAGGCACTTCCAGATGACAGACAAGTATTTTAACATCACCATTAACTGAGAGCCTGGCTTGCTCCTGGGCACATCAAACATCTGCACAGTTGTGCCTTTTGGCACCTGGCTGCATGAATCACCAAACCACATCTGCAAGTCGCCTCACTGCATGGTACTGCTGCCAAATCATTGCCTGAGGGGTGCACGGCAGCTGGGGGAGGGAAAGGTGAAGGGGTTTTCATAGGTGTGTTCCATTAGGACTGCATGTTCAAAGGATGACATTTCCCCCTTGGTCAGCATGGGACCAGTTGAGAGCTGAGGACACTGTTTGGAGGGGGCTGGACATCCCCCTAGGACAATCAGTGTCTGCCAAGCGGACACCATACCTATGTGAAATATCAAATTTTGGGCTATTGTCCAGTGGCCTGAAATACTCACTGAGTTTTATCTGGTTGCCTATGCTGTTCTTCTTGCTCTGGTTTCACTCAAAGGCCTGTATTTCTGTTGGATGCTGTAAGGGAGATGCTTTCTTTAGCTTAGCACCATCCTTTGTAAAATCATGCCTGGAATAGGTATCTAATGAGGTCAGACAAAATACCAGTGTATTCATGTACTTAGATGTCTATGACTCACCCTGGCCATTCATGACACAGCCCCTTGCTAAGGGTGTGACTGTGCTTAAAACTACAGGTGCCCTGCATTGTACCTATGTATAGGTAAATATAAGCATACTCGTGTGTGTCTGTGTGTGTATACGTACATATAAAAAGTGTGTAAATCTGTATTTATATTAAAAATACATATGAAACTGAAACAAATATATATGTAGTTAGACTTTGATAGCACTACAGTCAAATGGATTATAACTCACCTTCGAAAGTACACGTTGCTATTTGCTGGTACTCTGAGTAGTTTGACTATTGGTTAGGTCTTTTTGTGTGTGCACATAGCTGCCGAATTAAGAAAATTAGCTGATTTCTCTGTGTAAAAGTATAAGTAAAAAATATGTAATAGAGGATGTTCTGAACTTGCACTCACTCCTCAACCAGTTCGGAAATCTAGGTGAGAGCATCCAGCATGTTAGGGAGGGCTCTTAGCTATGGCTCATTAGTGCTTACTTATCCCAAGAAGTATGATGCACCTGGGTCCTGTCATCAGGACGTGAGAGTGGGCACAACTCCCCCAGAGCCTGCACTGAGGGCTGTTTTTCCACCTCATATACTGCTGTGGGCCAAAGCAGACCTTCTTTACCCAACCTGCTCACAGGCAATAGAAGTGTCTCAACTCCTCTGGTGGGATTCGAAATTTCCAGCTTGTGACAGATTCCAAGATTTTTGACATTGTTTCCAGATCAAAGCCAGATTGAAATTTCCCCACAGACCATGTTCCTGGTGGAAAAAGAATCTCTTCGGGATCAGAAAAAAAACTGATTTCAGTTTAAAACTGGGATCTTTTTCATCGGAAAAATATTTTGGAACAATTATTTAGAAAATATATATCAGAAAATGTCTGTTTTTCTACATATGCCCATATTAAAAGAAAATATGTTAGGAGGTAACATCATAAGTTGCTCCAAATGTTTGTTTCCCTCCATTTAAAACAAACAAACAAATAAAAAACCAACCACCACCATTCCCCCCCGGTATGTTCTAAGAGGATATTCTGGATTTATCAAAATGCTTCTGGGCATAAAATACCGAAGCAGAATGACCCTCACTTGGTTTCAGTTCCTTGAAGCCTCTGTAGGGGCTTGCTCCTTGCTCCAGTGGCACACCCTGGTTGTCCCTGTGGTAGCCGTGGGAGCTTCAGCAAGGAAAAAGTGACTGCAGCCTCTCAGCCAAGTCCCACCTCAATCCACAGCTGCTCCTGCAGCTGCAAGGGAGGTAAATGCTGCCCTTGATGCTCTCTGGGATGCTGGAGCTGGCCAAGCACAGAGGTGGGAGACAATTTTTAGAGGTCAAAAGTTAATAGAACATTTCTTATAACACAGACACCTTGACGATAAGCACACAGCTTTGGCAAGCAGTTCTGGAATGTGCATGCATACTCCTCTGAGCTCCTTGAGCTTTGGTGTAAAAGGGGCTGTTAAATTAAAGTAGCAAAAGCACAAAAAGTCTTGAAGAACTTGTGCAGCGACTCTGAGAAGTGCTTTGTCTGGAGCAAGGGAAGGAAGCGAAGGGATATGGGAAAGCAATTCCTCTGAGAGCCTCCTTCTGAGTAGGGCTGTCCATATCTGCACAAGGAAACGGTGTATGTGTGCTTACGGAGGTGGAGATGTCTGCATGGGGTTGTGTTTTTTTGTTCTAAGTTAATGGGTCTGTCCAGAAAAAAGCGTGTTTGGTAAAATGACGATAGCAATACTTTCAAGCTTTCTCCTACTTCTTTTCCTTGATCTTACTCTAACTTGTCTTTATTGGTATAATTAATGCAGGACTAAATCTTTAATTGTCTACATACATATTGGCCACAATACTGCTGTCCACGGTGGCATTATGGCATAGCTAGGACAGAGTCATGGAGCTCAGAGATAATTGACTAATGTAGCAGCAGAAGATTGCACAGCTCATTTTGGTCTGCATTTTGTTGAGCAAGGGCCAAAGTATTTTGGCACTAACATACAATTTGATGTGAGACAGTCGAAAGGATCAGCCCACAAAACTGTTGTGACATACTGATAGTCTCCATACATCTATGTCAGTCTGTAAATACCATTTTCAGCCAAGGCTTTCTTGTGAATAGTTATAAGACTTGGAAAATTTTCTGTTCAGACTGGGACTTTTTTGGGCAATGGCAGAAAAAAACCCTGAAAATGCCTCCTGGCATTCTGTGCAGCACTGGTGGGATTTGGGATCTGGGGATCCAAGCAATGGACACTTTGCAGGAAGAGTTCAGTTTGTCATTATTTCACTACCTGCCCTTACCCCATCACTCCTGCTTGCCACCTCCCAGCACTGATGTCCGTGTGACCTCCCAGTGACATGGGTCTCATAGGAGACCAACCAGGGAAAGCATTTATAAAGCTGCTGTATTGGGTTTGCATGGCCATGTTTTGGTAGCAGGGGGACTACAGGGGTGGCTTCTGTGAGAAGTTGCTAGAAGCTTCCTCCATGTCTGTCACAGCCAGTGCCAGGCGGCTCCAAGATGGATGTGCTACCAAGGCTGAGCCAATTGGAGGTAGCGCTAATGTCATCAGTAGGACAGGGGTGGGCAAGATCCTGGGAGGGGACAGAACTAGGCCATCTGACCCAAATTAACCAAAGGGATATTCCATACCATAGGATGCCATCTCAGACATAAAAGCTAAGAACAGGAGGAGCAAGGGGGTCATTCATTATTTACAATGTTTGCCTTCTGGAGCAACTGCTACGTGTGCTGAAGCCCTGATTACTAGGAAATGGCTGAACATCCCTTGCTGATGGGAAGTGAAGAATAAACCTTCTTTTTCTCTCTTTGCTTGTGCATGCGCAAACTTTCACTTTTGCTTTTTAAAATTGCTTTATCTCAGCCATCAAGGTGTTTTCCATCTTATTCCCTCTCCCCTGTCCAGCCAGGAAGGGGAGTGATAAAACAGCTTGGTGGTCACCTGGCCTTCAGCCAAGGTCAACCCAACACAGCTAAAAAAATTAAGTTAAGCAAAATTTTCATGTTAAAAGAGTAAGCCTCTTTTAATGCTGTCTGCCAGTGGCCTCTAAAAAAGAAAAAGGAAAAATCACTCTTTAGAGTGGAAGGAAGGAAAGAGTTGCTAAAATTTATGTTAGGCTTGTGTGCAAAATCCATAGATTTTTCATGCTGGCAAATGAAGACTGGATATATCAACAAAGGTGTTAGAAATTGAGTTACTGAGACTACAAATAAAGAAAGGTGCCTGATTGTAGAGCAGGGCATGAGCTTGAGATTGTACAGTTGCCTGCTTGCTAGAAATGCAGGTCCAGGGTCCAAGTACCTTTGCTCTTCAAAAACAGAAATTACCTTTTAGATGGTTGTTTTCACAGAGTTTGAAGTAGTGCCTGTGCATTCACCCACCAGTTCAAGATACTCATGAGGTTTCTGATCAAATTGCTTTGTTTTTTTGGATGCTGTTTTTCCTAGGCCCAGAGTTACTGGAGTAAAGGCACTGCTTGTTTTCACAAGGTGACATACCTGCAACACACTAAAGGTGGTCAAGGTGGCCTCAGTCTCTAGGTGGTCTCAGTTACTAGTCTCATGCCCCTCAGTTACTGGTCTCCAGCAATGCCGGGCTGCCTCCCTGCAGCAAGGTATGTGCTACCACCACCCTCCTGCCTTGCCACTGAGGCTTAGCAGTCCAAGGACAGCAAGTTCGCTCCTGTATTTACAAGTAACCTGTAGCTATCCCACAGGTCTATCGCTAGTGAGCCAGAAAGCCTGCCTGCCTGACCTTTGGTTGGCTTGTGCTACATTTTAGCCTCATTTTCTGTCATGTCTTCAATTATTCGTTCACTCAAAATTTGTTTTATGGGGTTGTAAACCAATGAAGTAGGATTAATGAGTGTGTAAACAGCTTGGATCATACATACTCTCCTTTCTGTTTCTCTTACTAGCTGGGTTCCTGTGTTATGGTATCTGTCTCTGATTTGATAGATCAGAAATCCTTACTATCAGACTGCCAATTTCATGGGCCAGTTCCCTCAGCACTGGGGATGGAGATTATCTGGTCTTTTTAGCTGGAATATATTAAACTGAGTATAGCTTCCATCTGTAGTGGGGTAATTTCCATTTCTCTGAACATTTCCATTAGTCATCCTGGCTCTGACCCTGCAGTCTAGATAATTATTCTTATTGAATTTCAGTGCCATGCTAGTCTCTTATTTTTTGAGACCTAAATAAATTGTTACTCCTTTAATCTGAGCAGGAAGCTGAATGTCAGGATCTCATAGATAATTTCATTTAGGAATGTAAATCAACAGGAGGAACCAAGTGGCTCTGAAGAAGTTTTATTTGTTTGCTTGCAAGGAGATGTAAAGTCCAGATCAAAACACTCTGAGGGTTTCCTGGCTGCCTGTCCCAAGCCCATATGGATGGTGCTGGAGCAGCCAAGCCCAGGCTGGGCTTCCCACAGAGCTGGGGCTACTGTCACTCTGGCCACCCTATCCAACCAGCAGTCAACTGCAATGCCTCCAGTCCAAGCACACAAGCTTCCACACAACATTTTGTTAATCTTTGAGAAAATTTTGTCATTAGCGGCTTCTTTTAAGCCCCTTATTTGAAAGGTTAAGCTGCTGATTTCCACATGGGTTAAGCAATCCAATAACCAGTTTTTGTATGATTTCTTCTTTATGAAAGAGTAGGATATTTCTTCTTGCCCCAGTTGTACACAGTATTTTCACATTGCCAAACACTCCTAGCAGGATGCAATAGCTACAGAGGTCTCTGCTACTTCTTTTTTCTTCTTTGCAAGGTCTAACCAGACCCCAGCTGGGGTTATTTCTCACATGTTATGGGGTTATGGCGTTATGATCTCACAGTTTGATCTCAAATGTGTGATTTCTTTCTTTTCCTTTCCATTTTTTCTTTCTTGGTCTCTGCTCATAAGAGCGTTCATGAGACAGTTATGATGTGCCCTGGAGTCTTTCCATGCCCCTTGCCCTTCCTGTCTGGGGTACCATTTTCTGGTGTCCTTTGGTGGGTTGTCCAGAACAGAGTGCAGAGAGACAGCACTGGTGTTGGTGATGCCTTCTCCAGCAGCCATGTGCCATTCCTCAACCCCTGCTACCTGCCAAGCCAGGCTCACCAGCCTCTCACTTTCTGCTGAGCACTCTTCACTGTGACATCTCCCTGGTCCAGGGCCATGATGCAACCATACAACACCCTGCATCAGTGTGATGGGAGAGGTGTTACACAGCAGGAGCAAGAGACATGGCAAGATACAACAGCCATGACACAGAAAGTCAAAGACCCTTTTTCCATAATTTTATAATTTGCATTTGTAATCTTTCCATTAACTTAACCCAAATCCATCCACTTGGTCCAAGGTCATCTTCTAGAGTTTTTCTATTCTGTATGGATAACAAAGTAGGTTGAGATAATAACACCCTTGTTTGGCTTGGTGACAAGTAAGCTGCTGCATCCAAGAATACCTGGGGTTGCTATTAGTAGAACTATTTTCCAGCTAGTAACTCTGGGCTCTAGGTCTTTCAAAGATGTGATTCTCAAGAGCACCTATTTCTGATGAAACTGCAAAGTATTCCCCCACTTCTAAAGCCGCTACTAGGAATGTGTGGCAGAGCACACTGAGCCCCTTTCACAGTACCTAGTTCCTCAATCATCTCTTCCAAACTTAGCTGATAATATCCCATGTTTTCTCTTTATGTTGGTTGCTCTGTTTCCTTAACAGGTGACAGATAGCTCACGTGTTCTTTCCTCCTGTCTGTTTGTCTGCCTTTCTATCCATCCATTATCTTTTATCTGCATGTCATGGTCGTTGCTCTTGCTCCACCACTATCTGTACATTTTCTTCCCTCTGATCACTCAGTGACCTGCTCCCCAACGAGTTTGCAAACACTGCAGTTGTGTGTGTTTCTGATCTTATCCGTAATGTACCTATATCGAGCCCAGCCCTTCACCCTCTGTGCTTCAGACCGTCTGAAAGCTTTTTTTCAACATCAGGGTTTTCCTTCTGTCCTTCCTTTTCTTATTCCTTGGTCCATAGATATCTCTGCTTTTAAATTACCTTTCTCTGTCTCTGTAGTAAAATCAAGTACATGACCTTTCTGAGTCTCACACAACCTCCTCCTCCCCTTAATCTTTTTTTTTAAAACTCTTCTACTTCTAGGCTTGTCAGCGTTTATCCCACCAGACTGGTAGCTTAGGCATATGGGAGAAGTGAAGCCTTTTTGCCAAGAGAAGTACTGTTGCTGGAAACGTCTGTTATTACATCAAGAATGTGATGATGTTATGTTCATGCTGTGCTGCAATGGGCTTTCTTTGTCCTGGATCCCTGAGTCCTTCTCAACATTATTATCAAAAACTTAAAAGAATTTGCTGATTATTTGGTGCAAGTTAATCAAGCTGAAAAGTAGATTAACTGCATTAATTCACTTTCATTTAGCTTTTATTGGAGTTTACTTCTTCAGCAGTTATTTGCTGAATTTGAAGATTGCTTACTTCATCTTGTGAACAAACCTTTGTGTATTATCCACCTCTGTAGGTGCCCATTGCTTTTACCTTTTAAGGTTATCAAGGCAGGAGTAGATGTACAAGACAGCATCTTAGCTTCTCTGCCCTGCCCCCCGGCCCCCTCGCCCCCTGGCTGTGTCTGGAAATGCTGAGATAGAAGTGCCACTGACTCCTTTTGGAATCACATGGACAGTTGCACCTCTTGGGTTTGCCAGACACAACCTGGCAGGAAAGAACTGCTCCAAGGAGAGCAGTAGCAAATCCAATTGGTGTGATGATGTCAAAACAAGCCTTCAGGTCAAAAGGCTTTTGCAGACTTAAATTGAGCTCTTTGAGTAGTCATCATACCCTCTGGCAGCTGACTGTAGTCCCCACTTGCTGGGATTTTCACCATGACAGCAGGACCCTACCACAAGACATGTGAACACTCGTGCTGCTGTGGTGTCCCTTCATTATGCTAAAATCCCTGGGGATGTTGCACTGAAACGGAGTGGGAGCACTCACACAATCATTTATAAGGCTGCCTGTGTGGCTGCCCATCAAGGGGATGTAATGAACATCTGGGGTGGGATTCCCTCTCAAAAGTGGTCACCTAAATATACACATCTAAATATAGGTGACTAAAGATGAACCAGATACAAACATCCCACTGCAGTTAATGGAGCTTGAAGAGTGACTCAGATAATCAGATTTAGGTATCTACTGGAAGGTGAGAGGAATAAATTTAGGAGTCCCATGACTGAAGCTGAATCTCTCCTTCGATGACTGATAAAATCTTCATCATCTCCAAAGGTTTCCTAAATCATTGTGCCAGTAAACCCAGGCAATTGGTAAACAAGTGAAGGCTTTTCTGCAAGGTCAATCACAGATCCAGCCAAAACTAATGGTTATCCCCTCATCACATGCTTTCTGCATCCATCCTTGGACTGGAGAAGCTACTCTACTCCTCATCTCATGTCTCTTGTGCTAGAGCTGAAAGGAGACCAGTGACAGCTTCTCTCGTGGCCCACATGTTGTGCCACAGTGGGGGCAGGTCAGCAAAACAGTTGGGTGGTAGACAAAGTGGCTGGGAAATATTTCCTTTTTATTAGTTGTGCAGTTCAGTATTTGGAGAGAGCGCATGTGTTGGTCTGAGAATGGTATCCATGTCAACATGTGGCCCCACCCCTTCCTCTCTTAGGGCAGAATGGCTTACTGCTGCTGCTGCTCCTTTTGTCCAGTTAAATGGCAAGGGAGGTACATTCTCTTTGCCATTACTGCCACCTCTGATCTCTGTTTCAAAACTAACTTTCTGAAAGTCAGGGGGAAAAACATTTCCCTTCCTGCCCAGCACAGGTATGTTTGGCTTGTTGAGGCAAAGGGTTGCAGTGCCTGTCTTTCTGCACCACAGCAGCAGCAAATATGTCTCACAGGAACATTCAGGCATTTATTTGCTCTAAGATATGAACACAGAGACTTTTATTTCCACAGCCTAACCTGTTTAACCTTGTTTGTCTACTAACAAATCCCATTTAAGTGCTGTTCTTTTTATTTAAGTTGCTGTTGCACAACAAAAAAAAGTTGATCAGGAGAAAAGACTCTTTGTTCATGCCAGAACTTACTGAAGAAAAATAGGTTTGGGTCTGGGTTTCGTTTTTTTCATTTCAAAGAGGCCCAAACCATTCACAGAGCTCCTCAGTTTTTTCACTGATTCTGCAGCTGATGCCCTCTGGGTGATGCTGTCTGGGAACAGAGAGCTTCCCATCCATTTCTTGACCACCTGGCAGTGATGCAGCAGCAGCACTGGGGAAGGATGGCAGTGGGTAGCAGGTCGGTCTTCCCAGGCATGTTGATCCATCTGGCAGGTTGTCCTGAGGGCACATGGGGACAAGGATAACCAGCAGTGGC
Source organism: Lepidothrix coronata (assembly GCF_001604755.1). Lineage (NCBI taxonomy): Eukaryota > Metazoa > Chordata > Aves > Passeriformes > Pipridae > Lepidothrix > Lepidothrix coronata. The sequence goes on along the minus strand of NW_016690268.1, from coordinate 2,814,356 downwards.
CTGTGCACCAGCCAGCTCATGCTGCTGCACTGGGTGCCAAGCAGGGCCATGTGCAATGCACCCCTGTGGGAAACAACCATCCTGAGGGGAAGTACAGGACTGGCATGTTACCATTTGCATGTGTATATTAAACAGCACTGATTGCAAATTAACAATCTTTTAGCCTACATTAGAGTATTGTCATTGAATAACTGTGCCTAGCATGAAAATTGCCATTGATGGCAGGGCAATTTAAGAATGAAAATAAGTGCCCTTTAAAGCAGGATAGGCATAGATAGATCTTCTGCAAGCTGATGGCTTTCCTAGGGTAGTCCAACCCGGGCAGACAACTATGCTGAGAAAATACGAATCAAAATGCTTCCAGCAGACCCTGAGGAAAACAAAGAAACACTCAGGATTTCTTAACTGAGCACAGACTCTTGGCAGCATGTTCCAAGCACTGGTATGAACAGTCCCAGAACCATGCAGCCCTGAGATCGGAGTGTCCCAACAGTAGGAGCCAGGATATGCCCCTGGGTGATGGAGGTTGTTGTCTAAGTCATGGTGCTTCAGCCAGCTCTGTGCCATGAAACCACTCTGGGCAACTGAGGTTGTGCTTCTGGGGGATTTTGACAGGCTGGGACCAAGACCTGGTCTGCACCCTACATGGGCACCAAGTATTTCAGGGAGACCTGTGGCTCTGTGCAGAGTGCCTTTAGCAAAGGGGTTTGGGTACAGTATGTCCCTCAGAGTGCACATCGTGCTCATGCAAGGCAAAAAAAGGGGGTGGAGGGTGGAAGCAGGGGAGAAAGGAAACAGCTGCCTCATGCATGAAAAGATTTGCCAAATTCCCATGGTTAGATTTAATAGCTGGGTGCTGCAAGCCCAGGAGAACAATGTAATTTATGTCATTACTGCTAAAAGGCTCGTTTGATGGCAAGGGCTTAATTTGAGTTGTCTGAAACGTTTAACAAAGGGGAAAGTGAAAACAAACATGAACACTGTATTAAAAATGACGAGGATTTGGGGGAAACTGCCAGGCACATTTTTCCAGTGGTACAAAATTCTCTTCTGAAAAGCCGCTCATTTCGCCAATGTTAACTCTAAGACATGAAGCTGGAGTTAGAGGTAGAAGGAAATAGGTTTTGCTTTAACTTCACAAGTTGCTGGAACAGTAGTTAGGTCACCCTGTTGTGCTTGAATAACAGAAGAAGTGGTGTGCTTTTTTTCCTTCAGTATTAATTTTCTTTTCTTGAAAAATTACTTCTTAAGCATCTTTTTAAAGTATTTTAGGGATGGAAATGGAAGGAGGCAGAATAGGTCCAAAGGGAGGAGGTCTGGGTGTTTGTGCTAAACCCACCTTTTCTACGAGTACATTGAATATGACACTTCTGTTCTCACAGGAGCAAAAGCAATGAGTGCAGCTAACCCTGCTGGTTTGCCTGTTTCTGTACACAGTGCTATTTTTATTGTATCATCTCACACAGCATTGAGTGGAGAGTGGCGGGAACTCAAGTTAAAAAAATCTGCTGCTTCACGAAGGCACCACCACGACACCCTCTTAATTCTGTCTGGTATGAGGCCATATGGTGCTGGGTACTGCCGGTCCTCTCCCCACGCCTCGCCAAATGCCACTGTGCACTGCAGGGGAAAGCGCAGTTCACAGGCAGTAAATTCATGGGTTATTTCGGTGATGTGTTGAAGTGGGTCTGGGTGCCTTCCTTGGCTGTCTGCTCATCCTCTGTTGCCCAAACACACTGAAGGACTCAGGCAACCTCGGAGTGAAAACTGAGGCAGCATCAACCTCTGATTTACCGTTTGGGCTAAAGGACTTCTCTGGGGTTCTTCTGCCCTGAGCAGACATCTGGCATCAGCTGCCATCCTAGGCAATGTCCTCCTGCAGCATTGCTTAGGGTAGTAGTGCTGATACCAGGAATTCACTGCACAACCTGCAGAGAACTGTGCCTGCCTGTATTTGCCCACCATTTGGCACTGGTTGGACCAGTGAGAACAGGCCAGGTGCTGAAAACCCCTTCCCTGAAGAGACAGGTGTTCCTTACACCAGCCCCCACTCCCACCATAAAAGCCTTCTCCCTTGTGCAAACACAGACAACATCTGAGGGGATATTTGAGGTGATGGTCAGCTCACCTTTGTCCAGCAGGGTTGATCTTTGCTTGCTGTTAATGGTAGCTAACTGGATAGCAACGATTTTGCAACAGAATTGCTGCCAGGCCATTGAGATTATCTGCTTCAGCGCTTTGAGAGACAGCTGGTAAAGCAAATAGTAACAATCCAGAGAAATTATCTTTTTTTGCCTATAAGCACAGCAGTATAATGTGAGGCTCAAATGAGCCTCTTTTGGCACGCAAGGTCAGCGTTGCCTTTTGCGTATGGCATACATCAGAATAAGTTCCAGCCCCGCACAGCATCTCTTTACCAAGAAGCTGCATTTCAAGATTAGATGCATTTTGTTGCTCTTGTCAGAGATCAGCTTACAGAAAGGGCTGGCAGTGAAATCTGGTTTCATGTGTGCAAATACTTGAATACTTTTAGATGAGTTTTAAGGATACATTATTATACTTTTTCTTGCTCTAAGAGTTGTTGTACACACAGGAGATGGCCACCAATTTCCCATCAGCTTTAGTGGGACAAGATGCAGGATATGCATCCCAAAAAATCCTGATTTTCATCATGCTGAACATCCCATTGCTCCTCTCTTACCCCTTTATGCAGCTAATGTTACATGGTAGTTTCTTATAGTGTAAAATATGCCTTTTGTTGAGCAAGCTGGACCCACAGACTCTGAAGATCTCTGTAATTTAAGGGTTTGACATTGTTTTTCTGTGCCTGTCTTTGCACAGGTGTGTGCTTTGTCATCCCATTCTCCTCTGACTCTGAAGCCAGGGAAACAGTGCCAGGAGAGACACGCAGGCAGCGGTGCAGCTGTTGGGCCGTAAGCATCTCAGGCACTTTGCAATGCACGATTACACAGGACTTCCACAGTGGTGAGGCATTTGGGTCAGGACCCCAGGAAACTTCTGCCCTCTGTCTCAGCTGCCACTGCCTGTGGGTCCCCACCTGAGTTTTGCTGAGGATGCCGCAGGGCTGCAAGGGCTGGGTGAGGACGGGCATATTGCACACAGCCAGCACTGAGCCAACCTGCTTGCAAGAAACAGCTCTTTTAGTTGAAGGACCTGCTGTCTCTCCTCTGGCTGGCTCTTCCATGGAGGTTTCCAACAAGGAGATGGCTTCAGTGCTGCTGCCAGCTTGGAGCGGGTGCTGCACGGAGATCTGACTCAGACATGCAGGTTGCCAGATACCCACCAGTTGGCAGAGTATTTTAATCATTAATAATAGCAGGATTAAATGCAGAGCATCAACTATGTTTCCAGAATGAGCCAGGGTTCTCAGCCTTACTGACTCTTGCTTTTTCTTACAGGATCCAGATCCAGCATGGATGGTGCTTCTGGAAGGACCTTCACCCTCCTTCAGGTTCTGTTCATCATGTCCATACCATACCTGCACTGTCAGTGCTACTGGGTGAGGAGGTCACCAGAAAGGGCAGACATTCCTGGCATCAACATATAATGAACATATGACTGACTCCACTGGACCATCCCATCCAAGGCAGACTATTTGATGGACTTTGTCTTTTCCCCTATTTCCAGCAGTGGCTAATGAAATTTCAAGACATTGGTTTGAGCAGCTCTGGAGCACTATGGCTGCTGCTGTGCTTTTATTCTTTCCCATCACTATGCATTTAAGTGTTGCATCAGTTTCAGCATTATCAATTCCCCAAATGTAGTTATCCTGTGCACTAAGTCCACTGCCTTGTATTGGCGCTATCTTCAGATGTTTTCTCTTCTGGTGTTGTATGAGAAGGTGCACAGACTCTGCTGGATCTACATTCACTGTACTACTCACTAGTTGCCACATCTTCACTTCTTAGTCTTATCGTATTAGTCTCATCTCTATCTTGAACAATTCTCTTTTTTACACTGCTGACTGCAGAAGTTTTGTGTATTGATAATTCTTCTTGTTCTTGTCTCTGGCTCACTTTGCTGTTTCTAATGTATGCTGTGAAATGGCATGCTAATAACGCTCTGCGATATTTCAAGTGGGGGTACAATAATTTTCTAAAAAAGCTCAAGAGTTTGTCAGTTTTCAGATTTGCTATCTATTTCGAGTCCAGGTTACTGAACACAATGAAATGCAATGATACCTGGATCAAGGTAACTTGAGTTAGTCTAGGACATATAGTCCTAATGAAAATTTTCAAATCTTTCCTTTCCACATGCATCTTGAAAAGGATTTCCACCCACTGCTGTACTATGTATCTAGTTTTTCCAGCTAGCACCAGAGCCTCCCAGTTTTCCCTGGTATTTATGAAGCTAGTTGTATATCTTGCTACAAACAGTTCTGCCTCTGCACTGATGTTCCAGATCATTAACAACTCTATTAATCACTGTTGCCAGTTTGGAAGGAGAGCAGACCCAATTCCTCACCTCTTGTTGCACTAAAATTAATCATTTTTCCTTTGTCCTTTGTCTCCTGCCTGTTTCAGCGATAATCAGAAACATCTTTTGCCCACTCTTGCCATTTTGGTACTTGCCTTGAGTACCTTTACTGAGCGAGTAGTCATGACAATTTTGACAGTACCATCAAACACTTCTGCCAGATAGTTTTTGCTGACCAAATCCCAGAGAAGCTATTAGGACTGAAGAGGGCCCCAGCAGGGCATGGTGCCCATCTCTGAGCAGAGTGGGGAGTTGTAGGAAGATAAACTTAGCAGATTTCTGTGGTGTAAATAGGATGGCATTTCATGGAAGCACTTGAGTGTAGCCCCCATTCAGTACTAGCAGTACCATTTCCTATGTTTACAGCTGGGCAAACAGTCCAACAGCCAGCCTTGAAGACATGGAATCACTTAAACTGTTTTTATAGATGTTCAGGGTAGCTAAAGGTGAGAAATGCTTGATACTACCCATCCCACAGCCATAGAAGAGGCTCGTGGAGAGGAGGGCAGCCTGCAAAGGCATACAGCACATTTGTTACTACCAGCAGGAAAGCTTGCAAAACAGTGAATTTCAAATGCCTGCAGGACAGGCACTGGAAGTGAATTTCAAATTTGTATCAAGCACTGGCAAAAGGAAGTTGCTTCCAAAAGCCACACTCAATCAGGGAATAGATACACCTCAGGACTTCGCATCCCATCAACACTGCCTCAGTGCCGAGAATCTCAATTAGCACCGGCAATGCTCACAGCAAACATTAAAAGAGCATCTCCTGGGCTGGAACAGCTCATTCAAAGATGTTGGGTGAAGAGAGAGCAAGTTGTCACTAAAACTTATCACCTATCTAAAGGAGAAAGTGACAGTCTGTGAGGCCCTCAATAAAAACTGCTTTTGGCTCAAAAATATGCAGAGAAAAAGAGTGCAGTGAAGTAAAGAGCCCAGCTACTGTCACCCTCATAAGGCCATCCTCGATTACTGCATTTGAGGGAGGTCAGGCAGGGAAGCCATGCTTTGCTGCTTCCAGTTTCTAATAATTATTGCCTGCATGACAGGTGGTGAGCGTAGGTTTTGCATGCGGCCTCGGAGGAGCTTGAACTCGCTCTCTCCCTTGAAAAGTGAATGTCTTTCTTCACTGATGAGGAGGAAGAAAGCAAGGACACATGGGCATGCTTTGCAAAATGAGCATATGGCATGGGATGCAGGTACAAGAGCCTCCTTGACTGTAGCCTTCATTTAACAGGTTACAAACAAAATTCCACTTGGCAGCCAAGGAAGAATGCTAGCATGTGTCCCACAAAAGAGACCAAGCGCTGGTGCAGATGGAGGCGCAGAGGGCTGGTTACCAGCCTTTTTCCACTAGCAGGGACAAGTGCCCCTTGGTTGCAGCTCAGCAAACAGACAGTCTCAGGGAGGAGGCCCTGCTCCCAGGCCTCTGCTCCACAATTACTCTGATCAGCAGAGGTGGCCAGCAGCCTCCACAGGGGCACTGGTTCTGCTGTGGTGATGGCCCACCCCAGCCATCTGGGACCCCACAATTCCTTGGGTGTTTCCTCCCCTTTATCACTTGATCTTCTTTGCTCAGGCCAGGGCCAAACTCTTCCTCTGGAGGGTCAGCCAGCTCCCACTAGCCCTCATTTGACAGTGTCCAAACTCCCTGACAGCTTCATCTGGGAAGACGCTTTTGTGTCTGCCTTCCTCCTCCTTGCCCAACTCTAAGGTGAGTAGGTCTGAAAAAATATTGAATTTCTTTTTTTTTTCTCCCCCCTCAGAGGCCATTTCAGAAAACTAATTTTACTGGGAGATGTCAGCTGTCCTCAGACTGAAAATGTAGAGGTTTTTCAAAATTGTTTTTAGCAGCTCTAAGAAAGCATTTCCCTATAGGTACATGTCAGCAGAGACTGCCTGTTTGAATCACCTCAAAAGGATCCTTCAGAGCAGCTTTCAGACACAGGCAATTTTGATAGTGAGAACAGGCATTTCAGCTATCACTTTTGCTTTCCCCTTTAGGAAAGAATGAACATCTAGCTTTTTTTTCCCCCATGGATTTTGTTGGATTGCCGTTGTTTACGTGAGGAAATTTCACATACTGATTTCTCTCCTGGAGCTCTTTGCATATTGCCCTCTCTCCAGCTGCAAATCCCTCTGCCAGTAAAAGCAGTTGCTAATATTACAAACTTTTCTCCTTGTTTCTCCTAGGTTTTGCATGACAACAGAAGTCTATCTGTGGAATCAGTTTCTTTGTTCCGGTCAGGGTACCCCATGAACTCACTCATAAACTGGAGTGCACCACACTCTTTGCTTAAATAACTGGCTGTAGGAAGATCTGTCTCCCTTGGTGGGGTCTGAAGAGTCTCCAGAGGGGCTTGTTATTCACTACCATGCTGCCAAACAGACCGGCCAGCTTGCTTTTACATATTTGGCCTCCAAGATCAGGTTCACAAAGCATTGCTCTGTTTTTTCCTTCTCCCCCGACAGTTGAGGATCCGGAAAAGCATTCAGCATCTAGAATCAATATGTGTAGAAGAGAATAGTTCCCTCCTCACTTCCTTGTTTTCCGTCCACCAAGCCAGAATGCACAGATACCCCACAGAAAGCATCGTGTATTCCCTCTGACGATTACAGTTTTGAGCAGAAACATGCTATTGCAAAAAAATGTACCCTTCTCAGTTTGTAACAGCTCTTTTAAATAATTCCTGCCAATTTACTAAGCCTGACCTCATGTTTCCCTCACATCACAAAGGCCAGCTCTATTCAGGCTGTCCCTTTCCAGGAGATTCCCCATTCGAGCTCTTGAAATGCTTTTTGTGTCTTTGGCCAGCACTAAAAGGACTAGAGCAGAGTTTATATTTACCCAGACTATTTCTATAAGCACAAGATCTACAGAGTCACTTCTTACTACATCAGGATTTTTAAACACAGGAAAAGAAAGATTGAAGCTCCAAGTTCCTTTAACAAACAAAAATAATGCAAACTTAATTTCCTCTCCTGTTGCTTTACATTCTGTATATGCTGATGCACTTAGAAGCAGAGTGATTTCAGAACTAATGGTCTTTCACCTTTTTTTTTAGTTTCAGGGTTTAATTTTTATTTTCATTTATTGTTACTACAGAGTAGTAACTTTTAGTGACAGGAGTCTGGGGATCTGTTGTGCTATGGTGCATTCCTTAGAACGAATAACAGTCTCTACGACTTCCTTTCTACAAGTGTGAAATGAGGATATAATGCATATATTTCGCTCATCGCCTGAGAGCATGATATATTTATAGACTATAAACTCAACAAAGAGAAGACAAAAAAATCTGTTATTTCACTGCAAGAGATTGTTAGACCATTAAAACAAAAGGCTGCTGGTAAAGCTTACATGTACATTTGGATAAATTACTAGTAAAGGGTCTGTTAAGCATCAGCAGAGGAAAGGATTTCTTATTCCCAGCATTGAATGTGGCACACATTCAAAGGTGTCTCCCTGCTTCAACCCAGAAAAACTGTGAACAGGTCATTTGAGATCCTCCAACTCTACGGTCTCAAGTTTAACTCAACTTCAAGGCACTCAGCTGAGGAAAAACCAAGCGCTAATCTTTTCCAAAGTATTTTTAAATTGTTGTGCAGAAAACAGAAGTCAGTCTTAGCTGGAAACTAATTTTGCTTTACCTGATTATCAACTGTTACCTTCTTCAAAGCATTCAACAGACAGTTTTACTGACTTCTAAGATAGGCCTTCAAAAGCCTTCTTTACCATCAGTGTCGGACTGGTCCTGGCAGAACATTTTAAATGTTAGTGTACTGTAATCGTTATATGACAAGTTTTGTTTGATTTTAATTTGGCTTTTCTGTAGGAAATCTTTCAGTTTCCATGACTATTCAGAAAACTACAGGAAAAGCTCCTGCACTGTGCTCTCATCTTGTTGCTTCAGTCCGTATTAGAAGACATAACATTGAGTGTTTTGCCAGTGACAGCAGTAAGTTGTGCTTCCTGAAAAATGGACAGGGAAGAAAAACCCCATCCTTTGAAGAACCTCAGGTGTGTTGGCAGACAGACATTCAGAGAAAGGGAAAACATCCTATGTGCCCTGATGCAAGGTGTCTTAATCACCTCCTGTACCTTCAGTGACTTCTGGGTGGCCAAGTCCTCTCTTCATGCCCTGAAAATCTCTGAGGAGAGAATTCACTTCTGCATCTTGCTTCATTTGTCACTCTGGAGAGGGTCCCCTGAGACTGTGACGTAAAGTTTCCAGCACCAAGCACTTCAGCTCTGGCTTGGAGGCAGGGCAGGCATTCCAAGGGCCAAGGCCGAGCCACCCGGCGAGGTGACCTGGTCTGCAGCTCCCCTGCAGGTAGCAGAACATGGGTTTTGTTTAAGACTGTTGTTAGGGTGGTGTGCAGAAGGCATATGCTGGAGAAAGCCAGCTAGCAATGTGACCACGGTGTAGTACAGTGGGCATTTCCCAGCACTGAAAACCCACACAAGTAGGACCTCGCAGTCTGGGGCATCCAGCTGCTTTGCTCTTGGTGTCACTCAGAGATATTAACGCATTTGAATATCCTAACAAACCTGACAGCACAGATGCTGAATTGCCCTGCCGATACACCTTTGGCAGTATATTTATCTTAGTCAGTCCACAGTTGCTTCAGGAATCAGGCAACAGCCAGAGCTTTGCTGGAGTCTGTCCACACAAAGCCAAGGCAATGGGAGGTCTGCTCTAAGGGGATTAGAGGGGATCTCTGCTTAATTAGTCTAAGAGGGCTGATCTCCAAGATTATTTCTTACACAGAGCAAAAAGAGCTACCAAATGGTCTTAGGGTCAGTCAATTACAGCACATATCGGGTGATGTGGCAGAAAACTCCACCAGTTAAGACTTTTGATCCAGAAGAAATCCAGTAGCAGAGATAGCTGGGACCATACTGACACACCACTGGTTGGGGGAAACGCAGGCCATAGCCCTCTCACAGGGTGGCAGAGCAGTGACCTCTGAAATCACAGCGGCCCGATTAGCCCAGCTTATCTGGCAATGTCCTGTGAGGTGTCTCCACAAGGGAGAGCAAGTGTTCGGCATGCCCTGGTTGTGCCGTTCCCAACCAATACATGGAAGAGAAGGATGGCACTCAACATTTTCTCTGTGATGGACAGAAATGAAGGGTTGTTTTTTAAGGAAAATGCAGATTTAGTAGCAATTATATCGTCAGTTAAAGTAGCTGTGTATTTCTAAATATACTAAGTCCCAGCTGTGGTCTGCAGGGAAGCTTTCCTAAAGAAGGTGAATCTAGCAGCTGCTGCAATGCTAATCCAGCTTTCTTGGTGCTCACAGCACCATTGCAGGAATGTGCTGCTCATCACTAAGCACCCACACTATGTGGCAGACACTGTTCATTCAAGGACTTCCTTACAGGGAGACTTGTATGTGTAGAGAACAGTGAACTTTCTTTTTTCTTGAACTTTTCTTATCATTACTACTACCAAGCCACAGGTGACCACCTACTTCCATCATCATCTTTTTATACTTGATCAGAGAACTTTATGGATTATTTTGATACTGCCAGCCAATCTCAGTGAGCAATCAGAATTCTCCCCCTCACCAAGTCTTCCCTTTTCCCTTCTTTTAATTTGCATTTATAGGTTTCTGGACACATAAAGGTGACAAATAGTAGCTGAAAATTTTTTTGTTGGAGTTCCTAAGACAATGAAATCTGAATAGGGTTTGTATTTTTTTTCATCTTGTTTGCTTGGTTTTTACTGTTTGGTATTTTTTGGTAATTTGTTTTTTTTTTTTAAACTTTTGACAAACATGCCAAAATTCGGAAAAAATGAAAAAATTTAATGAGGAAGCAGCATTACAAGCTTTTTGAAAGTGTGGTGCACATAAACTATTGGAAAACTACCACTTACAAATAAGCAACCTAGGTTTATAGTTTCAGTGATACATAGGTTCTGTACATTTCAGAATGTCTCCCGAGACCAGGGGATAAGCGGCTTCTGCCATGAACTATTGACTGAAGAACACGGAGTGGCTGCTATGTGCAAAATGAATAAAAGATTTAAAAAAAAAAGGGGGGGGATAAAAGGGGGGGTAATCTCTTGTCTTACATGAAACAAGTTGTTTTCCACATCGAAAAAAGTTGAACATGAGAACATGATTCTCACCCAATGGCAGAGGTGACTTGCCTAGGGCGAGGAGCCATGTACCTTGATGAGCAATAAATCTTTCCTGTCACCATCCTTCCTCCATACTGACAAACACAGTTTTTTACCAATGTACATTTCTGGACAAACCACAGAGCTCTGAAACTGGGGATGCCTTCACCTAATGGGGAGAAAGCAATGTTTGTTGCTCTTCAGATTACTTGTAACCATGAAAAATGACAAGGAAAATGAGCATTTTGCTTTAGATCTAAAGCAGAGATGAGAGCCCCCTCTCTGCAGTCATGATAAAGAACTCGTCTCCAGGTGGATGTTGCATTCCTGGATTAAGAGCCACCTGATGGGTTAACTGCCACTTTAAATGCAGAGATTAGGAATTATCTCAGTAAACTATCATGCATGTCATGCACAGCATTCCCTGGTTGAAAAGGGGAACAAGTAGACAACACACTGTAAATTCACACCCACACTTCATGATCTCTGCTTGAATAAGCACATTCCCAGAAATAACCACGAATACCACCTTCATCAAGAAAGACTGACTGAGTTCACCTAATAAAGAGGTGCGATATCTTATGAAGACTTCTGGAAAGCCTTGAATCTTCACAGCCATGTCTTCTGAAAATGAGGCAGAACTAGAAGAGTTTTTGGTTATCCTCCTTCATCTTAAAACACAAAGCTATGTTAAATCAGTAGTGCATCTGACTTTAAGGGCTGCCATCCCCAAAACGAATTTACAATAGTTGCACGCAGGAGAATTGTAAGCTTTACCTAAGAAATAGAGAAATAAACAGGCATGGAAGGAATCCTACCTTGTTACAACAGCACCAGGTACAAGTATTGATGCTTCATGAATAATTTGAGAAGCACATTAATTCACATTGCACTGAGTGTTCTCATCCATTTACTATCAATAGGACACTTATGTGTTATTCATTTTAATTTGCAGAATCCCATCTTCTTTGGGTTAATCAATTATTTCCTGTAATTACAATCTCACATAGCAAATATTATAAAGGTTAACTTATTATTGCCTTACTTAGAGGGAGAAACACTTCAAAGCAAAATCACACTAACACTTTTGGAAACTTTTTCTTGTGTCACTGCATCGGTCACAAGCCATCAGGCAAGTTATGAGGTTCCTGCATTCTGACCAGTGCTTCACCACTGGTGTTAATTAAGCCTCCTCTGAATTTGCTCCTAGAAGACTGTCAGCAGAGCTGATGTCTTTCTTAAGCAAGAAACATTAAGATGTACAGTTGGAAATCATCCCTGCTGAACAGTCTCGTTTCTACTCTTGCCCACTCTGTTTCTTAGCCAGTGTGTACAGACAAGGACTGTACCTTGCACCCAGCAGTTACTACATATGAAATACAAAGAGCAGAAAGCATATCCAGTGGCAGCTGAAGAGTCTGGATGCAGACTTCTATTCCACTTCATACTGGGCAAACCATTTTTTCAGAGGCTTATAATTTTGCCAAGTTTAGACCCATGTCCTGAGATTGTAGGCTTTTTGGGCAGTTTCCCAGTAGTTCGAACCAGAATGGTGTCGGGTCTTAACAGAATGTTTTCAAGAATTCAGCACATGCAGAATGGTGCATCCTCCATTGTTTTATCCTTAGACACAGCTGAACCATTAAAAAATAGAGAACAACCAACCACCCCCAAATCTGGGACAGATAGATCATCCTGAGAAAACTGGAGCTCTACTAATTAGTTTGGAAGGTAGCAGAAAAACCTGATCACCTTGTCTCATAGTGGAAAGTGCCAGGCGACCTCTATTCAGTTTGATTATTCCATCTGCAAGAACAAAGAGTGAACAGTAAAATGAAGCCTATGTAATAACCAAAAGACCTGTGATCTAGAGTATATTCTTGGCTGTAGAATGAAAGCATTTTTTGTTTTTCTAAACTGGAAAGCTAAGGTGCCATGTCTCAAGTATGTGGGGATGATGTTTGGGGTTAATGTCTTTTGGTTACTAAATTGTACAAGGATTCTGAAAGAAGAAAAAAAATCTAAGAGTTCAGAATCTTTCCTTACAACATCTTGAGAAGCAGCTTAGTATTTAACTAAACAAAATGTCTTGTAGAAGGCTACTCTTCAGATTCAGTTCTCTGATCAACCTAATAAGCACTTTTGTGCAAGAATACTCCTAATCTCGGTTGGTGATAAATACTGTACTTCTACCATTCAACGTAACACTCAGTCTACCTACATATTTGTCTTCAACAGTCTTTCAGATTCATATTTACACTTCTTTAACCTAGTTCCACTCCCATTCTCCTCCACTTTGGCCAGTTAACCACCTCATTTTCCATTCTTCAGTGAGACTCCTATGTGGCTGTCTGGCCTTGCAAACACTCCTAAGAAGAGGAGGTAGGTCTCTCAGCTGTTATCCAGTTGCCTACATATGTGGTCACTGCACTGTGAAGAGTTTGAAATAAATTCTCAGTGCTCCGCAAACTATTTCATATTCCACTCAGACCATAAAGTGTGTGCTTGAAAGTACACGGAAAAACAGTTCTAGCAGAGTGGGATGAAGATTTGCTGTTAGCAGTTCCAGTATTACACAGTGCCTGGTTCACATCAACATGGCTTTTTCTTCCACCCACTTGCAATCCAGCCTGTAAATGCAACCCACAGCCTAGAGAAAGCTCCGGGGAGCCTTCTGGCAGCCTTCCAGTACCTGAAAGCGGCCTATAAGAGAGTTGGAGAGGGACCTTTTACAAGGGCTTGTAGCGATAGGACAAGGGGAATGGCTTCAAACTGAAAAGGGGCAGGTTTAGATTAGTTTCTAAGGAAATTCTTCACTGTGAGGGTGGTGAGACACTGGAACAGATTACCCAGAGAAGTTGTGGATGCCCTATCCCTGGCAGTGTTCAAGGCCAGGCTGGATGCGACTTAGAGCAACCTGGTCTAGTGGAAGGTGTCCCTGTCTAAGGCAGGGGGGCTGCAATTAGATGACCTTTAATGTTCCTTTCTACCTTAGCCATTCTATGAATCTGTGAGTCTAACTTAATACTTTTCATCTCCACTGTGAGAAGAAAAACACGTGTTGAACATCAGACAACAAAAGCTCAAATAACTAACAACCGGAGTCAAAATCCAGATGTGTTAACTGACCCCAGTATGAAGAAAAGAAACCTGTAGTTCCAAATGTCTGAAAATTCTGTCAATTAGCACAAAAACACTAGAAAAGTTCTTTCTACAGGTTTTATGGCAAAACAGGAATTAGGTTTAAGGCAACTGACTAGGGCAGCACTGCAATCAAACAGAGTCATTGGAAGTTGGAAATCTCTTTGTTAAAAGAGAATGACCAAGATGGTGCCTGGAAAAGGAAGACATGACTACATACTGAGTACACTTGTGTGAGACAGATAGAGCAATAAACAGAGTTTTCAGCAATTTCAGAATCATTCTTCCTCTCTCAGAAAAAAAGATGCTGTTTTAATGGAGAAGAAAGCACGAGGCAGCAGCTAAACAGCAAGAGACAGAATACTTCTGAAGGTAACTTGGGATAGAAGATGTAGTCCAGTGATTCTCTGGTCAAGCAACAGAGGTAGTGACCAAAGATTGGTTATCCAGTAAGACTGATACTTGTGGAGGATTCATAACAAGATATTTATATCCAACCAAAATATTTTACAAAGCTTTCTCAGAGTTAAAAAGCTTCCTGCAGTAGCTAGAAAGAAAAAAGGAAGGGGGGAGGGTGCAGGACAGAAAAAGCATTTGCTAGGAGTAAAAAATTCAAAGTTTTCTAGCTGTTCAGTTATTTGAAAAGAGCATGTCACACACTGGCATTTTTTTCAACTGTTCAGAAAAGCTCAGTGAATTCCTGTTGTCCGTCTATGGGTATCATCTTAGACAAAGCAAAAGGATATTATTAAATTCATGGGATTGGAAGAATCCATCAGCAAAAGTCCCCCTGGAACTGATTTAAAGAATGAAAGGGCAAATCAAAACCATAAAATTAGCAGCATGTGTCAGCCTTCTATATGATCCATAGAACTACAACTTTTTAAGGTGTGCCAGCCCCAGGTTTCTTGCTCCTTAAGGCATGCATGACATGAAAACAGTAGACTACCAAGCACCCATCATTACTGAAAACAGAGTATTTGAGCAATACTGGCATGACTAAAATGCAACTGCTGATCAGTGCCAATTAGCTAGAATAATCCTGTTAGCATTAGCTCAACTGTTCATTTATAAATCTCTGCAACTCTAATTGTATTTGGAGTTCTTTCTAACAGTAACTCCTTTTGTGTGGTGCTGAAAGCATTCAAAACACTCATCAATTGAACAGCTGATATAACAAACAATCCCTTTTTAACCCTTTGTAGTCTCAATGTTATAAAAGTAATTCTGCATATTAACTATATAATATACTGACCAAGTTTTTATTCAGTAATTTTATTTTATATATAATAAATATAAAAAAATTGTTATATTTTACAATAAGCACTATTCTCTTGCTATAGCAAGAGCTGTATCTTATCATATACTGAGTCTTACTGAATGTTGTCAACTTATATCCCTCTAAGAAAAGTGAATAAAAACCCGCCTGCATTGCTATTGTTCTTTATCAAGTTCATAAATCACAACATGCATCCATCCATAAAAGCTATTTGATTTTTACTTACTGCCATTTAATTTGTATGAGAAGAGCACTTTAGCAGGAAATACTTAGCTGAACTGAATATAATTGACAGTGTTGTTTCAAATCACTGGGTAGCCCTCATCAGCCCTGGATGAACTTTTTGATCAAATCAAAGTGGACAATAAAAAAATGCAAGGGAGATTTCATTAAATAAATTTATTTGTTAAAATAATTTAACTCCAAATACAACTGCTGAGTTTGCATTGAGTTCTATGTACAATTCTTGTTTTATTTGAAACATCAAGGTTTAAACAACTGACATTATTACAAAACAAACTGTTGCCCCATTTTAAGTTGCCAGTTGTATTAGAGCTCAACAATTAACTGCGAAATACATTAATTCATCCCTAGGAAACTCCAAATCAACAGCATTAAGTCTGACTCCAGAACCCACTTCAGTCTTTCTTCAAACCCTGATCAAGAATTAATAGATGCACAACAATGCAGATAAAAGCCTCCTGCAGTTGTCAAACATTTGCTTTTGTTGCGGAGTTTCACAATTAAAGCCTAACCAGTGCTTTGAGGGCACACTGGTAATAAAAAAAAATAAAAAATTAAAAACAAACATGCACAAAACCCCCCAACCAAATGGCTGACATGTTTAGGCAACATTCTATACAGGAAAGCAAATACCAGTAGTTTTCCCACAGAAAAGTAATGGCAACTGTAGCACTGGGGTTAGGGAGAGGCTAGAACCAGAACAGAAAATGTCATCAAATTTTTTTTTCATACTCTGAAGGGCTGGGCAGAGGGACAGACACAACAGAAAAAACAAACAAAATCCAATGCAAATTATTTTTAATACTCTTGATCTAATTCTGGTTTGTTTGCTTTTACTAGTTTTTATGTGTATTTTTTAAGGGAAAGAGGAAACAGTTGCTCTCACTATCGTAGCTTAAAAGAATAAAAGTTGCAACTTTTATTTTTTAAAAAAAAAACAACAAAACTGGAGAAATGCTGTTTTTGTAGAAAAGTACAAAGTTCTACAAGAACAGCCAAAGGAAAAGTGGGTCTTTGGAACAAATCATAATATTTTAAGGCATGTTATAAGAAACTTTCAAATACTACAATTGATAATCCTATCAGGGTACAAATGAAACAGTGACCCAAGACCAATGAATCCTGCAGAGTGGCCACACAGCCGCCATGTGGCTCGCTTTCCTCCCTTTCTGCTCCCCCTATAATTTGAAAAATCTGTTGAGTGCAACTGTCATTGATTCAAGCTCCACTACCTTCACATTAGTGGAAATACAAATAGTGCATAACTACTTCCTCAGAACTATACAATGAAAAACAACACTTACGCTTTCCTCCCCCCCAGCCAAGTTGCATGGTAGCTTACATATAGCCTATGCTTTTGAAAATGTAAGAATGTGATGAAGAAATGAGACTGGGAGATATTTCCTTTAATATTTTCTGTTAAAAATTTACTGTGCAATTTTTTCTATATTTAAAACCTATCTGTTTTAAATTATGAACTTCATATTAGGCTGTTCATACTATACTTCATGCCATTTTCTTGGCTGATGAACAATCTGTGAGGTAAGACTTTTAACATCTCTGTAAATAACATTGCATAACATGCACTTCCAACTCAGTTTCAAGTTTGGCTTTGGTTTGTTTTCTGTGGGTTTTGTTTTTTGAGTGCTTATGCTGTGGATCTCACACTGACAAGCTGTTTTACAGATAGGTTGTGCTGCTCAGTAAACCGTTTCCCAATCTAGATTACTTTAAACATTGAAATATCATTAATCCAACATCTCACATCTTGATTAAGCATGGTGGCTAACACAATTGGCAGACGGGGGGTGGTAAGAGAACATTCATACCATCTAGTTTAGGCATGTAAGTTGTGTGACTCGGAGGACCAAAGTTAAAAGCCTAAGTTTGCTATATAGTGAATGGAAAGAGGTAGGTGCCTCTAGGAGGGCGATTCAGAGCACCCAAAATGGGCATTCAGATGCCAGAAATAAATGGTGTGCCTATCTCCCTAAGAGAATAAAGTACAGTAACAAAAGCTCTGCAAGGTAGATGGGAAACGGGCTACATTTATGTTCTAGTAAGGCTTAATGTTTTGCGACATCTAATGCCCTTTGATACATTGGTTGTGGAAACGTCTTGAAAGATTAAGGGCAGACTTGGCCAGTTCTCTTCCATTAATATTATTTCCTTTAGTTATCATCCACTGAACTATAATTCAAAATGTTAAGGATATTTATGTATGAAAATCTGCAAAGTTTTTGTACTCCAGTGTCCTTTGTAGCAGATGAGAGGGCTTTTAGGAAGTTCTGCAGATGGAGGCAAAACTCTCGAACCTAACTCCAATTACAGCATTTCTAAGGGTCATATACACACACACATACACGCTCAACACACACACACACACACACACCAGCACCCCTGATTTCACTCATTTAAACACAAGGAACTACACTGTTACTGCACAAGATTGAAAACTAATAACGCATGGTGTTATTTAGACCACAGGCTCAGTGACTGTATTTTTATGGCCAATTTTACCTATAGAAGATCCAGCTCAAGACAATCTCTCCAGCATTTAAAATCTAAACATTGCGATTGAAAACTTTTCTATACTTTGATTGTAAGACTTCGAAATAGGTATTTCTGTGCCATTAGTCATGCAAATGATAAATACTTCACTGCTATGAAACTAGCAAGTCAGAGCTCGAGCATCCTTTCAAAATAAAATATTTGCTCCCACCATTTAACACTCCAATAATTGGGGCAACCTTTGAATAGTGTGTCAGGCAATTAAAGAGCCATTTCCACACTCACCTAAGGAATTACAACTGTAACTATTTCACCTCTGAACCAAATGATTTCACATGGTTATTCAATTTAAGTTTTCAACATTAAAGCTATCAAATAGCAAACTGGATTTCCAAAGGTTAGTTTGGGATCACACCAGAGAACGTAGCCCTTAAAGGCAAGAAAAACTGTTGTCTTTAACAAACTTAAAAATGCAGGATGTTCATACTGTCCCACGAGGTTTCTGCAGAAGGGAACATATGGATGAAACATGGCTTAATTTTCCTTACAAGATGGTACTAGTTAATCTATTAAAGTGTTCCTTGTTAGTAAGGCTCAGCAAATTTTTTTTTCATCACAGTTGCTTCCTCCTGGTTCAGTAAAGTGAAAATAAAGATGCTTCCTGCTTTGTAAACAGAGGGTTTGTTTGGCTTTTTGTAGACCAAAACCTGAAGTGAACCTCCATTTTTGAGCAGCAAAATGAAAGATTTAAAACATTCCAACGCCAGACTGTTTCTTCACCCATCTTTTTTTTCCAGATCTCTCCTCTCATTTCACACACTGATTCAATGTTTTCTATTTCAAGATGTGGGATAAAGTGTAGAAATAATAGCATTGATTTTGAAAAAAATCCAAACTATATGGGTCTCTGGTAGCCTTTTCCTCCAACACTGTCACAAGTTCTGGTGAAATCAACATATTTGACTGAACAAACTTGGCCACATGTGATAGCACACGTCTTGAAGCACGGTAACTAGACACCGAAAGACTTGGCTCTCCTTTTCACGCTTATGCTAGTTGTGAACGGTCTTCAGAGATATCCTCTCAGCTGCTTCCATTTCCCATTTCCAAAAGTTTTCCAGCTTCTTCGGAAATAGTTGCTATTGTTGCTGTCAGATACAACAACACACGTATGTTCGACTGGAATGACCCTGTAGATCAACTGACTGTGCCATAAAATTGCAGGTGCTCAAAGGGAAAAAACGGGTGAGATGTGGTCATTTAACCCAATTATATTCAGAGTCAGTGATTGACTTTCAATGCTCAGCTCTGAGTTAATGTTGCTACTTCACTACAGATGTATTTCAAGTGACCCACAAACCAGGAAGTGAAGTAGACAGTTTTACCACCTTACAAAATTTCTGCAAATTAAGTCCAAGTTAGGTCATTTTTAGTGCTATTGTATATTACATGCAGAACAGCATGGATCATCTTTGTCTGGCTGTGCTGCATAGTTCATTTGTCTAACAATTTCCGCAAAAAGCTCATCCACCATTGTTTTACTTTTAGCAGAGGTCTCCATAAAGGGGCAGCCCCATTCTTCAGCTAAGGCTCTGCCTTCACTTAATGATACTTCTCTCTCACTTTCCAGGTCCACTTTATTACCAACCAGAATTACTGGCACCTTCTCATACCTAAAATTTAAAAACAGAAACAACAGCAATAATTATATTTTAAAAAATGGCAACATTCTTACAGTAAAAATCTATTTGCAAACAGTACAGACCCAACAGGAAAGAGACATTTGGATGATCTTAAAATTTTACATTTGAAAAAAATGCATATTTCACATTCTAGAGATTCGTTGCGCATCTCTTTCCCCTCAGAGCTTCAAGAGTTCTATGAAATGCTTTCTCCTTTGAATTTTCCTTCTCACCAGGAAATCTGCCAGGAATACTTCCACACTACAAAAATAAGGAATATAATATTATTTTCTGTGTTTGCAATCACAGTGTGTAAGAACAGGATGGAAGTCAAACCCTCCCTTCAATATTACATCATCCTTTTCCATGAACAGGTATGTTGTATCTCCTGTTTGTGGTAAGGATGCATCACTCTCCTTTCAAGGGTACATTTTTCTTTGGTCAATACATATGGAACTTTCTGATTAGCAATAAAAAGGGAGAAAACCAAAGGGCCAGTAAATTAATTCCAAATTTCAGGAAATGTAGTCCCCTTAAAGTACTGTATACACACAAAAGTATTGTTATATAAAAACACGTATTAGACAATACAGAAAGTATATCTCTCCTTTGCAGCATTCACATCATTATGCCAGTTAAACAATTTGAAAAAAAAAAAGAATTAAGTTCCATGCAATACTGTCACAGTTCTTCTTCATAATCAACTTGGATAGCACAACAGATCTTATAGCTATGAAGGAACTCATTACTTTGCACCTCCTTGTGAGGTGATCCTTGCCAAATTTTTAAAAAAAATTAAAATGCCTTTTTTTTTTTTCTCTCCTCACATGCATAAATCCTTCTTCAGACATGAAACTAGCTAAGTATTCCATCAGGTTTTAAATTTACATATTTGCCATAGAGAAAAGAAGAGAGAAGAAAACACTATGCCTATTTCCAAAATACTATTACACGAGTTTTCTCATGAAAGCAACAAGGACTGAGAGAAAAACAAATTATGACCTTTAGCACTTAAACCAGACAAAGATCTAAGAGAAGCAAGATGCTTCCTTCTTAATTTAAACCCGATTTTCTACTTCATATTAGCTTAGTAGTACTGCACTGAGTCAAATCACCTGAGTAAGACTGAGCTGTGGACAGACAAAAGTTATAGCGGACACCTGCAGCAGCTGAAGATGACACCAACCTTAAAGCCACCCATTACATCTCCCCCACCTGTCCCCCTTGCCTCCTAGGCAAGGCAGCAGAGCAGTGCTGGTACATCTGCCTCAGCTGGTTGAGGGAAACAACCTGTTTCCCTTTCTGTCAAGACTCTGCACTGGAACAGGCTGAGCAGCGGGAGCTCCCACAGAGTCAGAAAGGATAAAAGGGCAATTGCATCTCAAACCACCTCAGCAACTCTTATATCACTACAGCAGTGTCAAAACTTCATCCAACTGTCGTAAGATGCAGCTGAAATTCTAAACTTTGTTATGCCTCTTTGCTAACTAAGGGAATGTAATTTAATCCACAGTCTAGGGCTGTGGTCAGTAATTGCAGAGAATTCCCCTCACTTTCACCATTTATCCTGGGCTCATTTACCATCTGAAGAGACACAATCCATTTCTCAGTCTGTGGATATGCAGTATTTAGCACAATGATACCTTTGGAACTCTTGCAAGAGCTAAGCTGCCATTAATTAAGTACCAAAATACACACAAGCATCTTGAAATCTGTCCTCCCGCGTTTAAACACAAGATAGCATAGTCTTTAATTACATAAGATGGATGGCATTCAACAGATAAAAAGAAATATTGAATTACTGTCTTATCTTTATTGTTCAGATGCATGTGTCCTAGTGTATTTGCTGTACAGCACAAAAACCCCTTCAGTGAAAGTGAAATCAGGTACACCTTCACTTCATTGCTTGCTATCTGAGGACCTCACACTTCCTCTCACTCCTCACTAGCTTGTCTTTGCATTCTGTATCTTCTCAATTTTTCCCCCTGGTAAAAAAAGAAATTCAAAGCAGCCACTTGAGAAACACACAGTAAAGAAGCAGATGAACCAGAATTAAAACACAAGATCACCTCTTGTAATTCTGTGAGATCACTCCAATTTATTGAGAAATATATGAGGAAGCACACACACACACACACACACACACACACACACACACACTGCAGAGTATAGCCAGTTCCACTGAAGTATTCAAGTGCTTAAAAAGGTTTAGGAACCCTAGAAAAGCTGGGCAACTAAATACCTGAGAGTCTGTATACTATGAGTACTCAGCATCTGGGAAATGGAGCAGTGGAGACACTGAAGTTTCATACTGCAGAACAGAAACAAGAACTGATGAGGTGACAGGAAAGATGTGAAAAGCCTAATTTAATTTATTTGCACAGGACCATCTAGGAACTATTAGGTGAAACAGACAGAAGCAATTTTCTGTATTGCTTTTTCCTGCTTTTGCCTCTTGCATTTACCATATTCACTACCTACCTTCACCACCTAAAATGAGAACCTACAGTCAATAGCTTTATTCACGTTATAATTCAATAACCAATAACTTTACAACATTAAATTGTGTAAGAAAAGTGTTTCTGCAAAACTCTCATTATGTGTTCTTATCAAAAATAAAGTTGCTCTTGCAGAATACTTCCATGTACTACCTAGATTTTGAGTAGTCAGCTTTACATTTTATATATATATATATAATGTGTGACATATATATAGCGTGTCATATATTTTTATATATATTTTATATATATATATATTTATGCCTGTATATAATATTTATATACACAATCAAGAGTCATGCAATTTGTCTTTCTACATGGAAAAATCAGTGTCTAGAATCTAGAATACAGCAGTATCTAGAATACAGCAAATAATGGGAAAACTGTCCATAGATAGTGAGCAGAAGACTAGCTCCAGTATGGGCTTATGAGCTTCAGCTCAGTACGTCCTGCCAGACCCAAGCTGAGTATGGGAGAGTCAGATCAGACATCTGTGCATTATATTCTCCAAGTACCAAGATGATGATGAACTGACTGTGTGTTAGACAGTGCCATAGGTGAACTAGAAGGTCTTACACAATCTATGTGGTTCCATGTAATGGTTCCAGCCCTTCATTCAGAAGGGCTGTCTTCATTCAGACTCCCTAAGTGGACTGTACTTCCCAGTTTTTGAGTTCAGGTAACACCTCATGGAAAACCTAGCTCTTGACTAAATCAAGCTCTACAAGCTCTAAGTCCAAGCTAGGTCTTCATGCTTTGCCTCCCAACGCTGCAAGAATTTCCTGCCTTAGTATACCAGGCTATTTTTTTCTGATGAGTATGGGTGAGTTCCCTGGCTCAATACTCTCCTTACCACAGATGCTGATCTCAACAGACGTGACTCCTGCTTGCATTAGGAGGCTCCACTCCCTATTCACAAGAGCTTTGACTGCCCCATGCCACACAGGTACCACTGAGGTGGTGTGCAACAGCACAGGCCCACTAAGGAAAAGGGCGATTTCTCAGATATGCTGGAATTACATGATTCTAATGAAATTTGAAGCGAAGAAGAACATCTTTTCCTCACAGGCTTTTCACCCTGTTGAATTTCAGTGACCCAAAAGGAAAACAGCTTCTCTACAAAGGAAAAAAAAAAAAAAAGAGTCACCTTGTGATGCCCAAGCAGCAATGCAGAAACCTTTCGTACAACCACAAAAATCAAACTCAGGAATTCACAAATCCTTCCAAAAGATTCTAGTAGGATCTAACCTAATTACAAATACTTTTAGCAGAGCAAAAGAGGTTAAAACCCCACCACCTATACTGAAGTCCTGAAAAGCCAGACTTCTGCTCCCATCACAGGATCTGTGAGAGGGCAGCTCAGACCGTGGTGGGAGCTGGGCAGAAGTTTTGCTTTCTGGTGCAGCCAATATCCCCCTGCCTGTCCCTTTGGCAATGGAAAAGTGGAACAGTTCTGCTCCTTATTCCTGGAGCAGGAAAATCCCATTTTCTCAGTATGGCTGAAAAGCTTTGAGCAGCACTGATCAATCCCAAAGAAAAGCATGAGGGCCACCTGAAAAAAAGAATTGCTGCCACTTTTGTCAGTATCAGAGCAGCACAGTATGTATGCTAGGGCAAACATCATAGCAGAGCCTGTAAGAAATACTCAAATGTAGTATGGGAAGGCTCGACTTTTCAAGACCTTTTCAGAAACAAATTTTTGCAAGATCAATTACACGTTTGCAGCACACATTTAAAGAACAAGGCACTTCACCCTGTTTAAATGATCTCACTATCTTTTGCTCCAATATGACAGATACTGAACAGTGATGACTCCTGAAGAGATAACATGACTGTAGTCATTTATAGCCCTATGAAAGACACTGGTGCAGAGTCAAATGCCATCATATCTAGGATATCACTACTAGCAAGGTACATTGCTCCATAAAAGACAATCAAAATGTATTTCTCAGTCTGAGATAACTATTCAATGCTAAAAGCCACTCTCTTATCCATCTTTAATGAGCATCTGGGACCAACAGGCCACAGTAAATCCCTCTGTTTTCCTGCGGATGGGCACCATAGCCACATGAAATCAATAAATACACAGCTATGCACTACTGATCACACAGCTTTACATGCCACATAGCAATAAATAGTTTCTATATTTTATCTTATCTCACACGGCATACACATCATCCACATTTCTGTTTAGATTAGTATGTACACTTTGAATAACAGCTTAAAATATTTAGGAAATTTTAAGCTGAACAGTATATAAATGATCTTCAGAGATTTTTACCTCCCATTTTTTCTACCTCCAATCATACTCAGAAAGAGAAAAACACAGGTAGTACCTAACATCACATCTGAATATCTTTTATAAGGTACTTCTCAGATTTCTGGCTGGAGTTGTCATAGGATAAAGACAAAAACAAAGACAATGTGCAGTGAAAATATAATAAATGAAGACTAAAAGAGTAAGAATTAGAAAAACAAAACACACACCAAGGCTAATAAACTGATCTGATTGCCTTAGACAGTGCTAGATATTGCCCAATATCCAATATATGTATGTGTGTGTGTGCACGAAGCATGTTGTACTAGTCAGTATAGACGATGTTAAAAAGTTTAAACAGGTTCCTGCTTTCTAATTTCACATTCTGGAAGTATTGTATATTTTCTAGAATTTTTTCCAGAGCTTCATACCAGATCCAAATATGTTCAACCAAATGCAAAAACATTCTGCATAATAAAAACAAATTAAGAGAAAATCATATATTCTTAGAGACTATTTCTTATAAGTAGTTTAAGCCCTGTTGAAGTTTTTGCAAAGATGTATGATTACAGTTGTATATAATAAATACTGGGATCACTAAAATGCAAAAGGTATCTATCCATGACAACTACTCCTAATCATCAAAAGGAGTCTCCACCACTAAACCACCATTATCATCTTCTACATGCAGAGTGTCTTCTTTTTTTTTTTTTTTTTTAATGCATTTCTGGCACTTCTGATAGTTTTTCAAGAAGGAAAATAGTTTAAGGGATAAAGATATTAGTGACTACAATGATGCTACAATGATGCAAATAACATCAGAAAGTCAGTAAAAATCATTATTCTTCATTCTGGACTTATAAAAAATTTATGGTATGAATCCTGCCAAAATACAACACAAAAGAATTCTGGGCGATATGAAATAAAGTATCAGAGACGACAGTTAAATCTCTTAAGTTGTTTAAAAATTCACACATAAACATAACTAAATATCCTTTTGTAATATAACTTGCAAACTTTAATTGCCTGCAGTAATCTCTCTCATAACTTGAACTAGCAGTTCCCTCTTCTAGAGGAAGAACAAGCCTAACTATCAAGACCTTTTCTTATCTCTTTCACAAAATTACTTGGTATTTAATGCAGAATCCTCAATAGTTAAAACTCACATCAGCTACAGAGGATAAAAAAATACACACCGTGTTCCCCAGCCTAATTCCAAGCCTCTCAAACACCAGGATTAGAGGAAGCAATACCACAGAACTGTCAAGGAGAAAACAAGCTTAACCCTTTATTGAAAGCTACCAATTCTTGAACCAAAGAAGCAAGAAAAACATATACATACTTCTAAAATTATTACTACCTTGCCTTAAGAAATTCAGACAGAGAAGACATTTGATTTTTTCCAAACCCTGATTCTTTCTATTCTTCTAGCTTTAAAAAATGTTACCATTAGAGGCTCAGTCTGCAGAGCTATATCTGTTTCCATGGACTCCTGCAAATATACATGAATGAAGACGTGCCTATGCCTGTATACATGTATAGAATGTGACAGAGATAGATACGCAAATCTAAAAATAAGTAGGTTTCTGCAAAGTTTGAGGACTTTTCCCTCTAACCAAAATTATTACAGCTTCTCAGGTAAGTCCATACAGAACAGCTGTAAAACCCTCACCATTCTGATGCAAACAAGTCATTCCAGTTTACTAATTAATTACATTAATTATTTAGTTTTGTAAGCTATATTGTGTAATGATTTAACTTCTTAAGCAACAACTCACAACTAAAAAAGTAGTCTCAAAATAATTTTTATAAATGAGTAGATGTTTAAGAGTTTATTGGAATTCCCATTGCAATTAGGTGGCTGAGTCATGAATTAGATTGCTATAAAGAACAGTGTATGACCTAATTGCAGGACTGGAATCTAACATTTTATTCTAGGCTTTAACATGAACTCCTTACATAGCCTTTGGGAAAACAAACTCTTCAGATGGATAGATTGGGGTATAATGTCACAATAATTGTACTTACTCATAGGACAGCAAATTAAATAATAATCATAAAACAACCTGGAGGATAATATTAGAATAATAAATAACACCACACCATATCACTTTTGAGGAAGCTTCAGAAACTATCTTTGTTCTTGTATATGAAACTTTCTGGAGATAATCACTTCAGCTTTAATAAAATACTTCAAAGTCAATTCAGTTCTGTGGTTGTTATAGTTGGCTTACACTTTCCAGTTTGCTTTAAGGTCTAGAAAAAGTCTCAGCCAGTGCAGTTTGGTTCATCTTTGGTACTGTGCTTATAAGAAACTAGAGTAAATAGTTCTCTTCCAAGCAAAAGCCCAAGAAACAACAACAAACCTCAGTATAATGAAGCACTATAAATATTTGCTTCCCCACTGTTACAATTAGCAGTTTTCAATCAAGGCACTTGCACACATTGTTTCTAGGCAGCTTACAGATAAGACCTTCCAAGGGACAAGAACTATGGATGGTACAACACAATACACATACTCAAAGGCCATCTAGTAAACCTACATTCCCTTGCTGAAACAGAGGCAACAGGATGATGCACATAATTTCTGTATGAAGGACATGAAAGAACTTTACAAGGTCATTTCCAATCACTTCAGAGAGAAATTCTTATCTATAGAGGGTTTTCCACATCTAAGATTTCATAGGGAAACTACAACAACAATAAACTCCTTCAGTCTGCTTCTGCAAGTCATTATAGATACAGTCTATTTTCAGCTCTGCCTCCAGCTTAAAAGGTAAAATGGCAAGAATACCTGAAAATTCAAAGGCCTGGCAACATGTCCTATGAGAGAAGGGTTCACTATTCACTAAAGTCCTAAAAAGAATCCCATATCATTAAGATGTTAGGGAGACGTTTTCTCATTAAGTTTGCAGAACTCCATGAATGTTTAAACTACATCCCATGACACTATCAGTTCCCCTGGAAGTACGGCTCTGGCACAGGTGACAGGCAAACAGCACTCTGAATGCTGGGGATGACAACAAGGAGCCAATGACATAAGTAGGTGCAGTTCTCATCTACTGCCATTTTAGATGCTCAAAAGCCTTCACAAACAAGGTTAATTTTCACCTTAAGCAAGACGCTTCTCCCTAGTATCTATCATTAAAATTCATAGCTAACACTGAAGTCTATTATCAAGACTGAAAAGACTCTAAGGGATATATAAAATCTACCTGCTTAGCAGCAGGTTTGCTGTGAGCATATCCAAACAAGATTTTAATCCTTGAGTTCCCTCTCTATGCCAATCAAAATTCTAGTCTTACACAACTGAGCATCAACATCATCTTCTTGAAATCCTGAAATACTTGCCACATTTAGCAACTCAGAAACATTAGAATTTTCAAATAGGAATTTTCTGTTCTTTGGTGTAGCTTAAGAAGCAATAACATACAAGGCAAAGGTTTTACCTGACTTTTTCCATCATGACTAGTTCTCTCGTTTCTAAAAGCAACAGGAAAATCAGAATGTTCTAAAAATCTGAGATTCTCACAGGCACACTGATTTTACTCAGCTCCAATCTCTCTACTCAATTTGCATTGAAAGAAGTCTCCTTGTCAAGAAAACTATGAACAGATTATGAGGCATGCTATAGTTGCTTACATGTAAAAAAGTTCTTGCTCAAAATTTCCAGACACTAAAGCTGAGCATCTAATTTCTTTTTTTTTAAATTGCTGCTACTAGCTGTAGGAATGGCTCAACATCTTGAAAATTACGCCTCACATTTCAGTATTTAAACTTTGCATCCATAATTGAAAATTATTCTTAATAACCATATTAGTTTTCTTACCTTAAATATTTTTAGGCCATATCCATGCTAATATACTAATGTTTACTCCAATACAATGAGTATGACTGGGTACGTCAAGGCTTTCAGTACGTACCAAATGTACAACATACAGAAGACTCTAAAATTAAAGAGACTACCATCTATCTTCTATTTGTATTTTGAAATCTTAAGGACAGTCCCTTTAAATGACCATTTTTTTCAGACACAACCACTTATAATTTAATTTTATCCTCTGATATCTTACAGAAAACACTTTAAACATCAAGCAAGAGGAGTGCTGACATGCGACTTAAGAGACGCGGGTTCAGTTTGACACCCTGTTACAGACATCCTGTGCAATTTCTAGCAAGTACCTTGAACTCTGTAGCTCCACTCTTCATCTGAAGAAAACAGTTGTCAGCTTTAACCTCTGATGGCACATAAACACTTCTGAGTTCTTCCATCCTTAGTGATGGAGGCAACCTGAACTTCTTGAAGGATGCATTAGCAGTTTTGCCTTTTCTTCGAGTGAAAAAGGATCTTGCATCCCAGCTATTCTCAGCAATACGCTATGTAACACCACAAAACTTTGGGTTCTACTTACAAGTATTGAGAACAGATATGTTAGGGCAGATTGTGTGCCAACATAAGCCTGTCAGTAGAAAGAATAAAGCTATTGGATAAGCTGTGCCTTGAAACAAGAACACTGGCTTGGGGGGCAAAGTCTAGGTTGTTACCTCACTTCAACACTGCTGGCTTGACCAGAAACTGCAAAGGCTCACAATATCTTAAAATATATGCTGTCATCGAGGGATTTCTCCTCCTCCTCACTTTTCTGTACAAAACTTCTACAAGGTCAAAGCCTACCTATTCTGGTGATTGTGGGACTGAATAGGTCCCCTTACAAAGGCAATGAAAAATGTAGATACCTATTAAAAGAAATGTAAGCTTCTTGCACATCATACAAATCTATGGATTCTAATTGTTTCATAGTTTTGAATTATTACATTGTTGTGTTCAAAAAAACTTAACAGTGACCCTAACATGCATTACCATTTATCTATCAATACATGTTTTGTCACAAGAAATTTCTCTCACAAGCATCTCTCTTGACATGCAAATGCTTAGATGAACTACTGTAATATTTTAAAATATGCTGTAAACTTCCTGCAGAAGCAAGCATTGACAAAGGTGGGGGAAAAGAAAGTGACAGAACAGATTTGTACCAATTCAGATATATCAAATTTTATGTCTGTAGCTGGGTTAAAGAAAAATCCTTCAGATTAGATGTTGTTAATATTCCATTTGAAAAAACTGAAACAGCATCCAGTCCTTTTATAAAGCAGAGTCTGTAAAGTAATTTATGAAAACAATGGTAGATCTAGTTTCTTATAGAGTCTATAAATGCTTCTATCTGAAGCTCTAGTTTTATCTTCTGCCTACAATTCTTCCCCTCACCATTCTCCTGTCCATAATTAGGGTTAAGCATGTGCCAGTTTCTTCCACAACTAGAGCACTGACAGCATGTCTTTCCCACCAATAATTCTGACAGAGCTTAATCATTATTTAGATTTCTAATTCATTCCAGATATTGAACCAGGCAGGAGGGGACCCTGGGAGGTCTCCAGTCCCACCCACTCCTCAGAGCAAGGTCAGTCAGGAGATCTCAATCAGCTTGCTCAGGGCCACGGACAGTTCAGTCTTGAAAACTTCCAAGGACAGGCCTTCCACTATCTCTTTGGGAACTTGTCCTCATGTTAAATTTAGTTCAACGTTGTTATAGACCTCAAAACTTACTGGCAGGTAATGGAGGAAGATGACAGAAGCAGACAACTGAGTTGCATAAGGCTTGTTTACATAGAAAATGGGCTGAGAAACAAATGCCAAAGTTATATAAATATTTATAGCTATTCATTTATTTAGAGGAAGCGATAATCATACTTACAGACCTCAAGATAGACATATATCTTAGAATTTTGAAAGCAAAGTGAACTAACCAGATTTTACAGAATTAACTAAAGCTCAAGCATAAGTTAATGACAACTTCAAACTCTTTATCCTTGTTTGTTTAAACTATAGAAAGTGAAACTTTTTAGTAAAGTAAAAACTTTGGCTAGTAAAACTAGCCAATTGCATATGCTTTTTAAAAGGGCCAGAATACTACAGTCCTGTGAGATATTGGATCACTCTTCAAAGCCAACACACTCTTATATTACTTTAACCAATTTATAATCACTGATAAAAATTCCACTGCAAAACTTGTTTAAACTATTCTAATAGTTTAATACACTTGTACAGTCTTCAAGAATAGGCCTAACAATTAATTCAAAACCTTCTTAGTAGCATCACCTGCTTCCAAAGGATTAGAGTTCAGGAATAACTGTGTCATGCTGTCCAATCAGAACCAGAAAGAAATAGTTTCAAGCTAAGAACCTTCTTACCTCAAGAAGTCTGTGCTCCTGACTTTCAGCACTACACAGATCTGGCCTCTGAAAACAAATGCAAGCCTAGATCAAAAAATTCACCTCTGACAATTTGACTGCCATTATCTGGTCTGCAGAATCAAGCTTTATGTATGGATATAAACTGCATTTCCATAGTGGCTTTTATTTATTTGCTTTTTAAAGAATTTGACCTTTTCCATTGAACCTAGCTTCAGGTAACTAAAACTTAAGAAAAATTAAAACAAAAATAATGAGACTAAGAGGCAAACAACCTGGCCTAAATTTCTGCTCTTTCATCAGTCCCCATGTAGAACGTAAGGCAGGTAGATACCAGAATTTATATGATATTGCATAGCCTGAAAAGAACTCGTGTTCGAAGCAGACTTCTTTGTTGCCCTAGAAACTAAACAAGAATACAGCTTAATGTCCTTCAAGCTAATAAAAACATCCTACAATGCATATAACAAAATTTTGCAAAAAATTCTCTGTTGAGACAGATTTGCCTCACAGTAATTAGGTTACAGCTCTGGGTATTTTTCAGAGGATGGACTATTTTACTAAGCAAGTGACCACACTGATACAGTGAACCAATTAGGAGAAAATAACATAAATGCTATAATTTTCTCTTTTACTTCAGAAATAGTATTCTGATTTCAAGTCCTTTTGACTATAATCAAGCCCTCTTCTACCAAAATAAAAATTGTCACCAACAAAGAAAGAACAGATGTGAATCCAAAGGCCTTGACTACCATCATTAGCAGATGCTCTGAAAGCCCCCTCACTATCCTTCTGGACAAAATGTTCAGCCCACAGTTGGATAAACATATCATGTGGTGTGTGAGCAATTGGCTCGTGGGTTGAGCACAGAGGGTAACAGTGAATGGGGCAATGTCAGACTGGTGACTTGTCACTAGTGGGGTTCCACAGGGCTCCATCTGAGGCCCTGTGCTCTTCAACATCCTCATAAATGACTTGGACACAGGACTGGAAGGGATACTAAGCAAATTTGCAGATGACAAAACTGGGAGGAGCTGTTGACTCCCTTGAAGGCAGGGAGGCCCTGCAGAGAGACCTGGACAAATTAGAGGACTGGACAGTCACCAACCATATGAAGTTCAACAAGGGAAAGTGACGGGTTCTGCACCTGGGATGGGGCAACCCTGGATGTTTGTACAGACTGGGGAATTAGGTGCTGGAAAGCAGTGCCATGGAAAGGGACCTGCGGGTCCTGGTTGATGGCAAGTGGAATATGAGTCAGCAGTGCCCTGGCAGCCAGGAGGGCCAACTGTGTCCTGGGGGGCATCAGGCAAAGCATCACCAGCCAGTCAAGGGAGGGGATTGTCCCGCTCTGCTCTGCACTGGTGCAGCCTCACCTTGAATATTGTGTGCAGTTTTGGGCACTGCAATATAAGAAAGACATTAAGTTCTTAGTGAGTGTCCAAAGGAGGGCAATGAAGATGGTGAAGGGCCTTGAGGGGAAGCCGTGTGAGGAGCAGCTGAGGGCACGTGGTCTGTTCATCCTGGAAAAGAAGAGAGTGAGGGGAGAGCTCATTGCAGTTACAACTTCCTTGTGAGGGGAAGAGGAGAGGCAGGTACTGATCTCTTCTCTGTGGTGACCAGTGACAGGACCCAAGGGAGCAGCCTGAAGTTGTGTCAGGGGAGGTTTAGGTTAGATATTAGAAAAAGGTTCTTCACCCAGAGCATGGCTGGGCACTGGAACAGGCTTCCCAGGGAAGTGTCACAGCACCAAGCCTGACAGAGTTCAAGAAGTGTTTGGATGGTACTCTCAGGAACATGGTGTGACTCTTGGGGATAGTCCTGTGCAGGGCCAGGGGTTAGACTCGATGATCCTTGTGGGTCCTTTCCAACTTGGCATATTCTGTGATTCTGTACCCACATCTTAAAGACATACAACAAGAAGGCTTTACATAATGCTCACTCCTCCTGAGTTTCTCCCAGAACATTTGATTTTCAACTTGGTAAAGAAAAACATTCTTGACTTCAGAAAGTTGGTGGTCCTTATCTTACAGAATAATTTATCTAATTACTGTGTGCCTGGTATAAATAATTGGAATGTTTGAATAAACAGAGCATTAAGAAGGTTTTCTTCTCCGCAGGTATAAGAAGTCACCTTCATCTTTAACAACTCAACTTTCTAATTCTAGAAAGTTAATTCAAAAAGAGTACATCAGCTTGTTAAGTGAAACTCTTTCCATATCTGAAGATGAATAGACTGAAATAAGGGCTTCAGAAGTTATGTTTGGATATTTTTGGTTGTTTGATTTGTTACTTGTTTGTTCTTATTAAAAGAAATTTTGGTTCGTCTTCAAATATAAAATACCGCCTCCCAGCATACTACCTCTGTGTGGCAAATATAAAGAATAATTTACTTCTAACCTCTCTTCTGTGTTGAACATAAACTCCAGAAATCATTTTCTTAGGAGCTTTTTCATTCTTTCTACAATAGGACAGGTACCAATTAGAGAAAAACAAGATGATTTCATTCTAAATCAGTGTTGTGGATACACTCTAATAACCAGAATTTTCTGAGTAAGAACTTGTTTATAAAATGACATTAAATACAGGATACCTAGGAAAACAGTAAAATCTAAACATTTTACTTTTCCTTACATGTGTGTACCTATATCTCAAGTCTAACATTGGATTAAATACCAAAACAAAGCCAGTAGAATGAGGAGCTCAGATATACTTATCATATCAGATGTCGAGCTATTTATATTTTAACTACTGTATAAATGTTAATTTCCTCAGGTCTAGTCTAGGTTAAAAAAAGCTCCCTTTTCCCAGAAGACCTTTACTAACCTGCCTGACAGCCATTTTGTTGTCCATGAAGACACTTTGTAGCACTCGGTCAACCCTGGAGACTGTTTTATCCTGTACACGTTAACCCCCATCAGCTATCAGGCCGTGCCTGCACCAGCAAGGTCAGCCTCTGGGACTCTATCACCAGGCTGCTGCATCTCTGGGGATTTGGGCACTTGGCTGCTTTGGCCGGTGCCAAAGCTGTGTCAGCAGCAGTGTGGGTGCACCAGGGTCAGAGCCTAAGGCTCTGGGCTGTCAGCATCCCTTGGGCACTGGAGCGCCTCCGCACCGGCATTTTGCCAATGGCTGTGTGCTGGCTGATGGCCTGTGTCACCCAAAGAGATGGTTACTCAGCTGAATTCATGGAGAGGACAGGCCCCAATGGCTGACAGAAAGAGCAACTCGTGCGTGCATGCGTGAGAGAGAGGGAAAAACAATGAAACAAGAGGCTATGTCTCTTACTGACATAATTTTTTTTTTTCAGAGGGAGAAAACACCAACAGGCCAGACCAACCTAAGTAACTTCTTTAAAATGTTGCAAATTCCCCCATGGACACCAATTTCAATACTGCTTAAATTAGGTAGGAAACAATTAGGGTGGATTTATACTGGTTTAACCAAACTTGTTCAGAAGTAACTTGGTGACAAAATTTTCACATGTGGACAAAGACTATTTTAAATTATTTTAAATAGAAGATGACCACAGAACCTGGTAAAATCTGCATTTTGTTTTTTTCCTTTTTTATCCTGACTCCTGACCCCATAAGCTAAAAGACTGAAAACCCTCTCTGCACATATATGCATATATTCATGTATATGAATGTACATTTTAGCTGTCTCTCTTTCTGAGCAAACACTTATTTTTAAAAAACTATGTAATTTGTTTTATTCTGAGAGACAAAATACTACCTCAATATTTCCATGTCTGCTTGTCACATTCTAGGTACAGAAAGGATGATAATTTGTATACTTAACCCTCAAAAGTAACAGTAATCATAGTAAGAAAATATTTGAAAAAGTTGGATTCCTTTTAAGAAAGAGACTATGTTTAAAGGTACCACACACCCTGGTGTCCATTACACCTTCTTCATTGAATCACTAATTGGTAACTGGAATGTCCTGAAAATAGTCCACTAATTATTTTTTCCACATTAAGTTATCCTATGCAGAAAGGCCATTCCAATTAATATGAAGGCATGTGTGGGGGTGTGAAACCCAGACTGTTCCCAGTCCTTTTAATCTAACCACATTTCTTGCTGACAGACAGAAAGTCTTTCAAAGGAAGGCGTTTTGATCATCTCTGGGAGAAGAATGTAGACTTCAATTACCAGTCCAATTATCCCAGCTAGGAAGGCAATACAATTGCTTAATTTTAGAATAATAAGGGACTTCCAAGGTGTGCCTTCTCAGCTTTCATCCAAGACTG
Source organism: Lepidothrix coronata (assembly GCF_001604755.1). Classification (NCBI taxonomy): domain Eukaryota; kingdom Metazoa; phylum Chordata; class Aves; order Passeriformes; family Pipridae; genus Lepidothrix; species Lepidothrix coronata. The sequence goes on along the minus strand of NW_016690268.1, from coordinate 2,779,619 downwards.
AGGTCTCCATTGTCCCTCTCTGGCAGATGAAGCTACCATGATGGCAGTCACTATTTCTGACTAAAAACCATCTGAAGGAGAATTCAACATTCACTAAGTTACTTGATTTCTGTCTTGAATATGCCCATCTCATTTAAATAAAGGATGCGCTTTTTTGTATATTTTTTTGCCAAATGTAGTTTATGAGAACAAGATATAGAAAGAAACGGCATTATTCTGCAATAAATAGCAAATCATACTGAATGACCAAGTTCTTGAGAAGCCACAGAAAGAAAACTCTTTATTTTTTTCAAAAAAATCATTCTTCTTTCCCATGTTAAGTCTACAAGGTAGCATTTCTTCCCAGAGGCAAAACCTTTGTAACCAGAGGTTTTGTTCTTTTCTTCTCAGTGTCCCCCTATCAAGCTTAGGGACTCACCTGTAAACCCTGCAATACATGCCACCCTCCTTCCTGCATTAAGACGAAGCAGTCGGGGTAAACATTCACATAACCTGTCCTGTCTACAAACCATTACAGCTGCCCAGTAGTTGAGTTCTTGGCAATTACAAATGTAATCAAAAGTGTAAATCAAAAAGATTAAGAGACCAGTAGCTCCAGTCCATCAGGAGGCTATCCAAGGATGGGATTTGCTCACCATGGTTTCTGAAAACCACCCTTGCACAGATGAGGAACAAGTCCAGCAATCCTCCAATTAAGTGGTCAGTGCAGAATCTGAGGCAAAGGTCCTGGTGGCAGCAGGACCATTTCCACAATAATGCCAGACCTTTAAGTAAAAACTGGTACTCAGAGTGGTAATAGGAACAGCATTCCTTGCCAACAGTTGTCAGACTGATCTGATGGATGGCAAGTATCTGACTTTGGTTGCTATGAAATCTGGTTACAGAGAGCACTCAAAGAGTTACAAGATGCTTGACTAAAAACTGTTGGATGGTAAACAGACTCATCAGAAATTTGCAGCAGCTACATAAGACTGATACTTCAGTAAATAACGGAGGTTATACAATCCCACATGGAACAACTATGTTGTCTATGGTGCCTGACTACAGGCAAGACCATTAGATACCCAGTCATCCAGTCCAAAATTATCAGCTGATCCATAATGTTATCTTTAAAGGCAGGAGAGGATTTTTCAACCCTAATCCCATCAAAACATAGCCACCCATTCACCATATCAACCAGCAGCCTAGCTTCTCCACAGTTTGAATGAAATTTAGGAATATTTGAATGGAGTGAAATTCTAGAATGTGACACCATGCCTAAATTTTCTGGAACATCGAGAGCCAAAGAGCAGAAGGCTATTGATTCTCTCACATGGCCAACCTCTAACAGCTACTGGAGAAACAGATGGTATGAAAATAGACTGCTGAGCAACTGCAGCATCTAATGTTAAGTGAGGCTGCAGACAACCAAACTAAGGATAGGCAGAAGAGATGCCTATGAAGGAAAACTACTTAAAGTTTCTTCCTGTTTGATATTTAACATTAAAACTACATGGACTGTCAACGGGCTATCTTGATATCATCTGCTCCTCCAGTTTCTTCCTAGGAAAGAGTCTGCCATCCCTCAGACAGCTATTTGTATAAGGATAGCCACCTAAGCAGATTCTACTCCAAATAAAATGTTACGAACAGTAATATAATATAATGTGTGCATAGAACTCTTTTTTTAGAGAAGGAAGCTATCTGAAGTACAAGAATTGTTATAAGCTCATGCTGTGGATGACATGATCATCAAGTCTGTGGTCTACTCAATATTCTGTACAAAAAAGATCCATACAAAGACATTCGGAAATTCACTGCTCAAAATATACAGAATGAAACTGATGTGAAGAAGCAGGAAGTAAAGAGAAAAATTCATTTTTGATGACAAATATTTCTGGGTCTGAAAGCAAAACTGAGGAAGCTAAATATGCTGGGACTCCAAAATAATTTAGAGGCCCATGAAATTTCTTACCTACCCACTTAAGTTCTTGAAAGTCTGCACCCACTTGAAGCTTTTTTGTCAAAACAAGGTAGCAAGTAGTCTGACGGCCTACAGCTGTGCAAGCCCAGCTGAGCCATCTACTGGAACCAAAACACACCTAAGCTCTCTGGGGACTTACAGATGAGGCATGGAAGCAGCCAAGTCCCTCGAGAGGCCTAATTCACCAAACACTGTTCCATGAGTCTACTAACACAACAATAGTAAGATACTCAACAAAAACAGAACAGATATCACTTCCACAGAAAGCCATGAGAATAAAAGCAAATAGTGGCAAATGCTGTTTCTCACATTTAATGTAGCAGCACAGCAACTACAGCCCTGATCACTGAGGTGATAGACCTGCACCATACAACTTCTTTGGTCATAGGAGTTTCACATCTGTTTTTTCCAGCAGACTGTTCTAACCACTAAGCTACAAGTGAGGTTGAGAAAATACTCTTCAATCTTCCTGTTGAAGATAAGCCACTATGAAGGTACATACGAATACATGAAAACAAATTCACAAATCCCAGGGGAGCAACAGAAAAAGATCAGATGTACAAGCTGAAGAAAGATAGCAGAGATTGAAACCTGGTGATTTCTCAGAACTGCTTATTCACTTTAGATTAAGAAGTCACTGCAAAAATGCAAAATTGATATTCCATACAGTTAGTGGTCACCAGAAGACTCCCCTAGTCCAAGTGACCACAATATTTCAGGAAAGATCAGATGTTGCTCCACGATGACATACTGACTTGCATTTTTCTCCCATTCTTTCAGAATTTAAGTGTTTTGACCAGTGAGTGGGCCTGTGTCTCAAGAGTAGAGATTCTGCATACAAGCTGATTTATCGAGTAGTTTGCTGCAACAGGAATGCACACCTCAAAGCAAAGCAGATTCCTAAAGAAATAACACGGAAAAGAAACACTAAGCTATTTTGCAAGACTCATTCCTCATTTATTTCTCAATGAAATGCAAGAAAAGAGAAGGTTGGCATTGGGGAAAAAAAATTAAAAAAAGGCATCTCTTCCAGAGCACTGGAAGATCGATGCCAGGATTGTCTGCTTGCGTCCTGCACACTTGGTACAAAAACAAAACCAACCTTTCCTACCCCCAAAACCTTCAGTGTTTACTGAGGAGGTTATCTGTTAAAGAACCCAAGAAAATCACACAGATTTACGTGGTACCACAATCACAATTCCCCATTCCCTTTCCCCCAAACCTAACACCACATCCAAACGGACAAAAGCAATGGGATAATTCATTCCATGTTATTGCTTGAATTTCGATAGTGGATTGCAGCATTAACCCTGCAGAATGTGAGTCATTCTTCTGTCTTACAGGCATTGTAGGGAGTAACCTGCATGTCAGCTACTAGGAATCTAACTGCATCTGAGACTAACAGAGCAAATGCCTTCTTTAAGAAGCAAGATGGGGAGCCTGGATTTGATCAGAGACTGAGAAACACTCAGACCAGTTAGATTTTTCCTTTGTGAGGGTGGAGGGGTTGGAGGGGTATGAAAGGCATCTGATAAAATGCTCCAGAAGAAATAGTTCAACATGATTATCTTCTGACCTCCAAATCATTTTCAAAAAAAGAAACTGTATTCCTGAAGTTAACCCCCCCCCGAAAAAAACTAAAACACAAAACACCACTGTGTGACTGGTCTTCAGCAGAATTATTACAGTAGAAGGGGGTCAAATTCTGAACCTGGATATATAAGACTACTACCAGGAAAACCCATTAATACATCAAGTCCTTTTGGCAGTAGAAAGTAACCCACACACTGAAAACATACCTTCTTAAAATCAGGTATGTACAAGTAGCAGTATCTAAATAAGGGCTGCTGTCACATAGTTCAAAAAAAATACACACATTCAGGATTCTGTATCATTAAATACAGAGGTGGGTGAATAAAAACCAGATTTTTTTTTCCCCACTCTTTCATAAATTCTGGGGAAAATGGTATAAAACCTCAACATTTTGTATTCACTGTTTTGTTCTAACAAAAATCAAGGAGTTTCTAAAATTTGTAAATGAAACTAAAAACATGGTAAGGAAAATTCAAAGGAAAACAAATTGTTGAAAGACTTAGTTTTATGCATTTCTAAATAGGTCTAATAAAGCTCATGGCTTTTTCAAAAGAGAAAAGCATTCCAATTATTTGCACATTTACAAAATGTTTCAAGTAACATTTTGTACATCACTTAAAAAGATGTCACAGAAGTGCTGGAAACTGCAACCAGATCTAATCAGATTAAGCAGGTTGATCAGTCCCAGCTTATACTTCAAACAGTAAAATATATTAGAATTAAGAGGGCAAATAATTCAAACATTCTCCCACCCAAACTTGCTCATCAGTCAGCAAGCATGCATATAGGGCCAGCAGTGATCTCTGTGGCTATTTCTTGAAAGTGCCTTTTCTTGCAATTAAACAGAAAACCAGGACCAAAGCTCTTCTTCACAACATTCAAGCACTTTAGTTCAGCATCCTTATCCAATTCATTTCTAGTTCAAATTAAATTGTAGTTGAGTTGAAACTCGCATGGGAATCTCAAACACTATTAATCTTTTAGTTAAGTTGGCTACCTGTTACCCCAAATAATAATGGGAAGTCCCCAAACCATTCTGTAAAGTAAGAGCTGTATTTTATTTTACCCCAGACCACTACTCTATGCTATTACATTCTAATATCTTAAAAATGCTTCAATGTCTGCCTCATTACCCCGACTTTTGCAGAAGATAATATTTTTTAAGTTGTTAAAGCACTATCTACAAGACAAAAGTGGTATTTCAAAACAAGCTAATCAACTCCAAAAACGCACACTGCTTTTTTTTGTCCTTCACCTACTCTAGGGCTAATCAAGACAAGAATTAAAATATTGTCACCATTGCATTTTTAAAGAGTACAGCATCAAGTAATTGAATGAGTCCCATGACATTAATGTTGAGAAAGGATAACGTGCTCATAACACACCTTTAATTCTCTTGTCTAGACTAGGATTTAAGACAACAAAATGCATCCAACCCATTGACAAAGAAAGTGTTCGAGTTGCACTCATCATTGTAAACTGTACCTAAATTATAGTGTTTGCCTTAGTGCAGCAAAAACTGAATACTAGTCCTGTACTAGAAACCTCTGGAACACAAAACAAGAACAAAACAAAACAAACCCAAAACAAAAAAACAGAGCAGCAGAAAGTTAGTGAATAAGAGAATATACAGAAGCAGATAGCTATAGCTCTTGTTACCTTAACAATCATGTAAATCTTTGTACAAGTCACTACGTGTCAGGATAATTTAGCACTGCAGTCCCAATTGCTTCCCTATTCTCTCTCAAAACGTTATCACATACCACCTACACAAAAAAAAAAGCTTGAGCAACACTTGCAATATTTCAGAAATGAAATAACCAGTAACCCCAGGTTTATTCTTAGGTGCAAAAAATAAAAACCTAACACTCAATTATTAAGAAGAAAACTAGAAAAGGGATGGATTTAATGATTTTTTGGGGGAGCTCTACCCACTCAGATATTCCACATTTTCATTCAAAAACATTCAATAGCCAAAGAATGTCTATTTTTGAAATTTCAGTCTAAAAAGTATCTCTGCTAACAGTAGTTTTAACTAAACATAACATTACCCAGAATGTTTTATATTTGACCAAACAACTAAATTTTCTTCTATCCACACTATCCAACTGAATAATTATTTTGAAATAAAAGATGAAAGTTACTCCCAACTGTGTTAGCTATAAAAAACAGTATTTAAAGAATTACTGTCCTCTAAGCAAAACAGAAATTCAGAAGCAAAACCAGAAATTCTAACAAGCAACGATTTTGTAAAATAAAATTTTCCAAATATTCATTGAAAAAATCTATGCCAAAACAACTTAATGAAGAGCAAGACAGAACACATTCAACTCCAAGCATTAATGCTATATTATTGAACTAAGCTATGAAAGCCATTAAAGTCACTGTTATATCTGGTCTTTAACACACTAAATAGCATTTTTACAACACCAGCACAATCAAGCAATACTGCACAACCAAAAACATATTTAAGAAGTCTTGCCACATACTGTTCTACTATTTGACAATTGCAACTATCCATATTTATTCACACAACTCTACAACAACATAAGCTACAGCAGCAATTAAGACCCAAAACCAGAATTTGATGCAAAATAATACAGGCATCATTTAAAAAAAAAAAACACTACACTCTAAACTAGCACAATCTAAACTAAACACACATATAAAAAGGAGCTTGCCTACCTGGCTTTTTCAATAAAAGTCCAAAGAACACCTAAAAAGTAGGAGGGGATAAAAAGATTTATTTTCAGTGTCCACATATGGAAACTATCATGTCACTTTACCTTACAAAGAAAAATAAGTAAAACTTGGAAAGGAATACCTATACAATTATCTGGGGGTGGAGGGGGGGAACGTGCAAAAAAATCCCAGAGAAGACTCTGGCTACAAGCATTGTCTCCAATTTTCATGGTTTCCACTGAAAAGAAACCCAAAGTATTATGAATATTTCAGATTATCAAGAAAGTGAGAGTGGGAGAGTGCGTGGGGGGGAAGAGTCAAAAAATCTCTTCAAGTACATAATTTAATTCAAATGCTACTACAGGAAAACATTAAAGGTTATATGTTCCAAAGATGCACAAGCACATTGAAATATCTAAGACTAAGCCAAGCATCTTTAAAATAACCTTCTATAGCTTAAAATTGCACACTGTCCGAGACATTTTTAGAGGATTGTCCATATATGAATTGTAGAATGTATGTAGAAACCTATAATTTTATCTGATAGAATCAGTTCATTAATTTAAATTTAAAACAAAAGTAGATTCACCAAAAAAAAAAATATCTAAACTCAATACAAAACTTCTTTCTGTCTCTAGTTATTTTGAAAACACCAGAGCATAAATCTAAGTCGCATTCTTTCTATTACAGACACTTTCTAGGGCACAGTCTATGTATCAGTTCCCCAGTAAGACACAAGAGGTGGCCAGACAGCTGAAGGTTATACAGTCAATGAGGTACGACTGACTACTTGTGTTTACCACCTCTTTATGCGTGACTGATGCTTAAAATATTTGCATTTTGTTCTTATAAATTGATATGGTTCTCACCTCAGAAACAGCCATTAATAGGTGTCCCTTAACAACAACAACAAAAAAGAGAGACCTGTAGAGATTTTCTATTATACTTAAATATTTTAACACCATGGCCAAAGTCTGCACCGTGTCAGAATTTCATCCAGTTTCCTGCATTTTCTCAGAAATATGTCCAAGTGTTTGTTGAGATTTAAAATCTGTTACTCTGTTCTTCCAATGAAGTCCTAAATTTCATCTGATGGGTGCACAAGAGTGGCTGGCAGCTTGGCCAAGCATCCTATGGAGAACTGGGCCATGGTTATTACCTTTTTCATGTAAAGATGAGTACTGTACTCGAAACAATACACTACATCAAGATTATTGCGAGAAAAAGAACACTTGCTTTTAAAAAGACTTCAGGATTGAAGTCTGCCATTATTTCTACCACTTCCACACAGCTACCACCTATGAAAGTCCCTAGACATTTGTCAAGCTTTACATACAGTACACTACTGAAGAAATAGAATTTTCTAAGTTTCACTTCTACTGAACATTTCAGTGTTTCTTCCTGGAAGGCTGGAGCCATGTTTGTGGTTGAATGTGTTATAGCAGTGCCTATGAAGAATTCTCTAATCAGTTCTCAAAATTAGAAAATATTTTCTTAAAATAAAGATGCAAAATACATGGAATTTCAAAAAATCGGAAAATTCAACCTTGTTTAAAGAGGACTTATGTTCTTTGAATAAAAACCATTCTTAGTTTTCATACTACTAAGAAAGCAATATTTTCAACTATAATTTTAAGCAATTTGTAATTTCAAGTATAGTCTTCCAGACTTAATCGCCATTAAGTCAATAAATACATCAATTACCACTGACTGAAGATGATGATTTCACAATTAATAAATTTCAATACTTTGAAATGTTTTAAATTACCACACAGAATCCCTAGACTGGGAGGCAGACTGTCATCCCGATAATAAACTCCACCACCACAAAGAACATTCTTAACTCAAAGAAACTCAATGTTTCTGTGATATTTCATAGCAATATACTTAGATAATTTAGTCTGCATTTTCAGTCAATCTAAATAAATAAATTTTCTAGTCTTTGTCTTCTAGAGAAAAAGCAACAGATTAGTGAAAAGGGTTTTTTTTTCACTACTTGAAATAAAATAGTATTTTTGAGAAATGCTTTAAGTAGGCTCTATTAGTCTCTAAAACATGAACATGACAGTCCTGTCTTTAAAGCACTGGTCAGACATCTAGAGAAACTACCGCAAGTGAAGAACTCTGAGTTAACTTTGAGTTCTTTTTATTTCTGTGCTCTAGTTTTCTTCTTAAATAGAAATAATAATACTTCTTTATTTCATGGGGTTCAACTTAAAAAAAAAAAAAGTAAATGCCTGTAGAACAAGCTGAGTAATTACATTATTGAAGGCTACACAAGCAACTGGAATAGATACCCAGTGAGGTTTAAATTTGGCTTTATAATAGAAAAACATTGCAATCATATTCAAAATTAAAATTCAGTATCTGGCAAATATCAGCAGAGTCTCTTCAGAAAGCTTTCTAATCACACAAGAGACGAACAGAAAAATGTTAGAAGTTACCCAACTCCTTTTTCCACAAACAAAAATAAAATTTACAGTGCTTAATCTGCATACTCACTACTTACTTCTGAACCTTGATATCTAACTAGGGTGTACCACTTCCAATCTGCTTCTTTTCACAGCTTCTGTTCTTCCTTCACTGCAGACCTTCACTGGCACAGGCCCACTCATCCAATTTAGCCTCGCTCTCACAAATAAAAGGTTTCTCCAGAAAACAGCTCATTCTGAAACTATAGGGAGTTCTGTCTGCAGCATAAACGAGACAGCTCTTTGCTGCCAAGCTTGTAAATCTAAGAAAGGTCCCAGAGCTGCAGCACCTACCAGTGTACAGGTAACACAGATTGTGTATTACCTCACCAGGAGGAAATAAAGCAGTAGTTAAATACAGAAAGTAAGTAGGCTTCAAAGCTACCACATAAAAATATTACACTTATGTACACTCCATCTTCCCAGTAGTACAAATCCTCAGCATATGGAAGAATCAGAAGAAACAATGCTTAATGGACATATTTGGCACAAGAAGGGTCCAGAACCTGGTATTAGGTGCCTGAAATGAGGTTGGAACAATGCATTTCAGATAAGCACCCAATTGTACAGTGAATAAGACCTCCCAAACTGTTTGCTTAGCTATCATCATTAGGGATAACAGCATCAAAGAAGCATGGAGGCACTCCCAAGTTCCTAAATATGTACTTATATATACTTATATAAGTATATACTTATACGCACATGCACCTTTGGCCTCATTCGGCACAACCCACCGACCTACATTAGGACACAATCCCTCTGTCCTCCTACCTTGTGATTACACTCCTTATCCAGCAACAAAACGTATCCACAGCTTCACTCACCTAGGGCACCACCAGCTTCCTGTCCCCCATATACTGATACTAACACACAAGTTCCAGACAAGCAGGGCCAGTTGCAGGCACTGCAAGAACAGCTGATTGCAGAAGTGATTGCTTTGTACAGCACAAGCAACTACCAAGCCACTCCTTGGGTAGGTACTGCTCTAAGACACAGCATCTGCAGGAAGAAGAGAGGCAGCTGTGATTTTGCACCACTGCAATTCTTCATCCAACAGCAGCAGCACTCTGCGCAGCAGGAAACTCTGTCCCAGAGTACAGTGTGCACTTCTGAAATCTTTCCCTCCTCCTCATCTTCTGTCTAGGCAGAGCTGCTGGGGGTGCACCTATCCACTCAGAACTGACAAGGCTCCCTTACTGATGGTTAAAGCACTCAGACTCGCTCTTAGAAAGATCTAGACAAAAATGTTTTACTTACTTTGAAAGGAGGAATATTGTTTACATTTAAAGCATTTCCCATGAAAGAATTTTAATTACCTGTTTAGAAGCTATGGAGGCATCCTCCACTCTTGATAAAGCTGTGCACCACGACTGAAAGGGATGCAAGGCCTACATACACTACACAAGGAAGCTCAACTTTATACTTTTGCCATTAGGAGCGTTCTCTGCAAGCTGGGAGACCTGGATTTCAGACCTGTTTCTAAGCCTATTTATGCACTAATATTAAACAGCCATTTAATGAGAACAGAAACTACAGCGGCAAGAGTGATCTCAATCTCTTCTAACCACTACGCTTCAGAGCTAAGTGAAGGTCCACTTGTTTCCCCTCTTTCATTCATAAACATGTCATTCATTCCTCTAAGGTCACTCAGCTTCATCAGGTGGAGAAAAGGACTCGCTTAGCTTGGCTGGCCTGGTATGTGGTGGTTAGACAAGGGAAGTAGAAGACTCAAGCGTGCATCTCTTAACCTGAAGAGGGACTTTCACCTGGCTTTTTTACTTCTTGGGAGAGTAATTAAAATTACTCTTTAATTATGTATTAACACAGGGATTCTTTCATCTAAAAATAAAACAAAATAGCAAGGACAACATGTAAAATGCAGAAATACCTACCAGTTAGAGACTTGGCCAATTGGTTTTCAAGTACAATGAAAGTTCAGAGATCTTTAGATCATGGGTTTGTATCAAGAATAGCATATAAATTGTCATTTTCAGGTACATCTCATCAAAAATCCCCAAGTAAACAGGACTATGATTAGATGATTAGGACAATGGATTAAATGCATTTGTGCAACCATAAATTACAATTTGGGAGTCCTTGTACAAATACATATTTTATCTGTAAATATGCATTTTTCAAGTTTAACTGGTAAAAAGTATGCAAGCTTAAGTCTATAGCACAGTAGGTCTTACACTGCCTGTGAACTTAACTTTCCAAACGTAACACCACCACCACAACCCACAAATATAAGGGAAGTTAACAAACAAAAATCTGGTACCCTTGTTGAAACTACATCTTTTTAATACACCATACTCCTTTCAACTTTATGGTGAACTTGCCACTGGTTACCACATGAGAGAAGCCCCGAAGAAAAGATACAAGGACTCCCTGAAACAACATCTCAGCCTTGGCCATATTGATCACCATAACTGGTCTACTGTGGCCTCCAATCGGGAGGCCTGGAGACACACCATCTATATCGCTGCTGCTTCCTTTGAGAACGCCTGCAGGATCACTCTCGAGGAGAAAAGACAACGCAGAAAGAGCAGTGTCTTGCAGAATATACCACCTAAGGAGTCTTTCTGCTGAGCCTTTTGCAATTGGACATGTCTATCTTGTATTGGCCTTATTAGCCACCAGCGTGCTTGTAACAAACGTGGATAGAGCCTTCCCAAATCTTCATTCGCGAAGCCTAGCCATGACTCCTTTCAACTACAACTCAACTAAAATTATCTGCATTTGCTAAAACTTTCAGGATTTCGGGGGCTTTTAAATTACATTGCATAAGTGAAATTTAGGATTACAATGTTGCTCATATGTTTCACAAAGTAACTAACCAAAAGCCTAAAGCTGAAGTGTTGAGTGAAAGAGCTGCAGAAGGAAAATAAGAGCAGCATTTAGACCCACTCTCATCAGTGCTGAGTCAATGTAACTATGGAAGTAAAACTTGCTTTCTATTCTGCTTCACCTATCTACAGCTTGTCAGCTGGGGTCTGAATGCAGATGCTCCACTGCAAGGTACAATGCAAGCTGCAAAAGCTACACATATATATTCAGAGACTAAATGAATTCATATTGCTGACTCAATATAGGAAAACCAAAAGCATTTATTAATGAATAAAGTCTACCCTAATACTTAAATAAAAAATGTTCTTCTGTAAGGTATGTGCAGTGTAAGGATGGCAACAATATTGAAAATGGATTTTTCAAAATGAATTCAAAATAACTCCATTACATTGGTCTTTAGAAATCTCCTAACTGAAAAAGTTTGGACATACATTAAGAAATACCCACTATGAAAAAGTTGCAAGTCTTTAAAAATAGCAGTGCTTTGCTTCCTCCCTCCCCTTTCCCCTACTCACTCTCCTCCCCAATTTCAAAATACATCTTCCCCAGGCCTTGGTCTGGAATGGCAGTTTCTGTGAACAGACCATACCCGACCATACAATTAGCCATTATTATCATCATCATCATCCCCTTTTATGCTCTACTCTACATTAAGATGCAAATCCAACGGCTGTGGTCCAACTAAGTTATTTACAAGGGCTTCCCTTTCAGATGTCCAAGCCAAAGCTACAACCAGTTCTGCGATATAATTACAACCTCTCTCCACGGGCAATAACAGATCTCTGTCTGCGACGATCTGGCCAGAGGCATTTTCTCATCTATGCTATGGTTCAAACGGTTGCTATGATTTCAAATGGTGCATTTACCCTTATTTTAGCGCGATCGGCTGCATTTCAGCCGCTGACATCTGACTGATTGATGTACATCTAAACAACGCAGCGATCAGAAAAACAAACTGGCAGTAGGCACCAGTGTTTCACCACCGTGGGTTTGCTCCTAATAGAGCGGCTGGCAACGAGACCGTGGGAAATTTAAGGGAAACACCAGCATACATGAGGCCTAAAGCTCACAGCCGGCACTTGCACCGAGAAAGAGGCTGGCGCCCTGCACTTTTAAGAGTGGGAAGTTCATGGAAATACCTATGCAGGTATGCGAACAGGCAGATCTCTTGTCTGCCGCACGAAAGCATCCAGGTACTCCCCTTACACATCGGCCACGGCACGTCCCCCAAGAAAGTGCACTCGAGGGCTGATCCGATACAACATTAGGGGAACTGCTTTTCCGCCCCCCCAGTTCCAGCCTCTGCCCAGCTTCTCCGCCGCATTTCACAGGGGAGCACTTCGAACTCCCCGCACACGCGAACGGGGGGAGGGCGAACGGCGGAAGCCGCCGGAGCCCCGGCCCCTGCTCCCGCTCTGCCGCCCCCGGGCCGGCGCCCGCCCACGGGGAGCCTGGGGCTGCGGGCGCGGCACCGGAGGGGGCGGCGGGATGGGGGCTCGTCCTGCCGCCCGGGGGAAGGCAGGAGGGAGGCGGGCGAAGGAAGGGAGCCGCGGGGCAAGCACCTGAGCGGGCGTGGGCAGCCCTCAGGCCGGAGATCCGGGCACCGGGGCGGGGGAGGAGGGGACGGAGGGGGGGGCGGGCGGGCAGCAGGCCCCGGCGGGGCGGGCCGGGCCGCAGGTGGGCGTCGGGCGCGGCCGCCGGAGGAGCGGCCGCCGGGCAAGTCACCTCTTGACGCGGATGATCTGGTCGCGCATGGGTCGGATGTCCTGGAAGCTCTGCTGGTTGACCAGGCTGTAGACGAGGATGAAGCCCTGCCCGTTCTTGATGTAGAGGTCCCGCATGGAAGCGAACTGCTCGGTGCCCGCCGTGTCCAGGATCTCCAGGACGGAGGGGGAGGCGTCCACCTCGATCTCTTTGCGGTAGAAGTCCTCGATGGTGGGGTCGTACTTCTCGATGAAGGTGCCGGTCACGAACTGCACCGTGAGCGCCGACTTCCCCACCCCGCCCGAGCCCAGCACCACCACCTTGTACTCGCGCATCCTCCTGTCAGCGCGGACCGCCCGCCCGACTCGCACCTGCCGACGGCCCCTCCTCACCCCCCCGCCATCGGCCGCCCCGCCCTGTGCCCGCCGCCGCCGCAGCCGGCAGCCCCCTCCTCACCCCCCCGCCATCGGCCGCCCCGCCCTGTGCCCGCCGCCGCCGCAGCCGCCTCCGCTCCGCTCCCGCCCGGCGGATGCTCCCGGCCGCCGCGGCGGCTCCTGGGCGGCGCTGCCGGCGGCGGGGCCGCGTTCACGGGCTGCGGCGCGGCCGGGGTGGGGCGGCGGCCCCGCCTCCTCCTTCCCGTGTCGCCACGGCAACAGCCAACGGGGCGGGACGGGGGGGAAGAAAGAGCGGGGAGGAGGAGGAGGGGGGCGGGCACTGCCTCGTCACGTGGCGCGTGGGCCCCGTGGTCCTCCCGGGCGCGGGGGTCGCACGTGATGCCGGTGGCGGTGGTGCTGTCTGTGTCCTGTCCCCTCCCGTCCCGTCCCTCGTCCGGCACTGTCGCCCTGGAGACACGGCGACCGGCGACCCGCCCCCCGTGCTCGGCCCGGCTCCGCCGCCGCGCGGGCCTCTCCAACCGGGAAGGGCCAACCGGCGGTCACGCGCGGGGGCGGGACGAGCCAATGGCAGCGCGGGCTGGCGCTCCCACGGTTCCGCTTCCCTGTGTGCTGGGGGAGGGAGGCGGCTGCGGCGCGGTAAGTTCGTGCAGTTTTCGACCTGGCGGCTGTCCGGACGTGCCCGCGGCCACCGTGTGAATCCTGCTCCTGGGTATAAAAGCAAATGGGATCCATAAAATCCACTGCAGCGATCCAGTGCGCCTTGAATCATGTGGACGCACTGCGGTCGGCACGCTGGGCTGTGCCTGCAAGGGGTGGCCAGAGGTGTTTGTTGCTAGTAGGTGTCTGCCTTCTCGTCCCCTTCTGACAGAGAGAGGGGCACAGGAGAGGTGGTGGTACAGTTTGGGAAAAGCGCTCAATCAAAACAGTAAGGAAAATGAAAATGGTTGATGAGATGGCATTCACAGTTCCTCATGGGAACCAGTATCGCTCTGGAAAGATGCTCACACTTGTATGATTGTCTTTCTGCTATGAGACAGATCCTTAACTTTTCTTTTTTATTGTTTTTTTTCTCGAACATCACTGCTTGGAATGATTTGATACAGGGAGTAAAGACTTGCTTTCCATTAAAGGCTTAAGGGTCAGCCAGAGCGGTTAGTCAGCTATTCAGATGCTTTCCGAAAGCTGTTGGAAAAGGAGCTTGCTCCTGGTGCTGCATTTCTGACTGTGCTGTTCTTCCCTTTATGCTGTCATATCTTCATCTGAAGTAAGGCCCATGGTATCGGCCTGCTTTCCAGGCAAGTCTAGTTCTGCTTCCTTGTTGGCTTGTTTTCATGTTTCCAAATCTAACAGTGGCAAATATATTTCTGGCTTTTTTTGAGCACATTTGACCTCTATCCAAGTATTTTGGTTAAATGCTTGCCATGTGCAGTATTTTAAGCTTTCCAATGTTTTGCTTGGGCATTCTGTTTGGCTTTTCTTCTGTCTATTTTTGATTTTTGATTATTTTTTTCTTAACTGCAAAGCTTTAAAACAAATATATGTTAGTAGGATGCCCCTAGCTTAGGTCTGTCTAGAAGAAAGAAGATTATTTGCTGGCTTCTTGCAATGCCCGTGCAGTTAAAAACCACCAAAGCAAACTGGAAAGCACACACATCTGAGTGATTTAAGTATATTCAGTACCAAGGAGGTACACAGAATTTGTACAAGACCGTCAGAAACCCTTTGTAAACGCTGCAGAGCCTGGCCAGTCTAGTCAGAACTGAGTAATAGTTTCAATGAATAATCTAATTTCTGTTGGTGACTTGAGACCTTCAAGTAATAGAAATGAGCCTACAAGAACATGTAATAGCACAAAATGCAAGATACTGCATGTATGGATTAATAACTATTTGTAGTGTAAGTCCAGGAACCCTCCATCAGAGTAATGGGAAAATACCTGGGTTTATTAGTCAACAGTGAAAGGAAGCTGCCAGTTTAATGTGGTTGTGAAAAACAAATGTAACTGTGGTATCCATACAGTCAAGCTTCTGGATTACTGGTGAGACATTACTGTGTCCAATAATGATAAATCATGTCCAAGAAAGAGGAACTTGTACAGAAATACATCTGGGAGGGTTACTGGAAATGAACAAAGCTTATCTACAAGAGTATGCTGGGAGTATGTGTCTGATTAACCTGGGAAAAGCAAATGCAAGAGAGGGTTATGAGCAACCAGTAAGGCAGGGTGGAGTCAAGCTCAAGCGAGTAGGCATTTAAGTTAATGAACAACGTTGATAGAAGAGCACGGATCTAAACTGATTATAACCTAGACAGAAAATTAAGCCCTATCTCAGTGCAGTGAAGGTTTCGATGTTGTGAAGAACAGTGAAAGATGAACATATCTATCAGGCTTTAAAATGTATTGCATATCAGAATAGGAAGATTATGTACAATCACGCAAAATAGATTTAAGTGATCAATGCTGAAGGTAGGAGATTTGGGCTTACCTTCTTATTCATCCTAAGACTGGAACCTTCTGATATTTGGAGATTCTCAGAAAAAAAGCTGTCGGCTGCTGACTC
The DNA here is from genome assembly GCF_001604755.1 of Lepidothrix coronata. Classification (NCBI taxonomy): domain Eukaryota; kingdom Metazoa; phylum Chordata; class Aves; order Passeriformes; family Pipridae; genus Lepidothrix; species Lepidothrix coronata. The sequence goes on along the minus strand of NW_016690268.1, from coordinate 2,763,403 downwards.
ATGATGAGGAGTGTAATTAGTGAGAAGGCAACAGTTCAGACAGAGGTAACAGGAATGCTACCACTGGAAAGTTTTACGCCAGGTGTTCAGTCTCATTGGTTTGATGGGCAGCAAAATGTTATTTCACTTAATAGGGTGTGCCGGGACCTCAGAAATTTACAAATTGGAAATACAGAGGAACGGTGTATATAGCATGGAGGATATAAAAGAAAAGGCAAGATGGTCAACTGGAGGAGGTTCTGGATGCCTTGAATGGATGGCTGTTACCAAGGATCTCACCATTCAGTTGTTAGGCTGAACATCTTGCTGTTGCTCTGTTTTTCTAGCCTTCATTTTTGGTTTTGAATCATCTGACGAGAACAACAACATTGAAAATTCAGCTAATAAATGTTGGAGGCTCAGCCTCAGCCCTAAGAACAAATACAGCATCAGTTATGTAGTTATTTATAGCGAGCTGGAGAATAGGGGGCCACTTAGGTGTTGCCAGTGATTCTTTTGTGCATGTTGCTTATACTTTTGCTATTCTTTACTGCAGAGTAGGAGAAAAAAAAAGTAGTAAATTTCAGGGAAAGAGAAACTTCCTGCCGTAAAAGATTGAATTGGGCAAAGCTTGGCAGGCAAGTATCTCAGCCCACAGCATGCTTTCCCAGCATGACTTCCTTTGTAGCTTCTCATAGGAGACTCAAGAGTCATCTAGTCCCTTTGTGCTGGACAGCTGGGTTTTTGCTGGCTTCCTAGGATTTAGGAACTACAGTTTTATTGCTCACTTTCTCAAGTCTTTTTATGTCTTATATTGAACTGTCTTATTTCAAACTTCAGCAGCCTGTGGCTAACCACACCATCTTATGATAGCCTGGAGTTTCTCAGTAAATATTAAATTTTTATCTTATGCAGCAACAAACACAATATTTCATATTTTTTTTGCTAGCTATTGTAGCCTCTGACTATACATTAGGGAAAGAGGAAAAAGGCCTTTAACACCTGTTTTCATTCCAAAGCCAGGGTTTGCTAATTCTTCACTACTAACAGTATCAGTCTCAAGATGTAAAGTGTAGCAATATGAAAAATGAGGGAATCCATAGCCCCCTTGCCCTGAGAACTGAAGCACAAGAGAATGTGTGAAATAAAGCTTGTCTGTTCTACAAACTGCTCTGGTGTATATTTTGTTTTCCATTGTCAAGTTTTCTTTTAAGTGCGTATTAGTAGAACAACATGATTTCCTGTCCTTGCTTACCATCGTGTCTTTACATTCAGACTGTCAGTGCAGTTCTGTCATCACATTGACTCCTAACCATGTGTCATTACAGTATTTAGGAAGCATCAAGGGTTGAGATTTTGCTTAGTCTTTAATATTTCTTGCTAACTTAATTATTTTATTAGTACTGTCCATGAAGTTGTTATCAAATTCAGGACACAACTAGCTGTAGTGAAATGTAGCTGACTTTGCTTACCCTAGCCTTAGCATTTTCAGGTGATCACACTGTTAATTTCCCTTTCATACTGGCAGTAATGTTGTCCCTTTTTTTTACCAACTGCAAAATTTGACGTGTTTAACATCTTTGTTCATGCTTTCTAAATCAGAGCAGAAAAAACCTGAGTGTACTTGTAAAGGGAAAGGAGGTTGGACCTCCTCCATCCTGTTTGGCAGCAGTCAGGTGACAACTCTGATCACCCAATAGCCCAACCAGGGGCAGTCAGTACCGTCACCAGCCTGGTGGAGGGTGCATGGTTTGGGATTTAACTTACCACGTTCAAAGTGCATGTTACAGAAGTAAGGTTTCATTAACTTCACTACTTGCAGGCCAGTTTGGGTTTGCTGGATTTTTTTGTTTTGTTCTTGAAGAAATCTAAGCACTTGTTTTTGAAGGTATAGTAGGTGTGCTTTAGTTTTGTGGTGATGAAGCCTTGTGTGAGCTCTGAGTGAGATGACTTCTGTGTCTGTGTCAAGCCTTACTGAAGTCAGAGGTGCTCTGTGAAAGATGAGGTAGCAGCTCTCCATAGATCTCGTTGTAAGATCAGAGTCAAAACTTGCAGTGATGAACTACAGTCATCAGCATTGGTTGGGGTTAACAGTTCCCTTTGTGCAGGGAGTTCCCATGTAGCTCAGCGCCCTAAGATGGTAAACTAGGGTGCACAGAGGCTGAGGCTCAGATCATCTATGAAGTGAAGCAAGCGTGATGGTCATCAGCGTTGTCATGCTTTAGTTCTGGTTTTGGGAAGTCAATTCACAAAGCTGAGGTAAATCTTGGCAAAATTGAGACTTTAGCACTTACATTTCCAGCAATCAAGCATACTGAGTGGGAATATCTTAAAACAGCTGATTGGAAATGTTCTGTGGGCAGCTTTTTTCTCCTCACTTTGTATTCCTTGTAGCCTTCACTTAAGCATATTGAGAGTCGGGGAGCCAAAATCTGAAGTGGTCTCTTGCACTTCCTGTGACTACATAGGGGAACCTTGCAAGGTTGCTGTGTTAGCTCCCCCAGTTGGCCCAGACCCACACCACTTTTCTCTCTCTTAAAGGTCTGCTGGGGTATTTCAGCTCACTGAATTTGTAGAAAGTGAATCCAGACTACAAATACAAATTGTTATATAATTGCTAGCTGCTGGGGGCTCAGCCATGAAAGAGGAATAGAGTTAACACCATCCTCAATCTGAAACAGTTTAACCTCCCACCTATTGATTTCCAAGAGACTGTTTTGTGTTGTGAAGGAAAACAAACTAGAATACATTCCAGCAGAATGAGATTCAATGAATGCGTTTTACCTTACAACTAGAGAGGACAACAAGTGTGAACACAATTACTGTGGCTCTACCAATAGATACTTATTAAATTGCTGTACCTGCCACTTTCAATTGTGTGCTCCAGTCCCCAGGGTTTGGGTTCTTCTGATTTTTACACTTTGAAAGAGACAGAGACAATAGGAATAGGCATACCAAAGTCTTCTCTCAGTCATAATTTAATTTTCTAACCAGAAAGGAGCATTAAGGTGGCTTCAGTCCCATGGGTTAATTTCAGAGGAGGGCCAGTTTGATAGGTCTGCAGATCCCCACAGCTTTCTCATTATTGATCTTTCCTGTCATTGCAGGTTAACTGTTCAAAGGAAGGGGATCACTTGTTAACGGGGAGGGCTGATGTTTTTATAACTATTTTATGCAGTCATATAGCCATCCCTGTTATGTAATAAGGTGGTTGTATTTACTTGAAGATGGTGGTTAAATTTAAAAAGAATAATTGCTCCTGGCCCCTCTTTTTATTAATAGTGAAAATTTGATTGAACCGTTCCCCAAAATGCCAAGAAATCTAAGTGAAAATAGTATGATTTAGCTTGTCACCTGATTTTTACTGTTTTCAGTGGAATTTTGGTGGACTTCTGCTGATGTATTATGGCATTTCACAACAAAGTTTTCCTTGCCTCCTGTAAAGCAAATAAGAAACCTTGATGGTGCTATAATTTTAAGGAAAACTTCCATTGCATATTTAAGTTTTGTAAGAAATAATCACCTGCCAGTAAAGTTAAGTTAAATAGCTGTTGTTCAGATGTAGGTTCAAAACAGGGGAAGTCAATTTCAGGATATAAAAAAAGCACAGCAAAATAAACTAAACCCAGGTAATTTATTATTCCATTTGACTCTTTCATTCTTTCTCCTTATGATGTTCAAAAATAGATCAATCTCAAGACTTAAGAGAAAGTGAAGACGATGATAACCTGTCTTGATTAAGGTACAAAAGTCTTGCAATATCTGTCACAAGTCTCGTAGCCATTTTTTTCTGAGTCAGACTTGAAATAAGTTTAAGTCATTTGTTTTAATAATCAGTGTATGAGTATCGGGGACTTGTATTTCGTAAGCATTAGATTTTGTAAGCATCAATAAAAAAATAATATTACAGTTACAATAATATTTTCTTTTTACATGGTTATTTTTAGCAAAATATTCAGAACTGAAATTCAAGATGCCTTAATTGCTGTGTTACACTGTAAAGTAAAATAAGATTTCCAATATGCTTTTTACATAAAGAGGGGCAGCTTTTAATCTTCATCTCATGTAATCAAATCATAACTTAGATGAGTTCAATTCACTACATGCACTGATAACTGAGTAGGTCATTTTGGTGCATGTCTGAACACATGGATTTGTCCTGATTGTTTGCATTTACATCATCTGTTGTAGGCAGTGAAGCTGGTTGCTCTGCCAAGTATCCAGATCAAAGGGTGAAAGACCCCTGAAGGGTCCCTGAAGAGAAGCAGGTGTTAAGGGAGTTGGCCACTACCTGGGGGATGTGAGAGCCCCCGAAAAAGACTCAGCAACCAGTTTGCCAGCAAATGCTGACCCTGTCTCCATACACAAAGAGGTGGATAACTGCACCCAGCTCAAGCATGGGCCCTCCCTCCCTCAGTGATTGCACAGAGAGGAGGTAATTTGGGGATGACATGGGTGTGGGGAGGCAGGTCTCACCTGTAGAGTAACTTGTCTCTTTCTACCTGAAGGTCTTTTGGAGTTTCCACTTCTAGGAGCTTATTGAGCCCAGCTTCTAGTTAGGGGAACAGGAAGTTTTAACTAAATGCTTAAGAACCATGAGTTTTATATATGATCTTTATCAACACAGAAGTTACTAACTGCTGGCCTTCAGAGATAAACATTAAAGGTCTGAAAGTCATTGTGTCCCAACACTGACTATTGGATTTGCCTTTTGGTCTTTAGATAGGGTTGCTTCTTTTTGCTGCTTCCTTACAGATTAAGTGTTTGGGTTTTTTGACAGAAGCCAGGAATCTCATGTTCTTGATTCCAGTATCTAGTGCTTTAAAATGACCCAATATCATAAATTTATGATAAAATCAGAAGTTTGGGCAACAGTGACTATGGATGGACTAAAAATAACTAATCATTCTAAAGGCTGAAGGAAAACTTCATGAAAGGGAAAACCAAAAGGAACTGAATCTGTGAGGTATATAAAGCTCTCATACTCTTCTTTAGGTCTTCAGTGCTGTACATGTGAGTACTGTGTTCCAGCAAACTTTCAGAGCTGTGTTATAGTGGGAGGCCTGTGCAAGCACGAGATATGCATATGCTGCTTTAAGAAACACAGCTCATTTGCTTGAGGAAAATAATAAAAAGAATTAGCTCCAGCCCCTCTTGGCATTTCCTCTTGGGGTTTCAGTGAGGGCTGATACAATCACAGATAGATGCTTGCAAAATAATTTGGGAGTAATCCATAACACACCAAACAAATCCATAATATTAGATTTTTCCAGAATTATTTTGGAACTTACACTGCACAGAGATGAACTTTATCAGGATAGCTTTTCTGGGACAGATTCCAACAAGATTTCCTCATGGATTTGGGATGAACATAGTGGGCATATTAGATGACTGATGAAAATGCTAGAACTACTGCATGACAATCTTCTCAAGACAGTGTCTGTGATTTTTTGTCTTTATTCTGGTTCTTCTGTCATCTTCCAAGTCAATTTTCTTTTCTCACACTTGAATCTCTTTTCCAGTTACTCAGCAATGGGGGAAAAATACACATTTTTTTTTTTATTTTTACTTAAAGAACGAGTTTGATGCAGCAGTGCAAGGGTGTTACCTCTTCATGGGTTTTGTTTGTTTGTTTGTTTTTCTTTCCATGGAATCACAGATTCATAGAATGGTTTTTGTTGGAAAGGACCTTAAAAATCATCTAGATTCAATCCCTCTGCCATGGGCAGGGATGCCACTCACTCGATCAGGTTGCTCAGGGTCTGTCCAGCCTGGCCTTGAATGCTTCCAGGGATGGGGCATCCGCAACTTCTGGGCAACACATTCCACTGCCTCACTATCCTCACAATAAAGAACTTCTTCCTAATATCTAACCAAAAATCTCTCCTCTTTTAGTTTAAAGCTGTTCCCCCTTATCCTATCACTGTAAGAGTGAGAAAAACCCCAACCTTTAGGTAAAAATTATGATGACTCAGCTTTTTCATGAGCTGGGACGTAATTCACCCCAACAACTACATCCCATCCTGGCAGCTGTTAGTAAAATATAATTGTTTAATAAAAAAGCCTAATAATATGTGTTGCAATATAACTTCCTTATATTTACTTCTACTTCCTAAAATTTGCATTGCTGTTTCATCAAATCCGCTCTTGTATCAAACCTAAAGATTGCTTACAAGTGAAAGTCTTGATTTGCATCCATGCAAAGGAGAGATCTTGAAAAAATCCCGGGTTGTGTTTACTGCTGTCTTTGGATGAGGATACAAGCATCCAAAGTAAATACAGAGGCCACAGAGACCTATGTTATCTCTGTGGGAGACTACCCAGAGTCTAATGACCTGGGGCCACAGGATCCAGACTCCCTGTGCTTGCTGCAAATATTCTGTTTTGGGACCTGAAGCAATGCAGTGGTGCTTGCACCATACTAAGGGAGTAAGCAGCTTTGTGGAGGTCGGTGCCATGTGGTCACAGTGCTCTTTGGTCAGGCTTCCTGCTGATCCTGGCCCCCATCAATGCTTCTCACACCAATTGGATGCAAGGACATCTGAAGGCAGGGGCAGTGTCTGCTGGAGGCTGCTCAGCTGATCCCTTGCTTTATGCCAGTCATTCATTTAAGTTAAAAACATTTTAATGAGCCATTCTCAGTAGTTTCAGCTGGGAGGGCATCAGATCATATGCAGGCAGCAGATAATCTGGACACCACATAAGTACCCATGGAGGAATCATGGAAATTGGTGGTCCAAAAGGAAATAAGACCTGCTTGGTGGATGACAGCTGGCAATAAATCACTGCAAATTTGAGCTGGGAGAGCATGGGGTAAGGGATATTTCTGCACAGTCCTGGTGTGGAGGGGTCTCCTGCAGTACCGTTCTGTGGCTCTTGGTCTTTGGTATCTAAATCATCTGTGAAGGTTGTTCAAGAGCTCCTAAGTCATTCAGATGTTTGAGAAATGTTATCCTGTATAGCTTTCTGGATGCAGTCTCTAATGGGCTACAGTAGGGCATCTGTGTCCCTCAAGGATTTTAAAAGTTGGAACAAAACCCAGAAAATAATCATTTAGGGCTCCAAAATAATTCTTCACAAGAAAAAATAGCTGCAGGTTAATGTGGGAGAAAGAGAAACCAAGCCAGTGGTAGGTCCAGATCAGCCATGAACAAAAGTGCTACGTATCAGGTGGTGATATATCCAGAACAGTGCTATACCTATTCATCTCCACTTTGGTGTAGGTATGGCTGCAGCTCATATTAGGGCTAACTGCACGTGTGGGGAGTGTGGCGATGCACCCTGGTGTGTCTGTGTTGTGTCCAGAGGGAATAAATGTGTGTCCCCCTGCTTTCTAGGGGGCTGTAGTCTGGGTAGTGGAGCTCCATCTCATATGAAGGTGGGGTGGGTGTGTGTGTGTGTTAGCTGTGGTTATTTGTGTAGCTATTGTGCTGGCATGCATCACGCCGGTTTAGAGAAAATACATTTCTATCAGGTAACATGTTTTTCCTTACACAGAGGGAGATATGAGCAGCAGAATTACCGGTCGCTGTGGCCCTGTAATGTCCTCTTAACCATACAAATCATCCACCACCTATCTAGTTAAGGACTGGCTTTTCATAAAGTACTCTTACAAGCAAAGTTTTGAAATTATTAAAAGTGTGCTGGTGTAGTATTTTAAAAAGTGATAATTTAATTTGCATATATTGTCTAAGTACTGTGTGTGTATATGTGTGTGTGTGTGTCTGTATTTAAGAACATATAAATGAAATTAAAAAACAAGAACAATCTTTGCTGCAACGTTTTCCACAGACTTGAAAGCCTTCAGCCAGTGTCTCAGCCCCTATAAATTGGCACGAACTCCAGTATCTTAAAGCTGTGCTAGTTTATGTGACCCAAGGAGATGACTTCCAGGATTTGTGGGACCACTGTGTAAATACCAGAGTCTTTAACCTGCCAGGGTCAAAATAAATAATGCTTTTGGTACAGTCCTGGCTCCATGCTTATATGTCACTGCTTGATTTAAGCAGCATCGTGTGAAGCAGCAGCAGTGGAGGGGGAGCCTTCAGCAGCTCTGCACTTCTCCCTAGCAAACCCGCCACCTGGGTTTTGCCATTTTTGTCTTGCAGATGAAGAAACTGATAAAGAGAGAAGCTGTCTCCTCACTGCATGCTAAAAAATGCACTTATTTTTTTGGTGGACAAAAGAGGCAGTGGCAGGGGCTTTTCAGTACTCAGTAGGGGGGCAAACACTTCTGGGGAATCTCTAGCATGACAAGAAAACTTTGTTTCTCCAAGCCCCTCACTTGCCTTTGGAGTGACACAGAAGGAGGCGGAGAAACACAGAACGGCAGCAACAATACAATGTTCATGTATTGTCTAAGTCCTCCAGAGGCTAAGCGTGAAGGGGTGAGGTGCTGCTCTTGCAGTGCTGCAGCCCGCCCGCTGTGCCCACACAGATGTTTCCTTAGGGTCAGGACAAACAAATAATCCCCACCAGCTCTACCTGTGCAATTGTGCCCATCTGCAATGGGTGGGTGGATGGACACACAGGGACAGAACTGAGCAGGCTAAATTGTTAGGAATGTAAATGCCTGAAGAATGGGCTTTATGTTTTCACCTGAGATAAAAGAGGCACTGATGAATCCAAACCTTGAGAGCTGAGAATTGGCAAAAGGTGCCAATCTGAGCTTTATCCAGAGGAAAACAGGCAGCAATCTGAGGTGCCTGGGATGTTCCTGGCAGCAGTAGCAGAGGCACAGAGCCGTTCCTCCCCGCAGCAGGTTTGCTGTACCAGCAGGCATATCTGCAGGCTGCTATCATTGTAAACCTCCAGCTATTTTCATTTCATCAAAACAAATATGAAGTTTGCTTCTAAACAGACTCTAAAAGAGTTTTGGGCTTTCTTTAACACGGGAAAGATGCAGTGAGCCAAGCCCTGTGTCCTGTGCCTGTGTAGGTAAGGCGTGTGGAGAGACACTGGGAAAGGCTGAGGAGCAATTGCTAGGGAGCTGGGTTGAAGCTGAGCGAACAGCTGGACGTGAGCCTGTGTCACCAGCATTAAGTTAGCAGGATGGCTGCAAGAATGAGGGCCTAAGGCACACAAATCCAGCCAGGTCTCTCTTCTGAAGGGGATGGAGCTTCGACAGCACTTTGGCTGTCAGTGACAGTAGCAGAGCAGGTGCCGTCAACAGCCAAGGAGAGCAGAAACAGGCAGGTGTGTTGCAGGCAAGCTTTGTCTAACCTCAGCTGCCTCCAAGATCTGTAAATGCCCTGTGGGAGCTAATCAGCCTCCCAAGCCCCCAGTCTTCTTAATTTTACTGATTCAAAAGAAGCCTCAGGCTCCTTAAGGAGCTGCAGCTGAGGAGACTCCCATGTAACTCAGCTGGCTGAACGGGCCCCGTAAAACCTACTCACTCCCCCAGGTACCCCCAAAGGATGTTTTCCAAGTGTGGTAGAAATAGACATTTCTATATTTCTGTCTTTGCATTTGCTCCAATTCCCCCATATTTTTAAAGGAGGAAACATGGCAGAAGGGGATGGCTACAGGGCAGTCAGCGCTCTCCACCAGAGATTTGGCAGCAGAAATCCCAACAAGGAGAAGCCAACAGAACTTACAGTAGAGACAACAGACTTTCCTTCTAGCTTCCCAGAGGGGCCCTGCTACTTCTGATGCCAAAGGTTAGGGGACTTCAGGTTTTATTTATTTACAGTGATCCTAATTTGCATGTGCAGGAACAGGATAGCTGGTGAGGCTGTTAAGTTTCTGCCACAGGGATGTGTTGGACTGCTCAGGATAAAGACACATCCCCCCAGCTGTGCCTCTGAGTCTTCTCCTCTGGGCCTTCCCATTGCCTGCAGCTCTGCCAGGAGGCTGTAGGATGTTCCTGTAGTAAATCTAGAAATCTGTCTGGTGGACAAAGCACCAGGCACCTGAGAAGACCTTCTATGGCTTGTTCACAGCCGACCTGTGGTGATTGCCACAGACAGGCAGACACCTTGGGATCCTGAAAAAAAAACTGTTTAAAAAGATGAGATGCTTTCATTTCTGACAACCAGAACACTTTTCACTGCAGAGCAGCTACCCACAGCTCCTGCAGAGCTCAGGCAGTCTCCATAAATCCACACACTAGCTTATCCTAATACCCTGCTCAAGTAACTCAGCCCGAGTCTACTCCTTGCAGCTGCGCATCCAGCTCCAGTAATAAATTTCTAATCCCAGTGAAATCCAGCTGATGCAGGTCTTGCTGCAGAGAGGCCCCACTACAAAGTCTGGGTGTTTCAATGGGCATCAGCCCCATTAATGTGAGCTTCTGACACCATAACGCTGCAACATGCATTTCTAGATAAAATTCACCTTGGGACGTATTTGCATTGCTGAGCAAGCTAAATCCAAGTTCTACAAATACCACATCTTATCAGGGCCATTTTCTTTATCAATCTTATTGCAAATTAACTTGATTCTATGGACTCCTGGAGCATGAAGCCACATCCAGCTAAGTCTTAGAAGCTGAAAACTAAAGGAGAGGCAGCTGTTTCTCTCTGCAGTATTCATGAGGTAATAATAGTAACAATAAGGGGAAGGACAATAGAGCAGTTTCATTGTGATATTTTTTAGAAAGTAAGGATTCCATTGAACATAAAATGATAATTGATTTTAGGCACTTTGATGGACTAATGTTTGATTCTAATGGAGTCATTTTCTGAGAAGAACAGAAAAAGCTGTGTCAAGAGGAAACAACCCTCACTTTGTATAGAGACATGTTGCTGAGTAGCACTGCTGGAGTCCTTTATTTAAACAGGAATGATTATATTGCACAGGAAACTTGGATTTGAAAGTGGTTCCTCTGATACATTCCTCTTCAGGAGTAATTATCTGCTGCATTCACCAAAGCCTGAAGGCTGGTCTCGTATGGCAGCAGATCATCTGCTTTATGGCTAAAATTAAAACAAAGGGAGAGGAAACAAACAAGAAAGGATGTAAAACTCCAAAGTGCCAGGTCTAAAAGAAAGTCCTTTCCACCAAGAAGTGGTGAATCACCTTTTAGAATGAACATCTGATGTAAATGGAGGTGAGAGGCAAATAAGAGGATAATTATACTGCACTTAGTTTCCACCAGCTGGCTCCTCACTGCATGATGTCCCCTTGCTGCTCTACACCTTCTGCTTTCCATTGGGTTTCCACCATACCCATGAGCTCTCATCAAAACCTTTCCTGTGGACAGCATTTACTGGGAGAGACTGGAAAATTTCTCTGGCCAAATAATTATAATCAGGGAGCTGCTTCTGCTGCTGAAGTGGGGATTTGTTTGCAGCCAGCCTGGATTGCAGCCAGCTCCGTCTCTCTTCTCCCTGACCATAAAATGTTGGACAGAGCAGGTGAGACATTGCTTGCATGAGAGTCAGATACTCTCCATGAAGGTTTAGACCACTCTACCTTCCATGCAAAACAAATCCATAATTAAACAATGCTTTAAATTCTTAGACTGTTGTGGTTTCCTGCTTTAGCAATGAAGTCCATCTGGTCATTCCTACTTTAAGTGACTCACATAGGCTTTCATAACCTTGCAAGGAACTTCTCTGTGTACTCAAGTGCAGCATGGCTCTTAATTTGGATCTAAGGGTCTCCTAAGAAAGACCAGCAGAATCAGGCCTCTGTCCACAAATTAGGACAGGATTGGCTAATGCTTTACTCATAAGTAGCAAGAGGACATTTTCCCCCTGAAGTTTCTTTAAACAGTAAAGGATTCATATTAATGTACATATGTAGTGGTGGGGAAAGGTATTTGATTACTGTAAAAGAGGTCACTTACAAATCATCTCCTCACCTTTCAGGCAGTGTGCTCAGTCTGTGATGGCAAGATAAATCAATTCATTGCACCTGTTAAAGCGCTGCAATGGTGCAAGGACCACGACGTGCTCCTCAACCATATGATGGTATAAAAGCCTATGTCATTTCTAGAATGAAAGGAAGAAAAGGGGAACAAGATGCTTTAAAAAAAGCAACCACTCAGACAAAAATAAAGGCAGAGAAGCTGGCAGGTGGCATGGGGTTCCCATGATGCATATATGCTTAGAAGAGAAGCTCGGGGGAAAGACAGAGCAAGAAAGATCTGGAGGCAGGAATGTGAATGCATGGCACCTTGCTGTGTGCCCCAGCTTGATGGAGGGCTCACATTAGGCATTTCCATAGGGAGCAGGGCTGGAAAGGCTTCAGAAGAGGGAATCCTGCCTAGAAGTTGAATGTTGTTGTCCTCCAGCAAAGCCTCAGTCACGCTCTCTCTCCATTTGCTTATACAGGAAGCCTGCGGCTGAATGCAAAAGGCCTGAATTTTGTGTGGTAGTAGCATATTTCTGTTCTGCCTGCACACAGAAAAGGATGCTCAGAAGAAAACTACTGTCACTGTTCAGGCAATCCATACTGTGCTACATCTGACAGAGTGGCTGCAAGTAAGAAAGGCCAAGTTGGCTGACAATTGGATTTAATTTGGTTTCATTTGCTTTATAGGCTCTCTGTATAGAATCATAGAATGGCTTGGGCTGGAAGGGATCTTTAAAGGTCATGTAGTTCAAACCCCTTCCATGGGCAGGGACATCTTCAACTTGACTAGGTTGCTCAGAGCCCTGTTCAACCTGGCCTTGAATGTTTCCAGAGATGGGGCATCTACAACTTCTCTAGGCAACCTGTTCCAGTTTTTTGTTACCCTCACTGTAAAAACTTCTGTTTTATATCTAATATAAATCTACCCTCTTTTAGTTTAAGACCATTACACCTTGGTCTTTAGTTTAAGACCATTGGAAGAGGCCCTGCTAATATGTCTGTCCCCATCTTTCTTATGGGCCTCCTTTAGGTACTGAAAGGCTGCTAGGAGGTCTCCCTGGAGCCTTCTCTTCTCCAGCTGAACAGCCCCAACTCTCTTAGCCTGTCTTCACAGGAGAGGTGCTCCAGCCCTCTGATGATCTTCGTGGCCCTCCCTTGGACTCATTCCAACAGGTCCACATCCTTCTTTTGTTGGGGACCCCAGAGTGATCAATCCAACAAATAAGTTGGGGAGAAAAACAACAAACAAAAGGCGCCCTACATACCTGCAACTCCAAATAAAACTGGATTTGAGTAAGTCCAGCCTCTCCCATGATTGAGTTAAAAGGAAATAAAATAAAAAGTCCACGGGCCACAGCAGGATTTTCCAGCATGCTTCTACTGCTGCCCATAAGCACTTACCATGGATTCCGAGATGACAGATGAGGAACAGACAGTACCATCAACCCAGGGACTTACTCCAGTGATTGATCTTAGGAAGTTCAGACCCTTGAAGGACAGCACTGATTTTCTATGAGAAGAGTTCAACTTCATTTATTTCCTCTAGAACGAGTATAAAGTAATCACTTTTAAGGTCAATAGAAAGGCAAAATGCTTTCTATCCCATCCTGTAGTTAGAAAGTCTACTGAGATCTGCTTAAGGCTGACCACTTTTTTTCCATGTGAATCCTCATTTACTTGTACTTGCTTATGTAGCTTGTCCTTTGAGCACATTTGACTTAAGGACACAAAATGGGACTCTTGCCTTTCATCATTTATCTTAAACCTAGAAATGAACATGTAGGCTCTACCTAACGCCTGTTCAGGGACAGCTTGTTATCAAGACTCAGAGAAATTAAACCAACCTAGCTAAATTGAATAGACTAAGGTACAGTCATTTCACATGTTAAACAGAACAATTTATTTGCATACAGGGACAGTCTATCCCATTGCAACTGCATTCAACCTAAGTTATACTGACAACATCACACCTTCATTGGCATAATAATTGAATTAAGCCCATGTGAAGGTTAAGCCTGAAGAAATACTGCATGCTAAAGTGTTACCATATTTCTTCATTTCTCCCTACAACATGGTAACAGATAACAGTTTGAATTCCTGTTGTCAATTTGCACAAGTTTCTCAAGAATTCTATGAACTCTTTTAATTTTACTTCCATGAGCACAGGGGCACATTAGGTGACATGAAAAAAAATTCTGAGTATATGGTAGGAGAGAAAAAGCTTAAATATGCAAGCTGAACGTACTCCAAATATCTACAGAGAAAAGCAGGGTTTTTAACTACTAGATCATCTAAGCCAGTCTCATGATTCTATGATTTCTTGTGCATGACAGTGTTTTAAAATCTATCAGAACCATTGTTTTTTGTGAAAACAGGTGGGATTCGTTGACTGAACCCATCTAAAGTGTTGTAGAGTATCTGAGACACATGCATGGGGCTGGCAGTCTTGGGTTAACATACCCATACAGACCTGTGTTGCTCCATAGCAGCAGCTCTAGCCAAGTGGGTACTCTGCAGTGTCTGATTTGGGACTTGACACCTACAGAGAGAAAGCTGGATCCCACCCTAACAGCTTTCCAAGTGTGAAAAACTTGCTCGCTCGCAGTCCCGAGCTGTGCTGTCAGCTACCAACTTTAGTATCTCTGAATGTGCTCCACTGGCATTCAGTGGGATGGCTACAACCGTAAAATAAGGAAGTAAAAGCACTTCCTCCATTTTACCCCTGTATGAAAAAGAGAGGCAGTCATGGCAAATGCAAACACAGCTCCAGGCAAAGACATGCACCTGCACGACCAGCCCTTAGGGGCTTGTTCCTACAAGGTGAACCTCACACTGCTGTGGTCACCCTCGTCACCACCGCATCTATTTGGTCTGGTGACCCTCTGAGGAACCACCCACCATGCAGGCCACACCCTGACTGTTTTGTGACAATTAAGACTAAGGAGGACACTCACCAGAATTTGTTTTCCTTAAAAGTAGTATCCAAATCCAGCTCTTTGAAGATGAGAGGAGCAGGGCGTCTTTCCTGTAGTGATTTTCCTAAATCATAAAGCCAAGTGTCTTTTCCTCACATTGTAAGAAGCTGTGGTGGAAAATAATGCAACTGCAACCCAGCATTGTATAAGCAGCTCACACTGATATCTTCCTTTCACATTTCCTAGTGTTGAGTTTTTTCCCTGCTACAGCAGAAGGTATTTTCATGTAATGAAACGTGTCATTTATTTTGTACAATTTCTATGGTTTCTATAATTACAGAATTAGAAGAATAACAATTTATAAGACATTTCCATAATTTATTCATTCACAGATATATTCCGTACCTATTTGCTCAGTACATTACATACCAGCAATAGTAACTGCTTTAATGCAACAGCCGAGATGATTTTGCTCTCACATACTCCCACTCCAGCAATAAACATCATCTTGACCCATGAAAAAGCCTCCAGAACTGTAAATTACAGGACATTAAAAAGGCAGGCTACTGGACAATAGGCTTGGCTAGAGAACTGACTGCAGGCATAAAGAGCATGGTATGCTCAGATGACCATATGATCAGATGCCAAGGAAGATTTTTAGCAATTCCAGACAAGGTATTTTTTTGGGTCCCATGAATTCATGTAATAAATGTTACTAGCAGAAGATTCAATGCCCACACTGTTGAGCAGCCTTGCCCTCAAGCATTTTTTTCTGTCATCACCCACAGTATAGAAATGTTGGGTTGTTTCTGGGCTCTCTTCTGGAGTGAAGCAACTCTTTCTGAAACAAAACCCAGGTGCTGTTTCGGTAACTTGCTCAAGATTCACTCCCAAAATGAAGCATGAACAAGACTCAACCAGTTTGGCTTCCTTTGCTTCCTTCCTCCCAGCAGGCTCCGATCCCTCAAATGTCACATCCCCTTTTGTTTCATGCTATTAATTCCAGTGGACTGCAAAAACACCCCAGACATCAGATTACTTCAGACTCTTGAACTGACAACCAAGAAAAACAGAAAATAATGTCTTATGGTCATGGCTCCACCACATGGGGCCAGGGGAGATGCAGGGCCAAGTGCTGTGAGTGTGGACCTGTCCAGTCTGCTCCAGTGACAGCTGATGTTGAGCAATGTGACACTGCTGCAGCCCTCGGCCTGGAGTGAGGAACTGCTCCCTGCAAGGGAGCAGCTTTTGGCACCAAAGCTCTGGCCACAGACTGTCCATGAGGACATGTGTGGCAGGGGTACAACCAAAGGTTTCAGAAGGCTTTTCTCTAGAAATATCTTGCTGCATTTTGGAAACCCTGACGTTATCTGAAGGGGGTATGCTCTGCACACGGAGAGGTACAGACTTTGCGGGTTTGGTGTGGCTCCTGAAAGCTCGTGGCTCCCATGAGCACTTCTCCACTGCCAAAGAAGTGCCAAAGTTGACAAGAAACAAAACAGCTTTTAGACAAGAAAACTGACATATCCTGACCCTTCTTGGCAGCTGACAACTGTCCAGGGTGGGGTTTAACATAAGAAAGCATGAATAGACAGGCTTCCCGCTCCTGAGTCATTAGGAGTTGAATTTTAATCATTTGCTGCTTCTACTCTACAATGCCCTTGCAGCCCTCTAATGCTCCAGTCCTTCCTTGTCCCTGCAAGTCATCCTGTTTCTCCTCTCCATCCCACACGCTCGTTCTCAGCAGGCTTCTGGCTCAGTACGTCTGTGATACATCCAAATAAATGGGTTGACCTGGTGGTTTTCCACATCACTTGTGACCTTGGACTCCTTTCCAACCAGTCTCATGCTTATGAAATGTAGGTAACTTTATGACACAAACTCTTGTTGATTCTGTTGAATTGTATTTCCTTTCTCTAAAGCATTTAAAAAAATACACAAGAGAAGGCAGTGTAAAGAAATCACAGAGCTGCAAGCCAGAGGTTTTAATCCCTCCTCTGTCACTAGCTTGCCATGTGATCTCTGCCCTTGGGCACACAACTCCTCTGTGATGCTGCTCTCTCCTGAGGAACTAGCAGGTAACAGGGGATTATTTGTTGGTGTAATACTCTCCAAGATGTAGGAAAGAAGATGCAGAGGATGTGGCGCCAAAAAAATCCCCCAGTAGTGAGGCAAGTGTGAGCCACACCGGTGAGATAACCACTGCCTGCCTGCACCCCAGCACTAGCCCGTGGGCAGAAAGGGCACAAAACGACTGTCTGAGGCTGAAGCCGTGCAGCATGGCATCCTTGGCACACCATCTCTGGCAGGATAAGGGTATATGCTCCTTCATGCAGCATCTGCATGTGTCCTGAACCCAGGGACTACACTTAAGGATTTGTTACTTGAACACGCTATTAATAATATAATGGCCAGTCTTCGCGAGCAAAGATTTGGGAAAGGTCATTAACCCTTTGAGCCTGCGCAGTGGATTTTTTAGGTGAGACACAGCGTGCGCTGAACTGAGCCCACCCTTTAATCCTGAGGTTCATCTGCCGGGGCCGAGCAAGCTTGGACAGTGGCAGTGAGGGTCTCAGAACGTAGGTTTGTTTAGAGTGACCTTCTCTTAGATGGATTGCCTTACAAGGCTGACGAGGGCGAGCTCCATCTGCCCGGGGGGCTGGGAATCGAACCCGGGTCGCAGCGGTGAGAGTCCTGCACCCTAACCACTAGACCACCAGGGGCCCCTACACGCTATTAGGGAAAAACTAAAATACAATAGAATAAAATAAAAATTATATACTTTTGTAAAAACTCCTCCACTTTCTTTTGGCTGTTTTTTGTTACCCCAGGCGCCTCTTCCCAGAGCCGCACCACAAGAAAGGATTGCCCTGGGTCCGCTCTCATTTTAAAATGCTTCTTTTTATTTCAGTGGTTGTACATTGGGTGAATGAATTTAACGTCACAACAGAAATAAAATGGCTATTTAACAGACCACTAGTAATTATATATGCTGAAAAAGAGCGAATGAAGGGGTTTCTTTTAACTATTACCGAAATATTCATTGTACATGTCATCAATTATGCCGGATGAGAGAGGCAAACAAAAAGGTATTTTGGTGAGGTGTTGTATCCTTTGAAGAAAATAAACACTGAGACATCTCAAGTTACTTGAAACCATGTCTCAGCTACAGTATTCACTGTCTCCGTGTTGGCCCATCTCATGGTTCTTTTAGGGGGTTATATTTGTTGTATTTTTTTTAATTAAACAAAGCATTTAAAATTTAATAATTTTCATTAGACTTTTTTTTTAAAATATAAACAAAGTTTTGGCAAATAATATTTATACAGAAAAATAGTTTTAGATCTTCCCAAATTTTGAAATAGTCTATAAAATTACTTTATAAATAAATAAAATGCAGAATCTGTTGTACACGTATTTGCACATCTCTGTAATTGCCTCCTTACTGTTAGCATAGGTTTGTACTTGTACAGTTTTCAGGAATATTACAAAGTCATAAAGTCGGAAAGTGGATCTCTTATTAAAAATACATTTTCTCTTTTGTCTGTCAGTTTATCTGGATGAAAGACCTGATGTATCTGAAGCTTCGTCATCCATGGGCAAAAAATATTGGATTAATTGTAAAAAACATAGATTAACAGTTATTTTGAAACATAAAAAGTTCACACAAAATGATGTCTTGAAGAGTTATCTACATAAAATATTTAAACAACATGGATAATTTACCATTTAGTATTATACAATAAGCTACCCAAATGCCTAAATTAACTATTATAAAAAAATAAAAACAACTTTGACAGATATAGGCAAGTTGCAGTGTCAACTACCTAGTTATAAGGACTGAGAAAGTCTACAAATATTAGTGTTTTAATAGTATATAATGGTGATACCTTAACTGCTAAAGTAACAAGTTAAGATACATTATTTTTCCACAAATTAGAACTAACGCAACGTTACAAGCACTATGTTAATTTTACAACCGAATTATGATTATTTTTTTTCTTTCGGATGATCAAATCTCCAGCTTTATATATAAATAGATAGTAATTAAGATATCGGACAAACAAGATTTAGCCTGGAAAATAATTTCCTAGACAAATAATAATATGGTTAGTGCCTTCAGTCGTTCAGAACAGGCAGTGCTGCCAAAGTTTAAAATAGTTTACAATCAATCTGAAGAGGTTAAGTTAAAATACTGCAATCACTAATAATGTCCACATAGAAAACTTATGCTGCAAACAATTATACATAATATCCACTTATAACAGCTGTCTTGTTTTTTAAACAATAATTTAAAAACTATGTCATTTATGTGATACATGTGCAACATATAAAATGTGAAATATGAAATATTTGGTACAATAGTGCTTGAAACAAATCTCAAATCAAACAAATGAAAGTTTAATTATACATATATAATTACCTTGTAAATCAACAAAGTATTTAAAAAAGTAAACAACATTAAAATCTGCTTCATCCATATATATGTATGTATGTATATATAACATGTATATAATTGTATTAAAGATATCTTCATACTTTTGTGACATAAAATATGTTTTTAAAGAAAAACAATTAGAAGAACTATTTTTTCTCCACTCTAATCTGGTTACAATCTTATAATCCAATTAAAAAAATGCAAATACAGTAATGATTTATTAAACTGAATCTCATTCTACATTCTTAGTGTTCAGTTAATAGCCTAGATTAAAGTCACCTATGAAGTTTCAGTGACTCAACTGAAATGTAATTAAATTAGAGTATCATACAATCTCATCTACAGCCTTCTTTTTCACCTTTTCTTTTGTTAGTTTGGTCTTGTTTTGTTTTGCTTGATTTTACACTTCTAGAAGTTACTTCTTAACAGCTTGGATCTTTTTGGTAACCTGACTATGAGTTTCAAAGATTATTCATGTCCAGTGAGATTTGACTGTTGGCATCAGGCTCACTTTCATCAAGTCTGATGTGACAAAATTTAGGCACTTCTGCAAAGTCTCTTTTAAAAACATTATAAATATACTTGTAAAATAATATTCTCAAGACTTTGTTCTTTTGGGGATTGAAAGGGGTATGAAGGTTCATACTGTGCAAATTTTTTTAAATTTTCTTCTGCTATTCTGCTATGATTCAAATGCAACTTCTCCATACAAGTCAAACACCAACCATGTGCATCTAAAGAATTTGTGCTTTCCTTTGGACTTCTTGCTAAAAATATCAGATTGACAGGATGATGTGCAGGACACTGGGCTGCGTTTCACTTCCTCTGTCTTGGAATCAACTCACCAGGGGAGCAAAACCAAGATTTTTTTTTTAACTGAGAAGAAAATCCGCAATCATAGTTTGGGTGAAAATTAAACCTGCAACTGGGGTAAGTTTTTAGCCAATACAATGCAATTATTGCTGAGCTCGAAAGATTCATAAGCACTGAATCTCATGAGACAAACTTATCTGGACCATTTCCGTTAGTTGTAGTTATGGAGAAAAGACAATATTTGCAAGAATTAAACTATGCTTAGAAAACCTTTAAAACTAAATGTTACCCTTTATGTCTTGAAACATCACAGCTGGTATCAGGTAGTTAACTATTTTAGGTTGGAGTATAGTAAGCATACCATATTTAATATTCATATATGACATAGCAGCACTAGCTTTTTTGAGTTTTTGATTTGTCCATAAGAACAAATTCTTGACTTAGCATGCAGTTTGTGGCAACTCTAGAGAGGAGGAGACAGGGTAGTATGTACAGTAGCCGTGCTTGGCCGTCCGCAGGGAGGCTTCGTGACACTCTGTTCCGCTCCTGCTGGCTATTTCAGGATTATCTGTTAAGAGAAAGGAAAGCGTGATCGCGCTTTTAGGGGACACGGGGAGTGCAGTTTGCCCAGATGGCCAGTGTTGGACTAACTAAGCTCAGGTGCAGCTCACACAGGACAGCATCCTCTATTCTCATGCTGCCTGGGAGGCGCTTGCATTTCACAAACCTAGTCATCTTCCCCTGCACATTGGTCCGCACGTGCGTAAGAACATGCAGAGGGGGCATTTTATGTGTCAAAATACCGGAGGCAGTGCTGAAGCCACAAAAGAAGGGCCTGGCCATAGGCAGGGTATGCATCATCAGCACCCTGGCTATCAGTGGAGGTGGAAGCAGCCCTGTGCCTCCCAAAGAAGCTCAGAAGTGCACCATTGCCCGGGGCAATTCTCCAACTCCTACCATGCTCCCAGAAAGACAGAAAATGACTGGCAAAACAGTGGAGGCAGGGCCCCTCACCACTAACAAGCAAAAAGATCTCAGAATCATAGAATCAACCGGGTTGGAAAAGACCTCTGAGATCATAGAGTCCAACCCTTGATCCAACACCACCCTGTCAACTAGATCATGGCACTAAGTGCCACATCTCTTCTTAAATACGTCCACGGATGGTGACTCCACCACCTCCCTGGGCAGCCCATTCCAATGTCTAGATGTACTAGACTAGATGTTTTCACAAAGCTAAAGTGTCTTTTCAATGCATTTTTAGCAGTTGCTTATTTCCTAAAAAAATTATCTTCAGATCAGAGAACTTGAGAGGTTTTCTCACACTTCCTTATGCCAGAGAATCCAGGGGATGACCATAATGGTACTTCTATTTGCCTAACTAGTCACTAACCTTGCCGCTTTACCTCCATGGTGTCACAAACAGAGAGTGGAGCAACCATTTTACAGGTGTAAATTCTTGTGTTTCCAACATTGTGAAGGTTCAATGCATGATGGGCCCAGCAACCAACTCCACTTGCTCACAGTATTGGAAAATCATCCAGATTTCCATCACCTGCCTGGAATGTCTGTCAGTGAAAGTGATATCAAAAGCCAGCGGTGTGATATTTTATCACACCATTGCTAACTTGTGCTCCAGACTTAAGCACAAGTCAAGAAATTAAGAGTGTATTGCCTGCTCTTACTGTTTAATTTGGCACTCGATGCATTTTTAAGCTGTATTTGTAGGTGGTATGCAAAGCAGTCATGACAGTACTTTGACCTACTTGTGCATTACAAAGCTAGATCACTGCTTAATGCAATATTTATATTAAAAGGGGGGAAAATAAAAAGGTGTTTTGAAAGTAACTTCAGCAACATACTACCTCTGACATACAGACCTCCAAAAAGAAACAGGTTTGCCTCTGTGCAAGGCACTCGTTCTAGTCCCCTGCCCAGTCAACCTCCCTACACCTCACAACTCCACTGCCTTGCTCTCTGTACACAACTGCTGTCTCTCTGACCCTGCTGAACTTGCCAGCATGCCAAAAAGCCATCTTTGATTACCATCAGCACTGAAAATCTGGTGACACGCGAGGACCCATTGTAATGACACGGTACAAACACCTGCTGCTCCAAAGGGCTTAACATCTAAATACATCATTCACACAACAAGGACATATATTTTTAATGAACTTCCACCCATTGTAAGCTTGTTAGCTTATCGCCTATCTTCTGTTTCCTATTGAAATAACAAAGAAATACCTTCGCTCAAATAATAAAGCCCTGTCTGTGGTAACTCTTGTCCAGCTCCAGCACGGTGGTTTGACAGTACGTACAAGGAACGCAGCCGTGCTGAAAATAAGAAGTGACCAAGATTTTCAGGACTGATATTTTTAGCATGTTACAACCCAACATGTCAATGTAATTAATAAAGCAGCTTTAGCTATACTGGGTTAGCCATAATCACACAAGTGTATTTAAAGGTTCCTAAGGTCTCATTTAATGGGACATAACCTGAAACCTACTCAGTGTAAAAAGCCCCAGAATTTCAGACACTGCAGCTGACTACACTGTCTGCCAACTTTTGAGGGGATAAACTTGCATTTTCCTATAGCTTTTCTTCTCCCTATACAGGGAGACAGATAACTGCCCCTTATCCCAAGACTTCTTTGGTCAAATAGTCCCACAAGACTGATGTTCCCAATTCCCCCAAAATCTGTGACAGAGAATGCAGAGGGCCTAATCTCAAGCTGTTTCATGGGAAAATGGCAGGACTATTCCTGGCACTGTGATTAACCCAAGTGCCACTCACCCTGCTGTGTGCAAGGCAAGACAGAGGGGTCCTGGGCAGTGTGAAAGAGCAGGGATCCCTTCTCTTCCCTGCCCTGGTGAGTGGCAGTGGCAAAGCCCAGGATAGGGACTTCACTGCTTTGTCCCTATTTCTGCTGTTTCTCTCCTCCTGTCAAAACTCAGGAAACAGCAAAGATGATGTAAACACTTTCCTTTTGTGTGCGAGCATGTCCTGTTTATGGGTTGTAGGTGCCAGAGAAGCAGCTGGAGCCCTCACTGCCATGCTTCTCCCCCTGCCAGCGGCTACAGATCTGGCTTGTTCCCACCACATAGTCCTCGACAGGGGATGTAACTAGGGCATGTTGCACCCGACTATTTCTAGTACACGTAGGAGTCCTCCTAGGAAAAAAGCCTCAAGTCTCTCCTTCAGAACAAGCTTCTCCAGTGCAGTCACAGAACTGAGGAGCTACATTACTTTTTTAACCTTAGCCACAAAGTGTAAAACATCTCCCATAGTCTTTAATTATATGTTCACACCCTACTTCTTAAAAGATATCACAACTCTGCCATAGCTACATACACAGGCATCAGCTTCTGCAACTGTGTCTGACAGAGAAACATAAAATGCTAAACTACTTTACATGAAAACACATTGGAACCTCTTCTGTTTAATCTACAAACAAAGTAATAAACTGTGATGGAAGACAGAGGCTATCTAAGTCTGCATCGCTGCTAATTGCTGCATCACTTGCATGCTGAAAAAGAAGAAGCTGTAAAGAATTATACCAGTGAAGGAACATGCCTGCAAACACTTACTACAGAGTCTGCATTCCCTCGTTACTTGTAAGTAGGTTCAACCATCTTCATGTTCACTATGCTTTGAAGAATTACATCTCAAATGTATGTATGTCATATTTGCCATACTATTATATCATTATACTCCACAGCAACGGGATATAATGTATTGACACTTTTACCATAGTATATATAAGCATAAACCCCTAAAAAACAAGACTATACAATGAGTGTGCATTGTTCCACGTACAAAGGTCTACAGGTCAAGCATGGGAAAGCATTTTCTCATGCTCTGTAAGATCCACAGGTGTGGATACAGACGTGCCAGAAAACATACCTTCTGCTGCTGCACTGAGATCTCTAATAAGAACACTATTTCCAGCATAAGCAGAATGGCCTGGCTCTTACAGTCTGCAGCAGTAATGCACAGAAGATTTAATAACAGGAAATGGCATTTTTTGGAGGTAATCACAGATATAGGGTACCTTCTCTGTTGCCTTCTTGCTTGGTACCTGTTTAAAGTGGCAGAAAGCTGGCTACCCTTTAGACTAAAATTACTAAAATTGTGCCAGTGATAGTTACCAGACCTCACTGAAACTAGTAACACATAGAGTGAACCTAAATTTCTGCAAGCCACCAAGAAGCATTTGCTCTTCCAAGTTTTCCATCTCTTTAGAGGTGGCATTTTCAGCTCCTAAATGCCAAGACTTTCTTTTCTTGTCTACCAGAGCATGGCTCTTTTAAACCTTTACCTTCAGGACATCTGAGGGATCACACTGGTCATTAAGCCCCCTGTGCAACACAGAAAATCCCTAAATCCAGATAGGATTGCTCCTAAGGATGGTAACAATTCTGCAGTGTCATCCAGGGGAATGACAACCAAGAGAGATGTTACTGCCAATGGTTTCAGCTTCTCACTGACTACCAGCACATGGTAGTCAGCAGACAAATCTATGTCAGCTTGGGATTTCCTCAGATGCACCAAAGGTGGCTGTGATCAGTCATTGACTCAAGACTTAAAAAGTAAAATTGAGAGTCTGTTAAATTAAGGTGGAAATTCCACCTTTGTAAACTCTTTTTGATGCCCGGGTTACTGCTTTATTTTATAACAGTTCATTGAATTAACCAAATTACTGAGAATCATGACTAGGTACTAGGAATTTCAAGAACAGTGTTTGGCTTGAGATTTTCTGCTTTGAAGCTACAATTCACAAAGCTTTATTCTCTCTGAGTTAAATTCATTTTCCAGTTCCAGATTTATTATACAACGATGAATACAGAAAATTTACCATTCTGCATGAATCACTGTGCATGAACTCTTGTTCAACTAAAGACCTGTCACAGTGGATCAGCCAGAAAACATGACTTTGCATCTACCTCTGACACATTTCTCTTTCAGAAGTTTTGAAATTATTACTCTAAATCACACTGTGCTCTATAAGCCTTAATATATTTTAAGGGGCATTAAGATTGTATTTGACCTCTGCATTGCAAAGCACTTATCCCTCCAAAAATACATAGTAAACATTTTGGACTGCTCAGCCTTCCATTTTAAAAGCAGTGTAGTAGTAATAGGAGTTTCTTGTAGACAAGATTCATCTCAGATGATTTCAGACATGAATGCCTCAGCTGGTCACCCATTTTACATCTTCCTAGCCTACCTCAGCCAATTGATTTTAGCATGAGACAGATTATCAGCTCCTGGTGCCATTTTCCCCTCCACCGAATGTAAGAGTTTGTGGTGAACAGTTCACACTGAGGTATTTAACTTTTGGACACCTGCATCGGGACAGATGAATCCTTCCACAGTGACATTTTCTGTTCTCATGTTTTTCACACAAGTAGCAGACTGGTCAGATATATCTGGGGTATACATTAAAAACAACAGATATTTTCAGACAGCCGCCTCATATCAGGCTGCCTCATAACTTCTCCTGCTTTCTAAAAATAAATCTAACACCAAGTATTTCTTCCCTGTGACATGGAACCGAAGACTATTTATATTTCCCCATGCCTTTGGGAAATGCTTCCAGCTCTTTATTTTTCATTTACTCTTGGAATGTTCTTTTGTGGTATGTGCTCTGTTTCTTCAAAATAAATTAGGATGGCTTGGTTTTTTGTTTTGTTTTTTAAATTAGAAGTGAAAAAAGATGAGTAAATGTTCAGAGACTTACTGAGAGTAATCTCTATTGTATCGGTTATGCCTGGTCATACTTAATTTTTACTTAGCTTTACAGATGGCCTTTATCAGCTCCTTTTCCCATAGCTTCTGCAGCAGCATCTCCATGGAGCACCATCCCAAACGTTCCAATCCCTCACCTCAGGACTCCCACTGACACTCTCCCAAAGGATAGGTTTTGTCCCTGTCCTCGACTGGCTAACAGCTGAGCTGGCTCCAACTCTCACTCTCATTAAATGCAGTCTGGCTTCTTTCCTTTGCTCTTGATGGCCATAAACTTCATTCTCATTTCCAGTATATTATCATTTAATGTATATGTGCTTTGTTTCTCTCACTAACCATGGTCCTCTACCCATCCACGGGTGAAGGAGGTTTTATCTTATTGTTTCTCAATTAAACCAATGCAACCCCAATATATTGGTCTACTTTGCTCATCAATAAGGTGACCTCTGATTTGTATATAAAGGGCAAGATGCCTCGACCACAGATGACCTCTTTGGTTGCCTGCCCATACAGTGCCTAACATGGGGGGCATCAGGTGTTTCTTGAGGGTTGAAGGTCCTTTTTGCTTGGCTTTCTCATAGCCCATACCCTCACATGGTAATTCTGGTATCCTGCTCCATCCTCTCTTTTCTTCCCTAAATCTGAGAGTGCCCAGTTCTGCCTGTCCCATATGCTGATAATAAGCCTCTGGAAAAGGCTGGTGGTCAGATGTCCATGCTGAAGTGGACACATCTGCTAGCACATTTTCATTCCATCAGGTACAAGCTGTTGGCCATCAGGGTGTCATAAAGCTGACAAAGACCTTGTCTGAATCCCAACTCTTCATGATGATCTAAAAAAAAGATCAAGGCAATTATGGGGATTCCAAAGAGCTCAAGGGTTCAGCAGCATCATTCTTCTCATTTATTATTCACCAAGTCCTGAAAGAGAGTCTAAAGCCACTTGTGCTGCCAATCCCTTAGCTCACTTATGAGCTTCAGTAGGTATTTACTCAAGTAATAATGTATAATATTTAAGTTCAACTTAATACGTATTTACTTACTCTGGAGAAACAGGATTAGTTGTTTTAAAAATGAAAGCAATCTGGCTTTATTTATTCTTCTTTAAAGTAATAAATAATGCAGTGCTAAAAATTGATCATAACATACTCTAATATATTCTATCAAAATCTATTTTTAAATAATTGCACAGGCAGCAGATAGACTACATAGAAATGAGAAAACCACTGCTATATTA
The DNA here is from genome assembly GCF_001604755.1 of Lepidothrix coronata. Lineage (NCBI taxonomy): Eukaryota > Metazoa > Chordata > Aves > Passeriformes > Pipridae > Lepidothrix > Lepidothrix coronata. The sequence continues at coordinate 2,736,474 of NW_016690268.1, read as the reverse complement.
TTCTGGGAGCACCCATACAGTGACTGTTTTGAACAGCTACTCAATTTTACCTTTCAACAGGTCCAAGCTACTGCAATCATCTGTGTTTTGCACTTCCTACTTTTAGGCCATTTTCCTTCTCTTCTTGAATTTTAGAAACTTCCAGAAAAGGCTTATGCAGAGGAACTAAGAGCACAAATGAGTGAAAGGCCAAGCACAAGTTGTGAAAGTGCCCATATTCCTCTTGGAGGGGTGAAAGTGCCCATATTCCTCTTGGAGGGGTGTTACTTCTCTGACCCTGCATTTTCCTAGGCATCCTCACCTAGCTTTTTTTTCCTTTTAACGAAACCTGCTTTGCATTTTCCTCTTACACACCGTGAATGCCCAAATCATGCAAGATGAGGCTTCCACTACAGTATCCCTTTTAGGCAAATGTACCACTGCACACAGAGCGTGGGTAGCACTTCTGCAGGTTCCATTGCAGTTACCACCATCCTGAAAGTTCTCCTCTCCCAAAACCTGGCATTCCAGTTCAGACTTCCTTCCAAGCAAGAAACAGACCACTGCAACATCTGGAACTTAACTCAAACACAGAAAGGTACCCAATTTATGTTCATCAAGGTTACTTATCAGACACCCTGCTTATAACACTTGTGTCAGTTTTATAAAACTCACTATATTTATAACTTCTCCAAGGAAATCTTAACCTTCATGACTTTTGACTACTTATCACTTCCTTAATTTTCTTCTATCTGAATGCTCTCACATAAACAGATATACATGTTAGTGTGTGTCATGGAAGATAATACTGCATAAAAAATGAAGTCAGGTAAGTTAACAAATTTCTGCCTTCAGCTGAAAGTCACGACAGATACAACCAACCAACCAACAAATAAATAAATATATAGATGTTTCTCCTGTGGTTACATGGGCAGCCTCCTGCACACTCAAAGCCAAAGACTGGCATTTCTGGTAGGAAATAAATCATACACTGAGATAAAAATATGATCTTTGTTTGATTCAAGGGAAAATAACTGGAGAAACTAGAGATGTGCAGATGCAATTATTTCAGTGAACAGAATCCCAAACAAGTACATCTGGAGCTTTGCACTGCTCTGTGTTGTTAAAATTTTATGATGGAAAAACACAGACTCACATGAGCTGTGTGTATGCACCATGAAACAAACTCAAATGCCTACAAAATTAGATGACCTTAGAAAAATTTTCCTATGTTTAAATAATAAATATATGCCCCAAAAGACTTCTACTCCACTTGTCAAATTATCATTTATTGAATAACTGAAAGCAAGAAAACAAAAGGAAGTTATCATATCAATCATCAACACTTTTTTTTTTAAATTTCAATGATATGAAAGCTAGAAGTCTAGAACAGGAAAGGGAAATCTGTTTTGAATTTTTTTTATATTAAACAAAGAAGTGTTTGCCTTTGCTTACTGCTGATGTTGTGTGACACTGCCATCTAGCAGGCCATCAGAAGAAGTTAGGTCTTAATCCTACACTAGGGAGAGAGGTATGATGGGAGAATTTCTAAAAACAAATCAGAGATTTTTTCCATTTCTTCCAACTGGCTTCTTGCATATAAGCACGTGATCTAAAATTCTGTATGCAAGCCCACAGAAGTCTGCAACATCTACAGAGAAACAACACAGTATCAGAGACCAAAAACTATTATTAAAAGTAAAGCAAAGACTTGGTTGAAGTTAGCATGAGACTAAAATACAGTTCCTTTGCATTTTCCAGGGTAATCTTTTGGCTTTGCTTCCTTTCTACCTTACAGTTTAAGAAAATAAAGTTTTCTTGTGGGCTTTAAGATTGGAAACTCTCTCTTGAGTCTGCAAACTGTTAATTCTGCAAGTTACAGCTACTTACCTGTAACTCGGTGTCAGACAAGATAACTTGATGGAATTGAGGCTTGTGATTCCTGGTTGTCTAGCATGAAAGAGGCAGCAAGCAGTTTAAGTTTGGTTTCTCCATCTTGGTACAGGTACAAGGTAAGATGTCCAGTACTGCATTCCACATGCCAAGGCACCATAGATGGGCTTCCTAGGCCCAATTCTGCCACAGGCTGGCTCCCTGCAAGCATTCCCTCAGAAAATGTGTCTCAGAAAGGAACCTGTTCCTCTGTCTCCTTTTTTGGACTTTTTAACGTCAGATTCAAATCATCCTTTCTGTTGTTTGAACAAAATTTTCTAAAGAAGTTCAAACCATGACAGAAATATTTATCTTGAGATTTTATGAAATTTTTAGACCAAAACTTTCAGTCATAAAAAGACAAAAATTCTTTAGATTCTTTAGTATTCTCAGCAGAAGCGCTTTCCTACCTGTTGCCCCATTCTCTCAGAAACTGCAATTAAAGATTTTCAAACCACTAATAAGAATTTTGTATAGGCTCTTATTTGTAAAGTTTTTACATTTGTTTTCCTTTCCCACCTTCCTTTTCAAAAGCTTGCTTTCAAAGGACAAAAAAAATCCATTTGCTACTATTTACCAGATTTTTCAATTTGTTTTCTCAGTATGTTGCTACTCTTCTCTCCATTTACAAGTACAGCAGGTTTCCATGAGAAACAAAGGGAACAGTGAGTAAAAGCCTGTCAGCAGTGCTATGGACAACCCTCTGCCCCGCCAGAAGGCCTCCCAGGGTTAGAGAGGTAGACTGGAGAGGAAGCCCTTTTGTGGAACACCAGGCAATATTTGCAAGAGGGAGCAACTGGTACTTCTGCTTTACACAGAAGGAGAGATCCACTTGAGTAGGGGCCAACATTTCAGCCCAAGAAGAATCTGCCTCCCTTGGGAGTGGTGCTGCCTTTGCAGGTACCTTGGCAAGGAGAGGTGTTCTGTTGCTGCACGTGCTGGCTCTGCTCCCTCCCGAGGGAGTCACCCACATACAGTACCTCAAATTGCAAAAATTTGGGATGTTGGTATTTTACAATATGTTAACTAGTTTTTGCTGGGGCAAATATTTTAATTTTCCTTTTCTCAAACATAACTATTTTTATTTTTGCTTCATTGTGTTCTAACAGATTTTGACAAAACTGAAGGCTACTGAATAATTTCATAATTAATATCTGCATAATTGCCACCTAATTCAGTGAGAATGCTGATGCATAATTTAAAACAGCTGTGCCAGATAATCACAAGCCTTAGCATGAGACAGCCTGTTGATCTTATATTTCTTTTCAGACACAGCTTATGAATGTTTCACTCTTCTATTGGATCTCTCCTTTAATTTTTCCTTCCTGGTAAAAGTTCATAATACCTGTTGTCACTAAATAACATCTTTCAGCAGCATTCTCTGTAATGCTATTTTAATGCTGTCAGTCTCTGGTCCATTTTCATTGCTACAGAATATAAAGCCACGTACTGTTCTGAACTGATGTAATGTGAGCAAGACTCACATCATTTGGAATCATTTGGAATTTTGTAATTGTCATCTAATAACCAGGAACTAAGCAAGCACCAACTGAGCTTGAGGACACAGATTAGGACACAGAAACACTGCTGTCTTAACCCCCTGTGACACTCAATGAGGTAATAAAACCTAGTCAGTAAGCCAACAAAGCCCGCAGATCCCTTCATGTGATCACCCAACGCACGCTCAGGTCATCTGCTCACCAGGGTTTTAGTACCATTTTGGCTAAGGTCTCCTGCCTGTCATCCAGCTGCCAGTTCAGAAGTAAGTGTGCATATTTGCCTGTAGGTCCTGTATTGCATCTGCCAAGCTTGTGAAAATGTCTTGGATAACCTAGACATCCCAGGTTATCTTAGGATAATCTTAAACGTCACTAGACACATGTTTAGGCAACTGAACCAAGCCCTGTGAGACTTCTGAAGGACAAGCCAGACTACTTTCTAGACTTCATCTGACTGGGCCAATAAACTTCACAGTCTACAATGAGTACTTAAACTTGTATCTTGCATGTAGACACCGACACTCAGACACCAACACTTAAGTGTCTTAATTCTGGGCTAAGTCCTAACGTTTTAATTCTTGCAGGACTCACCAAGGCATACATATAAATGAAACAGTAGTAAGGCTTTCTACTTAGAAATTTAAAGCCCTCCCAAGCAGGTGTTGCCATTATTTAAAATTGAACTTCAACCCCAAAATTCAGAATAACACCTCTCTCAAATAATGTTAGGATAAATCATCCTCTGTTAAACCATCTTTGGTGCGCAGGGTAGAGAAGTCACATCTTTCTGCATTTGCATTAACATGAACATCCCCTCCAAGTGGGCTCTACTTAATCTTTCCCTAAATTTCTAATCCTGTACTTGCTTACAAAGCAAATAGTAAAACAAGAAGAGAAACAAACTTCCAAATAATTTTCCTTAAGATCTATGTCTTTTCTATCATCCTGAAATTACAGCACTGTACATTCTTAGCCCAAAATCATCAATAAACACTACTCTTTCCCTCTACAACTACCTGAATGGAGGGTACAGCAAGGTGGAGGTTGGTCTCTTCTCCCAAGTAACAAGTGATAGGATGACAGAAAATGGCCTCAAGTTGCACCAGGGAAGGCTTAGACTCGATATTAGACAGTTTCTTCATGGAAAGGGTTGTCAAAATACTGGAACAGGCTGTCCAAAGCAATGGTGGATTCACCATTCCTGGAGGTATTTAAAAATGTGCTGCACTTTGGGACATGGTTTAGTGGTGGACTTGGCAGTCCTGGGTTAACTGTGGATTCTGCGATCTTAGAGGTCTTTTCCAACATAAATGATTCTGTGATTCTACCTGTGGGAGAAGCTGAGCAGGTAACAGTTTCTTTGCTTGCTGGAGTATTGCTAGTCCACTAGCTACAGAAGTAACAATTAAAAGCTTTGGTAAAGTTCTTTGTAGTATATATTTACACATAAAGACCATATTAATATTTAAATAAGACTTTCACATAACTCTGTCCACATGCATGCACTAGAGGGAGCTAGGACCAAACCCTCCATATACATGCCCTAACACTGCTTCTCATGATCATTTCACACTACTTGGAACTTTGCTCCTAGAAAATGCTGTCAGCATCCCAAAACACCTGAACATAAGGTCATTAAGGATCTACCTCTGAAGCGCATTTAAGCAGCTGAGGTTTCAAGCCCCATTCTGAAGGGAATGGCTGGAGCAACTGTGAAGGGGGGAAGAAGGAAAAGGGGAAGGGCCTCTCACCTCTGACCAGACATGCTCCTGGACTCCTCACGTACCTTTGGAAGCCCACCTGCCTTTCACTGAAGAGCTGAAGTCCACCCTCTCCATATCCTCTCACCACAGCCCGGCAGATAAAAGTAAGCGGGGACACTCCCTTAAGGGGTGTCCTCACACAGTGAACAGCATGACCACCAGCGCCTATATTAACATAGTCAGTTTTTAATCAGGCTTCGTAAAACAGGGTTTGCAGCATTTTTGCTGCATCCGGTTTCCACTGCACTGAGCCAAAGCGATGCTCTTCCCCTCTGAAGTACACTGCAAGAAAATTATTTTGGTTTTAAAACCTACCCTTTGTAAGTCAGGAAAAGCAAGGGATTCCTCCCAATTTTCCATGTATTCTTAACTGATGTCACTCTGTACTGATGTACTACAGTATAGCCTTTAATCCTACACAGTCTCCTCACGTGCCTTTTACCATACATTGAACACACAATGCCCAGAGCTGCTGGCCAAGCATGACTGACTGTGCATGTGTCAATGCAGATACATTTTGAGCTGCTACTTGTGTTATTTTCTGAAAGAAAGGACATACAGAAGACATGAGACAGAGTTCTTTTTTTTTTCAAAATACAAGCTGACAGCACATACTAAATAATTTACTGGACCAACAGAGTTTTTAGGCTTTTCCAGCCATTAGCTGACTCTAACTTTTGGGATGTCGACTTTTCCTTTCCACTGGTGCTTCAAGGACACCAGGATCATCACAATCCAAGGAAGACCAGACATTTTTCCCCATGTCAAAATACTAAGCCAAATTATACTAAGCTAAATGATTAAGCCCTGCTACAACCTTCTTTTCATGCCTAGCATTGTGAGTAGAAGTTGTGGGAGCTGAAATGGGACAGGCTGAAGTCTTCAGGTTCTAAAATGAAATACTTGGGAGTACCATACCAGAGGACACAAAGAACGTTATGATCATGAACAAAGTCATCTTAATTACCAAGTTAATAACCTGCTCCTGTTGTGCTTCTTGGGCTAAAAAAATACTGAGAGTTAGGACTACAGAGTTACTGTGGGACCTTTCCTAGTGTTGTAGGTTTGTCTCCAATCTTAGGAGGTTGTAAATAAACAGAAAACTTGGGAGTTTTGTCTCTTATAAAGCAGAAGTAACTACTAACTACTTACCCTAGTTTGAAATACATCGTTTTTCTACAGTAGCTTTTAAAGACTCGCAATGACTAACACAAAAACAAGACTGAGAAAAAAAGACAGCGACGGCACGTGCTACAGAAGCCAATGAGAACAGCTGCCAGAGTGGGACTCATCTCCTCCACAGGCAGCAGTGCAGAGCTTTGGTAACATACACACACTCCTTCCACAAGCAAGAGAAAGAGGCATGACCCTTCAGGGCAATTTTACCCTGCCCTCATATGGACTTCTAGAAAAGCAGAGGAACTGAATGCCAAACTTCCAAATGGCTGAAGTTAAACAAGTGAAAACCCATCCTCCTGTTAAACCATCCATTAATTTCAGCATGGAGTTGTATGTATACGCGCACACAAATATATACCACTAAATAAATAAAACCAGACAGTTTCTATATAGCTGCTGTTTAAAATGTTCGAATCCCCCAACGCAAACAAAATCTGCACTGGGAAAGGAGGGGCTCTGCCTGCCATCCTGCTAGATGAGAAATTCCATTAAGGCACACCTATGTCTTTGTGGCACTAGTTACTTGTATGAAAGTGTTCCTATTAACTAAAAAAAAAGACTGCTTACTGGTCCTTTTGTAGCCATACATACATTCTACCTTCAGCCACAGTTGGCCCCTCTGGCACTCAGGAGTGTGGGTGGTGGACCTGCCCCAGCTGCATTTCTGTGCTGGAGAGGGTCCCTAGCTGAAACCCTCCCCAAACCATCCCATTTTCTCATAGTCCCTTGGCATTTTCAAGCCCCTTTGTCACCACTTTGGGACCACAAAACTACACTGGATACCACCAAAAACTGTTCTGCTGCAGACACTGTTCTGGAAAGGACCATGAAATACACCATTTGCCTGCTGCACTTTCTAGCATTTTTTACAAGCTAGCTCTCAGAAAAGTACACACAAAACAACAACACTTTTGGTGAAAACGCTAGAAGCACAAATGCCACAATGTTGGCAAATGAACTTTAAAAAAAAAAAAAAAAGAGAAAACGTACTGGTTTGTGTTTCTTCAAGGAAGTAGGGTGTATTTCAGAGGTAGTATATTTTTCATAAATTATTATAAATAAACTCTTGCAGCAACTTCTATTTTTCCACAGGATACTCAAATAGTTTTGGGAATGACAGTAAAAAAAAATAAACCTGCTGGTATAACATTATTAAGCAAAACATTTTCACTGATTTCTTTCTAAGCCCTTGGCAAGTGGAGGGGAATGAATCAACAGGTGAGAATATCCACTGGGTCTGCAACAGCTTATTGGTCTGTCCAGGAGCAACACAAGGAAAGGTGATGGGGACACAGCCCTTTGCTTTCTCTTGGTGAGCAAATGTGCTTGCTTCCTCTTCAATCTGACCTCTCAGAACCTGAGGGAAAACACCTCTCAGGTGGAAGTGCTGGAGTATGGTTCCAAAGCAACGGAAAAGCCAGAGCGACCCAACAGCTGTGCAAATCCTTCCCCTGAGAGATGCCAGGTGCATTAGGGTGGAAATCTCTACAGCCCCAACAGAGGAGTCAAAGCTATGCACTATGGGCTCCAACAGACATGTCTTCCGTGGGAATCAGGTCATACAGGAGGAGGGGGAAACCGTACCAAAATGAAAACTTTCATTAACATAAACTGCAGAAGAAGAGGAGAAAGTATCATCTTTCCTAGCCTGCCTCAGCCAATAACCCTCAGGGTTCTTTCTAATAACATCCTTCCTTGGGGAAATATAATTACCAAGTTAAAGATACACTTTCAAACAGAAAGCAAGCATAGTCATAAATATCTTGAGTGCTGTTTAGATCACTAGCATTTATAGAAAACATTCAATTTTTTTCTTTTGATTTTTTTCCAGCTGCCTTGTCCTGGTTGTCATTTTTGACAGCTTCCATGCTTACAAATTAGTCACTTCCACACACCTCATGGAGAAGGCTACATGAACACACCTGAATGTTTGAAATCTGTGATGATCTTCCTTTTGAACTTAGGTGTTAATAATAAACTTTTGTAAGTAGTCCAGTACTACGGTGATTCTAACTCCAGCTGGGTTAATTACACAATAATTAGGTACAAACATCGCAACACAAAACACAGCTACATCATTATTTGCAACAAATGTTAACTCTAAATAAGTGCAACCTGTCCCACAAACACTTGCTATAAACGACTTAAAAATAAACGAAAATTTGATGGGGTAAACACAGAAATAAAAAAAAATTCTCCGGGAGAATTTTTTTTGTTAAAAAAAAATTAAAATAAAAATCTCAGCACTCATTTAGAGTTCAGGATCTTGTGAAAGAAAGCTTTAAAAGGAGCAAACCTGATTTGCTGTGGCTGTTGCGGCGAAGGGAACACTTGTTGCAGGAGTTGTTGCTGCAGAGACAGTGGCGGCCGTAGCGTTGTGCATCATGGGTACTTTCAGGAGGGGAACCATGGAAGCAATGAACAGGAGGGTGCAGCATTATGGTAAGAGAAGTGGTATTTTTGGCATGGTGAATATCAAGAGCGGCAAGCCATCGTCATGGGTTAAACCGGCAGATGGCATGCAATCACAGTGCAAAGCGAGAAAGCGTGGCGGAGAAATAAAAAAAAGGGGAAAATAGCTTATTACAAGTACAATTAAAGGAAGGTTGTCAACACAATCAGCGATTCCCAGAAAAAAAAGAGTAAGGACCACTGAAAATGTGACTGTTGTCTCTAAGAAGAAGATTACTTGCACAAATGAGGTCTTTACCAAAATAGCCCGTTACCTGCGTATTGTTACGTGGGTTATTTGTTTTACCCCAGTACAGATATAAATCACTTCAAAATAAAATTCTACTACAAAAAGGCACAGTGGTTTGAACTGGGAAGAAAACTGATCAATGTTTATCTTAATTTTTAAACACAATTAAAAATTAATTATTTTCATGTAACTTCATTTTGAAGTAAGCCAGATACTCGCTGTCTTCCTTTATAATCCAATTTACGCATTTTTTCCTACTAGCACTGCATAACTGTTTGACTTTATCAGAGTTAAATTACCATCTGCTTTGAGGCAAAAATCAGGAGAGGGATGATGATAATTTTCCTGATATAAATACTACTTTGTTTGATCTAAAAAAGCAAGATCGATTTTGTGAAAGTCACTGCTTTTGCTCATTTTAAGAATGAATTTTAATCAGCATCTTCATGGGGGAATTATTAACTTGATGTTTTAAGGCTTGATATTTTAACCATTTGATCTGAGTAGGCTCAAAAAAACCCCAAAGTAAAATCACTGGGATAGGGCTATAGCCTCTTAGAGGCTGTTGCATTGGACTTCACCCTTGCATGCCCAAAATGTTAATTTCAAGCTGCAAATATATTTAAAGGAGGAGTGAGATTCAGATCACGAGTTTCAACAGAACCTCTGTGGATCAAAGTAAGCATTTCTGGGAAACGCTGATAAAACTTTCTAACACACAGCAAAGGAGAAATAGGCACACCACTATGAAACTTTAAAACACTGATGAAAATTTGCTGGCTTTTTCCAGTATTTTATGATTTTATAGTACTAGCCAATATAAAATATAAAGAGAAATAAAACTTTGAAAACTGAAAAGCAGACTGGAATTCATGGTATTATGCTTTTGCAGTGTAGTTGTTATAGCAGGTGATATCACGTCTAAACTGCAGCTTTCATCTACAAATCTAAACACTCTGCGAAGTCAACCAGAAGGACAAGCGAACCTTTAATTCTAGTCAGTGGCTAAATCTTGCCTAGGATTTTTGAAACAAGTGAATATACATCATATACAGTATGAAAAAGAGATCAATAAAGAAATTTGGAACCTACCAATACTGGTAGCGGGTGTCATGCACAAAACTGACCCTGCGTGTCATGCAATGATAGGTGAAAAAAGTGGATAAAGGGAAGAAACAGGTTAGCCGTTTAGAGTTAACATTCAAACTGAGATTCAAGCATAACCACAGAGAAGTAAGTTAGTTAAATGAAACTGTAAGGTCATTCATAGGTTTGCTTTAACACAAAAAGGTGATTGTGTTCTTACTAAAATCCTAAATATACAGTGTGATTTTTGGCATATTTCTGTGCATATTCAGGATACTTCATAAACTTTTTTACTTATTAATTTTATCGTTTCACATAGTACTTCTGTAGCAACAAGTTTTTGTTTATAGAAACATCTTTGATTAAAGGTCACGGTATTTGGGAATTTTAGAACTCACTGCATAATTCAGACAGCTCAATATAGCACAGATCAGCATTCACCAACTTTCTGACACGCATCAGAGAAAGAAGTTAAAATGAAATTAAGACAATATTATTCTGCAGGGGCTTTGCCAAATTTGTGTTTGATGTTAATGTACCCATTCTTAACACAACTGGAGGTGGAGCGGTGCTTCTGAAGAAAATAAACACTACTTTGACAATTCCCCAAGCTAAACACCTCAAAGTGTGTAACGTTGCAGCAGAAGGCTCCCAGTACACCTCAGAGTGTGGAAGCACTGCTTGCCTGGAATGCTTAACCTTTCTGGAAAAGACCAAATGGAAAAAAACATCAGCATATTCAGTACAGTACATACAGCAAGCTGGTGAAGTTATGCAGGGAAGGAGACTGGTCCCAGATACGTGCATATTTGACACAAAGCCGAATATGCTTCCTGTATTCCTGCTTAATTACTACCACAGCACCTTCCGGGACTCTGCAGTACTTGTGTAACTATGAATGACCTTACCCAAGAACAGTTCCCAGAGAATACACAAAGTTCCTCCTCTAGAGGCTATAGAAACACTAACAAACAGCAATGGAAAGAGAGAAAAGATCTCTTGTTTTTAAGATCGTTCACCAAACAATAAGGAGAAGGTGACAAAGCAATCAAACTGATGTAAAACAAACAAAGTGCAGAACTTTGGAGGTAAGCCATGCTAAGTCAAGCCCCACACTTTTTGTTAGGGGAGCCAGTGGTTAAGAAAGCAGAGGAGTTATATAAAACAATTAAGTTTTATATATATTCCAGCAGCAAAACTTGTTTTAAAATTTAATACACATACACACACACACACACACACACAAGGAACACGTTTGAAAATTATACCAGTTTAGAAAATACCACATAATCATTTAAAATGCAACAGATAATGTCATGCATTGCTCCTTAGACCTGGGTGGCATGACAGTCCTTACACCCGCCAAATCCAACCTTCCCAGGAAATGTGGGAATATCAGTGCAGCATCTTTAATGGAAAACTCATGACACCCACTCATATAGAGGGGGTTTCCCTTTCCTAACCTTGTCCCATACCCCATTTCTCTATCTAATATCCTTTCTAGGTGCTGATGGTGTTTGAGAAGACCAGGAGGTTCATCACTTTTGAGAAAGGTTTTCTACTCTGGGGCTTGGGCTCCATCTGCTATGTTACACTTCTGATTCTTTTTTTTTTTTTTCATGCACTTGTTTTGGGGCTTGCCAACAACCTGGCCTGTAAGGTTTACTTCCAAGATCCACACTTCTTACCATCAGAAATTTGTCAGATAAAACTATAATTACAACCATTAGCTGGAAAGGGGGACACACAATAAAAGTACAAAAAGTGAGCTATTTAAGGAAGCATGAAAACTACAAAAGTCTGGAAAATATCCAAATGCTCTTTCACTGAAAAAGGTTTAAACTACTGTATTTTCCATAGTTAATTTGAAGTCCTTGGCAATTGCAAATAATAGCAATAAGCCCCAAAAGGGAGTGCTTAAGAAGGAAAAACACCTATTGTGCTGCAAATTCTCAGGGTTTCAATGTAAAATAAATTTGTGGAAATTTCGGCATGTTTGTAAGCACAGGGCAGTCTTCCATTCATGTCCAAATAGGCAGTCTCACGTTTTTTTTTTTTTTCCCCAAACACTCCCATAAATGTCAATGTGTTTTCTGCCACAGATATTCTAGTGCACCAATGTGCTAAAAATACAGCATGCTATAACTTACTATTACAAATACGGGGGCAGGCTCCAAGGTTGTTACTGAGGCCTTATAGAAAAATTCCATGAAGTCAAAGCCATCTGTGTTTGCTTTTTATCTTTAAAAACATATGGGAATGCTGATAGATTGGGAAATCATCATGTGTTGTGTTTCATTCCTTGTTTTACCGACATTCTTTCTATAAACTAAAATAACATTGCTGAAATGTCAAACGCATTTGTAAACACGTAGTTTTAAATCATTCTGGAAGTTCACACTGGATAACATTCTGATACTAAAATATATTATTAGTCAATTATGAATGAAATTGCAGAATTCCTTAGGCAGGATATTTACCTTTGGGAAGTTTGGAGTGGGGGTGACTGACATAATTTAAAGGGTTATGTTGTTACTGTTTACACAAGCACCTAGCACATTCCTTTTCTCACAGTGTTAAAGAGAAGCTCTGCCACCAGCCATGGTGCTCTGATTTTTACAGAGTTACGAGCACTGAAATGTAAATTGCATTCACTCATCTTCAGATCATCCTTATGAGGAAGTGTAACCCCAGCTATGAGCTGCAAATGCTAGGAAAAGTTCTGGTGGTGTTCCAAAATGAGAACCACAAAAATGCATCTGATGCCTCAAAGCCCTTTTAGTGCAGTTACAGGAAGCGATGTGTTTTGCCAGTATTGACTGGAAGGTTATGGCTGGTGTTCCCCTTCTCAGGGTGCTCGTGTGCAGCTGGGGCAATCCCCACGGCTGCACAACAGCAGCCAAGGGAGCAGGAGGATGCTGTGGCATCTCTGGAGTGTGATGCTTTCCCCAGCGTTTTGTTAGCAGAACTTTGCCCTCTTGTCATCTAGGTGAGTGCTGGCAGATACGAGTCAAAATCCAGCCAATTTAAGGTAGGCAAAAAAGGGGCAAACTCTGGACAATGATGAGCAAGGCTGTGAATGTGCAAAAATGCAGCTTAACGGCATGCTGAAGTTTCTCCTTGAATTGTCATCCTGTGCAAGAAGAATTAAAATTACATGTAATTTTAATCTGTGCAGACTTCACCTCAAGTGGGGCAGGGAGCAGTTAAGTGCAACTGCCTGACTTGGAGCTACCTAAGGAACACAATATTGGTTCAATGTGGGTACAACATACCTGTTGGGATAAACGCTGCATGTTGCTGCAACTGAGCATTGGCAAGAGCCTGTTGATAGTGCAAGACACTGGGATTGAAAACGGCACTGGCACCATTGCTTTTTTCAAGTGCTTGTCTCTTTGGTAAAGGGTGAAGAACACCAGGAGGAAAGGCCTGTAAATAAGAAAGTTAGTTAAAATGACGCCATTTTTAAGACGTTGTCTGTAACATATATACAAATATGAAAACTTAGTATTTTTTAAAGCGGCTAAAGATGCCTTGCCATGCATATTAACTCAAAGCACAGCAATGTAAAATGAGTGAAATTTTGTTATTGATAGCAAAAGCATGGTACTATTAACCTAAAACTGTAGCAGCACAACTACTGAAAAGAAACGTTTGCTTTAAAGCAACGAAAATGGCATTGCCTTTAAGTAGGTTTTCAAATATTACAGGGAGAAAAAACCACTTGTGTTTCATTGCCAAGTATTTTCTTTTTTTTTTTTAATTTAAATATCATTTCCTATTATTATACAGATTAATGGATTACGTTACACGTTTTTAATTACAAAAGCAGTTTTATCTCAATTCAACTTTTCATGAGAGATTTAAAAAAGATGAAACTGTGTTAGGAACCAAACTAAATAGTCTGCGGTTTATTACGTATGAGAATGAGATGGATAAATAGAGCTTCCGGTAAATTAACGAGTATGTGAAATCATTTCCGGTTGATGTTCGAAAAGTAAAGCGATACAAATTTCATTAGTTGCTTCTCTGAAGGAAAAAAAAAAACCAAAAACCAAAAACAAACAAAAAAAAAAGCTACATGCAAAGCAAAAGGTGAAAGGTCAAAGTACCAGGTCTACAGTTGCTTCGAGAGGTCGCTTCATTGCTTTGGCAGTCGACTGAGTCTTTTAATAACAGGCAGCGAGCACATGATGGCAGTGGGCCAATGGGAGTCAAGCGAATTAACATACAGGTAAACAGCAAGCAGAGGTGCATCATGGGAACGGCATTGCATTTGTGGATAGGTGAGAAGGAAAAAAATATTCTGAATGCAATATACAACATACAAAACACTAGGCATGCACAACAACAAAAATGTCTTCTAAAGAAATGAATATTACATTTTGAATTAGTACCGAAGCAAAAATGCATCTACTATACCTTAGTTAAAAGCATATAAGAGAGTAAAATATAGATGTTTGAAATTCAGGAAAGTTGAGTAAAACAGCAGCTTGCAGACACTATTAAGCATCATATAAACACTTCACAGAGATGCAAAAAGTTTTAAGGATATGCCTATAGGAATTCCTGATAAGTTAGTTAAGTCACATTTCAAAGTGGCAAAATTGATTTGGGAGGCTACATTTTCAAATGTAAAGCACTAGTGAAAGTTGTAACGCATTATGAATGCTATTAACATCAGTGCTTACAAGCCAAAGGTATTTTAATTTAGACAAGTGAATCATTGAATGGATTTGGGATTCAAAATGAGAGAGGCTCTCCTTTGCCAACGTCTAGTTACACTAACTTATCATTAATTCCTTTTTTTTCCTCCTATAGCTGGGTCATTTTTGTAGATTTTTTTCCTTGTAACTTACCACATTACATTGAGAGGGAAAAAAAGGCTTTCAGAATTGAAAACCTACTTGAAAACACACTTTCTAAATTTTGCTACAATCTTCAGTACTAGCTTCAGGTCAGGAGTAGGGAGTAAAAATAATGCTCCCAGTTCATAAGTGAACATTAACCTAAGAGTTACGATATTAGTCCAGCATTATTAATTTTTTAAAAGAAAGTATCTAGGCATAGTACATAGGCATATACATTTATGTATATTTTCATAATAAGATCAAACTTATGGCTGATATGATGGCATTCTGTAAAAATCTCATGTAAAATATTACTTTCAAGTTTTATAACTTAAACAATTCTTAAAAACATTTAGAAAGGAAAGAAAAATTTATTTAGAAATCAAAATTTTTGCTTTTGTTTTTTAAACACAGGCTGGTATTTAGCTCTTTTTAGAATATACGGATTATGTCAACCTTGAAATCAGTTATGTGGAAATAGGGAACAAAAGTGGGGGGGAAAAAAAAGGACAAGGCACAAAATGCCTGCATAGAGCTTGTGGTCACAAGGTTAGCTAGTGTCAACAGGGTATTTTGCAGAATAGTCCTCATTTTGCTTATTCCTTGTTCCTGTCTCTGTTGCACGAGTCTTCTCAACACCATCTGCATCTCTCCTTTGGCACTTTTCTGGATTACATACCCTGATCTGTAGGATCTGCTCATCTGTCTGTGTCCAAGACCCAGACATAACAAGAAACACCTGGTACAAAATTAGGATCTGGACAGACTTCTGTCTAAGCAGGGCACCGTGCAGCCAAGGTTTGATACCTGCCACAGGTACCACTGAGAGGGCATCACTCTGCCTGTATGGGGCACAGCCTCAGATCCACTCTGCCTTCAGCACAGACCCAAGCCTACACAGAGGTGAAGCAGTACAACTGAATTCAGCATTATGCAATTATGAAGTCCACAAATTCAAATCAACATCACTAAGAGTAAAGCATTTCAGTTAATTACATTTATTATCCAAACGCAGATTTTATCTAATCTCACTTGTGAACTTATTATCTGTTTATTATCGCCTTTCTCCAATTCTTCTCCATGCTCTTCTTAACCTCATCTCCCTACTTTGAAGTTTTTTGCTGGCTCTCCCCTCAACTTTCACAGCAAGTTCAGTCTCACAGTTTTCTCAACCCAAAGGCTTTAACTTGATCTGTTTCTAAGCCTACTCATCAACCTCGTTTCCATATAGTCTCCCACTCTTTTCAGGCTTTCAAACTGCTCATTTTTCTCCCCTACAGTCATATTTTCTTTTATTTCATCCTGATAGTAAAATTTCCTTTGCCTCTTTCTGTTCCATCAGGTTATCTCCTTCTTAACATTTGATCTCCTACATAACTAACAACCAAAAAAATCAATAGCTACAGGCTGGAGAGAAGAGAAAAAGGCTATGGAAAGGAAATAAAGATAATAATAAAAATTATCAAAGATCCAAGGCATAGTATTTGTCTGCCATATGTCACGTTGGCAAATTATAATGTCTCCTGGAATACAAGTAAGATCCACACAGCAGTGGCCTCCACGGATATGCAAGGAGCTCCTGACTAAATTCAAACACAAGAAAGAAAGCACACAAGAGGTAGGAGCAGGGACAGATGGCTCAGGAGGAACTGGGACACAGCCTGAACATGCAGGGATATGTCAGAAGAGTCAAAGATCACCTGGAGTTGAATCTGGCAAGAGATGTGAAAGCCAACAAGAAGGGCTTCTCCAAGTGCATAAGCAACAAAAGGAAGACTAGAGAAAATGTGTTTCCACTGCTGAATGGGGCAGGCAACCTGGTGACACAGGACATTGAGAAGGCTGAGGTTCTGACAATCCTTTCCATCTCCATCTTTACTGGCAAGACTTGTCTTCAGGACAGTGGGAGACCAGTAGGAAAGTCTGAAGTGAAGATTTATCCCTGGAGGAGGATGATCAGGCTAGAGCACATATAAACAAGCCGGATGTACACAAATCCATAGGAACTAACAGAATGCACTAACAGATGGGTGCTGAGGGAGTTGGCCAATGTCACTGCGAAGTTACTCTTAATTATCTTTGAAAGATCCCACTGACTGGGGGAAGTTCCTGAAGACTGCAAGAAAGTAAATGGTACTCCTATCTTCAAAAAGAGCAGGAAGGAAGGTCTGAGGATTCACAGGTTGGTCAACCTCACCTCAGTCTCTGGGAAAGCAATCGAGCAAATCCTCCTGAAAACCATCTGCAAACATATGAAAGCCAAGATGGTGATGGGAAGTAGTCAGCATATATTTGTGAAAGGGAAATTGTGCTTAAAAGCCTTCTATGATGAGACTGGCTTGGTGGGTGAAGTGAGATCAATGGATGTTCTTTCTCTTGACTTCGAAAAGGTTTTCAACACCACTTCATCCTCATAGACAGCCATATTTAGTATGGGCTAAATGGGAAACAGGTGGACTTCCAGTGCTCTAAAACTCGGAGGAGTGGTTGATACAGAAGATAGATGTGCTGCCACATAGAGGGACCTAGAAAGTCTGGAGAAACGGGCACAGAGGAACTTCACTACGTTCAACAAAGAGAAATACCAAGTCTCATACCTGGGGAGGAACAGCCCCAAGCACCAATACACACTGTCGGTCACCAAGGTTTGGTAGAAAAGACCCTCAAGACCTTGGTGGACACCAAGACAGCAATGTGCCCTCACAGCAAAGACAGCTGACAGCATGCTGGGCTGCATTAGGAAGAGCACCACCAACAGGTGCAGAGAGGTGATCCCTCCCCTCTACTCAGCACTAGTGAGGCCACATATGGAGTGCTATGTCCAAGTCTGGGCACCCCAGCACAAGAAAGGTACAGACACACTAGAAAACAGTCCCATAAAGAGCCCAAAAAATGATGAAGGGACCTGGAGCACCTCTTATCTGGGGAAAGGCTGACAGAATAGAGACTTTTTAGCCTGGAGAAGAGAAGATACAAGGGGAAACCTCATCAATGTATACAAATAGCTGACAGCAGGGTAAAGATGGGGCGGGGAACAAATGTCGATACAAGAAATTCCATTTAAATGTAAGATTTTATATAAAGGAAGTATTTCTTTTTACTGGTAGTATGGAGCAGGTTGTCAGGAGAAGTTGTGGAGTCTCCATCCTTGGAGGTATTATTAAGCCAAACAGACATGTACTGGGCAATCTACTCTAGCTCACCCTGCTTGAGCAGGGGAAATGAGCTAGGTGATCTCCAGAGGTCCCTTCCAATACCAACTATGAATTCACATTTTTATTTAGGCTGTACAGTCTTCAGCGATGTTTTATGCTCTCTGAAGCACCATATGAATATTTGGAGTTCCACAAGCACAGTGACAGGTAACACTCTCTTCTAATGCATTTTCGCATTTAACCTATATGTGTACCTCTTTTACGGTGGCTTCCCCCTTTCTTTTTACATGACTAGGTGATCTAGTATATCTGAGTACAAATTTCTAACCCTTAGTGCACAGAAACACAGATAGTGCACGTTCTGAAAAGTGGTAGAATGCAGAACTCATTGACCTCCAACAGTCTTACCAGCTTTGCCTACAGCGCTCCAGGCCTATGCACAACTCTCACCTATAGAAGTACCTTGGGCTCCCCTGCGAAGGAAAACCTCTTGGACACAATTTCAACCTGTGAGCAACCTGCAAGTGAACCCTATAGGCAAGCATATGTATTTTTCCCTTTTGCTCTCTAGATCCAGCTGAGCATTCTTAGTCATTCTTGGGTGGCCTTGCAGTCATGTAAGGCCATTTCTACCGCTTTTTTGTTGCTATTGGCATTCTGGTGATTTTTCATTCACTCTATCTGATTATTTCAAGTCTATATTAAGCAAAAAATAGTTGAATTGCAAAGAATCTTGTCTGCTAGCCTAAATGTGCCATTAGAATATTTTGTACAAATTTTTCTGCAAAAAGTTACTCTGTTCTACTGCCTTCTCCAGTGACATTAGACTGCTAATATTTCAATTCTGTGTTTCCAATTATGCTTCATCTTGCTTTGAGGCTAATGCAACTCCAGTTAAGGCTTATTTAAAATCACAGAATATATATACAACCATTACTGAAGTGCAAAAAAACCCCATAATCCACTCATCTCTCTCCATTCTTCTTTAGTGTAGTGCCTAGAAATTACACAATCTCTAAATGAACAATAAATATTGCACAACAGAAGCTAATCAGAATACAAACCCAACCTTCTTTGCTTTAATTTCCAGATGGTATTCAATTTCTGCAAGCACAGGAAACTTTAACTAAAAATCATCCAATTTGAAACAGAGACTGTTAGAGTATTAGAGAAAAAAATATTAAAACTTAAGAAATATTATTCTGTTTGGTGGTTTATGTTCTTGCATAACTTACCCTTTGTCCCTCAAAAAAGTCTGGTCTTTGCTATTGGCTAAATACAATAGCTTGGGGTAGTTATATACTGTACTGTATTGTGTTTCTGGTAAGCGTTTTACCCAGAGAATAACTGTATTGTCTATAACTACTGTATGCACTGCCCACAAGTCCACAAACCACATCTGCTTAATTATTCGTCCACTGCCAGCAATGAGGACAACGATTCTTCGATTTGCTGCCAGCATTTTTGTCTCCCAATTCAGATCTTGCATGCTTGATTTTTTTTTAACTTTATCAATACCACTCCAAATTTATCAACTTTCCTGGTAGCAACTGTAAGAGGGATCCAATACTGGTAAATGGATGGGTTGACTTGTCTGAACAGTTTTAAGTAAGAGGTTAAAATATCGGAAAATAAAAGCCCTCAATCTGTTTTCTTCTGAGTGTAGCTACAATGTTTTTTCTTAATGATTTCCCTTTTGCTTTACTACTTTTAAACCCCATGATTCAAGTAACTGGCCCATGACAGTGGGAGAAGCAAGAAGTCTCTAGCCATGAGATTCATCTAACCAAAGTTCAAAAAGATACAGGCAACACTTTTTCGTCTTTTGGGATAGTTTTGTATCTGCAGAGGGCAGTTCTTTCTCATCCTCAGACAGGCACTAATGGTAGAATAGAGCAGTGTGCTGGTTTTTCTCCTCTCCCAAACAGTGAGACCACGGTGGCCAGCTATTTAACTGTCTGACTGCTAAGGTGGAGTGTGTTGAATCTCAGTGGAGGTTTCTGTTCTATTACTGATCTCCAAAGCAAATGCTCTCTCTTTCCTTTTCTTCCAAATTTCCACATGTATATCCGTCATCAAAGAGCTAAAACAGCATATGTGTCCCTGTTCTCCTGGGAACACTGAACCTTATCAGTTTTGTTTCTGTTTGGAGATACTAGGGGCAAATTTATATATAATCAAGGCAGAGAACAGAAGTGGTATAGAGTGTCATTTGCTTCACTGTCTTGAATAGAAATACAGCATTAAATTAAGGGCATAAAGAAAAAAAAGTGCTTCCTCCCATCAAGCAATAATAATAGTTTTAAAAATTCGTATCTTTTACCAAAATAAAAAAAAAAAAAGAAAAATTTTACCAAAAGAGGCAAAAGAGAAAAGAAAGTATAAGCAAATAGCATCAAATTCAAGCAAAATAGGCATCAAAAAAAGGCAGCCATATATGCCAGCACTTACCATCACAGTCGCAGCTGCCGCAGCTGCCTGGGCTGCCACTGCAGCCTGGTTGGCTTGGTGTTGCGCCGCTTTGATTTTGGCCTGCAAATGTGCAGGAGGGTGAAAATACTTGCATTTCTCCCTCATGCAACGACCTTTTATGTAATCCATACACACGGTTACGGTGTTGTCGTTTGTGTCAATCATTGTGCTGTCTGCTGGATGCGCAAAGCGGCAATCAGTCTCTCCACGTGCACAGTTTCCCCGCTGGAACTCCCTGCACACCTACGTGCAAAACAACACATGTTGCAGGGGTAGAGCTCCGTGTAAGATGAAAGGGCAAGGAGAGCCCCGTGCCCCCAAAAGACAGATCTGCCGCTTCCCCCAGATAGTTCAAGTTTTACAGAAAATTCAATTTATTAAACCCTTCATCTTCTGGTGGGAGAGGGAAATGTATCTATTTTACCCTTACGTTCTTGGCTCCTCGGGTAGCTCTGCAGTACAGTGGCTAAATGAACTTGACATGCAACAGAAGAATTCACAAGTGCCTTTCCTTTTTCTGGTTTAGAAAACAGCTGGAAAAGATACTTACTGAAGTAACTACCCCTGCAAAACTAGCTGGGAATGACAAAATATTTCATCCCTTTCTAACTACACTTTGTATTCTTGCAGGGTGACAGGTAGGGAAGGAGTTCCTCTTGCTGAAACTCAGGGAAGATACATGTCAGATGCACTGTATTTTTTATGGAGTCTGCAAACAGAATTGAGAGCCTTCTTAAAAATAATTTTCAAATATGAGGAGAATGAACTTCTTTTCCTAGGAAGAAATTTGCTGTAGAGACTAGTGCTTAGGGCTTAGACTAGGGGATTGGATTTTGGGGCTATCTCAAACCATGACAGACATTCATTTCTGCAAGTCATTTGGCCTTCTTATGTCCTTGGATCTCACAGATTCCACTGAGTCCAGCCATGCAGAGATCCATCAACACCTGGGACGCTCTGCACATAACTGGGGGCTTGTCCCTTCCACCTGCTGCAAGGTTGGTAACATTCAACATGTCTATTTGCAGCTGAAGCATGAAGGGCTACACCACTCCCCTAATATTGATCCATAAGGCTACAAAATTCCCTTACTATCAGTGCGGAAAAATCAAGACAGAATTAATACTGAAATAAAAAATATGCTTGTTAGATATTTCATCAAGGCATGTATACCTGAGGTATTTTGGAGGTAATGAACTTTAAAAAAGATGAAAATTCACGTTGATGTCTATTAAATTTAAGCAAATGTACTACCTTAAAAATAACAGTGTTTAATTACCACTGGCTACAAGTGCAGAAATCCTGCCTGGTTACAAATTTTTTTACCTGTAGCAACTAAATTTAAGACTAGATTTAAACCAACAGCTTTTCCCTCCAGGATCTTTCACACAGCCTAACAGAGGATGTATTTCTAGTCACAGTGGTGTCTACAGTACCTCCAGTTTATCAGTCCTGAGGAGCTTCTGGGTAGCAGTTGAACTGGGGACTGAAACCGGTGGACTTCCAGGAACAATGACAGGCGGTGTGGGTAGGATCTCAGTCGGGACTAAGCCAACTCCCGGTGTTACTGGCGTTAGGTAAGGAGCAAAGCTAATAGCCGTGTTCGTTCCTATTGTGGGACCCACTGGAAATGTGGGCTGCAAAAGGAAAACACAGACCAAGATGAAAAAAAAGGCCCTTAATCAATAGCTTACTAGTTGTCTTTTGCTTGTTCTTTCTGGCACTGATTCATTTTCTTAATGAAAAAATTTCAAACAGCTGGCAAAACACACAGCATACTCTTCTTTTAATCATGTAACACACTGGAGCAGCACACGAAGAACTGCCTTTTTAACACTATTATTGGAAAAGAGTCTCCTGATGCAAAGGAAGCCATACTTTTAACATGAATTTCCATGGAGGTCCAGCTTACATTGCAGGCTTATTTACACATCTAAATGTAGAAATAACATAGACTTTATTGCTTTTTCTCAATACCTGTTTTCCTTGGGAAAACAGGCTATTTTTCAAAGTACCAGATTTCATAGGTGAAGCGTTATTAACTATATTAAAGTCATATTTCTAATAAGAGTATACACAATGAGGTCTTTGGCATGTAACTCCCATCTGTTTGCATACTGTATTTTGCCACCTCCTGCAATAAGTTACTGTGGCTCATACATTTAAAAAACTCACCTTTGCAAATGTTTGTGTGCTCAGCTGTCACCAGTGGCAGGCAGAATAAATACTATAATCTCAGCTGGACACAATATTTAGAAAGGGATTATTCAGGCTTTGCTAGAGTTCATCATATGAAAAACTTTGATTGGAGGAAATGATATGGGTCTAAAAATCTTGTTTCATGCCTTCCTACAGTGAGTCAGTGAAGTCACGACCAGAAGAAAGAACACTTGTGTGATGCTAAAACGCAGCCCTGATGAGGCAGAATAGTGGGTTTGTTACCACCAGCTCCACAGGGGGTGGAGGCAGAACATCACCATGGTCAGATCACACTCAGACCTGGAAAGCGCTTTAGTTCTGCAGAGCTGATGTTTACCCCAGAGAATGAAGCTATAATTATAAATGAGAAAAAACCATGCAGAAAAACAGGACACATCTCAGATTAGCTTTGTCAGGAATTAAGTTTCCAAATAAGCCAGCAGCTAGAAACATAACAGCAAAATACTAAGACTTCAAACCAGTTTTTAACAAGGGAGGAGTGCCTTCTCATTTAGGTGGCCTGCACCACATACAATATGTAAAAATATGCAAGAGACAGCAAAGGAGCTAGAAGGGTGGGTTTTTTTTCTGTTTTGTTTTGGGTTTCAGTTTGTTTGGGGTTTCTTTTTTCCTTTGGAACCAATTACTAAATTGTAAGTGAAGGTAACTTAGTACAAAGATGTTTTGAGCATGCAGATTAGCCAGGATAAACAACTGTATGGAAATGGCATCTACCAGCCCTAGAGAGTTAAAAATGTATGATGCTCTGGTTTTATCAGTGATCAAAACTGCTTGATATCAAGCAATCCAGTTTATATGTCAAATGTGAGCTAAATTCTTAAGAGCGTAATAATGAACATTTATATGAAACAATGGCTCGACTATGTTGAGGACAATACGTGTTATGTGAAATACAAATAACAGCTTTGTATCAGATATAATTTTATGAATAAATCCACATGTCAAATAACTTCTATAGAATTTTCTTTCACTTTTTATCCATTTGGTCAAGGCTGAGTCATCTTAATCTGGCAATTTATGCAAGACAGAGAAATAAAACCTGGCATTTTTATCACAGCAATCAGTACAGAAGACATTACGTCAATGAAATTGTAAAGTTCAAATGACGAAACGGGCAAGAAGAAAAAAGTATAATTTTCCACTTCAATTTTTCTCATAATACTAAGCAGTGGAATCTATTGCTTCATCAAAACTTTTTTGGATGAAAACTCAAGCAGTAAAAACCCACAAAATATCAAAACACATTAGGCAAACATAACCAAGATACAATTTGATGAACATGTGAAATTCAAGGAGTCCTGACACCCAATTCCCAATCACACCTGACAGCAGATGCTTCAAGTACAAAAACACATTTGAAAAAGACATCTGGGGTGAGCTTCCTGTGACCAAATACAGACATCTGTTTCTGAAAGGCTTACACTTGACTTCTGCAGTAGCCCATGGAAAGACAAAGGCACTTAGAAAACCAAATGCAGATGTTTGAAAAAAGCCAAGCAAATGGTAATTAGGAGTGCCTATGTCTTTTGATAAACTATAAATGGACCTTGCAAGTCCAACACAGAAGTTGATGCCAACACTCCAGATGCCTCAAATTGGAAAAGAAATCCCACTCCAGTGGGATGCCTTACACTAGCCATTTAGATTGAAAAAACATCAGCAGCAGCCATGTGTGCAAAGTTTAATTCAGATTACGTGCCAAACCATGCTTTGGAAGTCTGCTACAGTGAGAAGCCCAACTGCAAGGGCAGCCCAGAGCAACTGATGCTGCTCATGTATGCAAGACTCTAGTTCCATGCCACCTTCTGGATTAGAAGTGTCCCAGGCAACATGAGCATCATCTTGAGACAAAATCACTGAGTTTGTGATGTGCACACACCACCAGTTCTCTGTTTATCCTGGGACACTTCAGACTCCAACAGAGTAAGAAAATGCTATCCAGAATGACATTAACTTTGGTTCCTGGTATTGGTACTAAATAATATTTAAAGCCATTCAAACCCATAGACTCCTGAGAAACCTGGCATTTCTACTCAAATGACTTACTAGCAAATTTTTGTTGTTATTCAAATTTTCACCTCCAGAAAGATTATAGGGAAAAGCCTTGCAAGCCTGTCATGAACTGAATGAAGGCGGAAAAGAGGAAAAAATTGCAAATTGTTTTGGGATAAAAGAAATATAAATTAAATCTACAGCAACACTCCATTTTATCTTCAAATGCAAATATAAATGCACATATCTCTAGCATCTCGGCAATTCCTTAAGTCAACAGACAGGGACTATTTTTATTGCTACTAGTTTAGAGAACTTTTGCAGGTCAATATAGTCTTCAACTTTACTTACCATTAACACCATCAGAGAAATACACTTACCACTGGCTGTAGCGGTGTCCCTGGAAACATGAACTGCATTTGCTGGGCAAGCATTGCTGCTGCAGTTTTTTGCTGGATTAAGTTGTTCCTGCCATTGATTTCCAGTTGAGTTTTTAAATGTGTTGGTGGATGAAGGTACTTGCAGTTCTCCCTTGTACAACGACCCTGGAAAAAGAAGTCACATTAATCGGCCTGCTGCTTTTGATGATAGTTTAATGCCTGCGAGCAAAATATGATACTATAAACTAAGCAAGAACTAATGAAACGCAGGGTGTGTCCCGTGAACTGTCCTGTAGCAGACTGGGAGGAGCGGATGGCCTTGAGCTCTGCCTCAGCCCACCACCTCTGATTGATCATTTAGGCTATAGCCACAGGAAAAAAACCCAAACAAAACAGAAAGGCTTTGAATCAGCATTTTCATTGTTAAGTACAGATCACTGCCATACAATTAATGCTCTGAGAATTATCCAGACTACCTGAACTGCCTTTCATAGCATCTTTGTTAGAGTATCTGGTGTTATTGTAACATAAAAGTTTTTTTATAAATTACATTACATTATGAATAACAAATTGAAACCTTCTTTTAGAGTAATGCAGCTTTTAAGTACATCATATTAAAAATAATTGTGTGTGTTCATGGCAGTAAGGATCTAAAGTGGCCACTCTGCTTGTCTTCCCTCATATGTTCACCCTTATTCCAGTTCACTGCCTTCTAGCCTCCTGTTTTTATTACATCAGTACAAGTTTGAACTATTTCCATTCAAGTATAAAAGAGGTAAAGCTGGTACTTTTACAGACTAAATTTAGAAGCAGTGCATGGAGCTAAATCTGAAGGTACACAGCAAAAGGAAAGCTCCCAATCAACATGAAAGCAGGAATTTTTAGACAGTAATGAGGTAATAAGAGACAACAAAAATATAAGTGGGCTGTCATCTCTGAGGTGGCTTGTGTTGGAGGAGATGGACAGCTCTACAAGCTGTGTATGCTTGACCACAAATGCAGGTAGAGTGGCATAAGACGCACTGATACATTTTCCCTCAGAAAAGTAAATTGCAGGGTGCATCGGGAGGTTTTGCAGCTGCAGGGCAGGACCTGCTGAGATCAGAAGCTCCTTGATGACAAGGCTCACAAACAATCACAGAATTTTAAGAGCTGTAACCAGAGGACCTAGAGCGTTAGTCAAAATGCATTTGATACACTCAACTTGTATAAGGTAAGTTTCCAAATTGAGATGTTTTTAAAAAATGCTTTTTAGACTTTCGATTCATTGGTATTAGGGCTTTACTATCCATAGCAAAGCAGGAATATCCTCCTATAGCCAAAAAAGCATCAAGATCCCTATACAAGAACATCACACAGCACAGACATACACTGGCTCTGTGTATGCATGCCCACACACATACAGCTACAGACCTTTCAGTAGGCTTTGAATATCCCCAAACAACAGTGTCACATTTTTTACTTAGACACCAAAACACTGCTGATTCTGCCTCTAATCTGCTATAAGGATGTAATAACTAGCTATACAGGAATGAGTTAAACATGTTCAGGAAGGTTCTCCTGCATTGAGGCTAACAGGAATGCAAACAGCTATTTCCACGCTATTTAACTATTGAGAACAGCCCTTTCCTGAACTGCCCCTGGCCACTGCTTGGGAGTATACCAAACAGCAGAGGCCAGAAAACATCAAGAAAGCTAAAAATTTAAGAAAAAACAATGGTCTCAATGCTCAGGAACAATGGTCTCAGTGCTGTTTTAACCTGCTAGTATAGATGCAGCCACTTTCAGGACATCACGCCTTTCCTTCTGTTGAGTAAATCACTAATGCTACCTGGTTTAATGAAGTCCACAAAAGGAATGTTATTCTGTCAGCTGACATGAGTAGAACCAGAAATAGTCATGATTTGATGGACACAAAAGAAGGCTGGCTCTTTCATTTGGCAGGACAAGGCCTTTGCCTTCATAATGTTAAACTCGGGAAGGCTCAGCGCAGGCAATGGCCATACGCTTCTGTGTTGGCTGATGAGGCTAACTGATTTAGACATTTTTAACTGAGACCTATTCTACCTTAATCTATTTTGTATATGAATGGTTCATACAGCAAATCTAAAAATTAAAACAGTAAAATCACATCAAACTACTGTACCTGATGGAAATATCTACCTGTCGAAACTAAAATGCTCCTTAAATGAGGATTGAGAACAACTCTCCACCACAGTGGCTTCTGAAGTACCTCAAACCTGAAGAGTGCCTCCAGTCTTACCTCTGAAAGCACACAACTACTGTATACCACCACTTCAAGATCTGCAAAGCAACTCACAATGCACAAAAGATTGGTTATTTCTGAAAACTTTCTAAATAATCCGACCATACAAAACTGCAGTGTCCTCTCTAACCTTATTCAAGTCTGTGCCTCGTTTACTAGCTTTTTGAGCTCCCAGTTAGCAATGAACGTACGTACTATAAAAGAGCTGTGTGGTCCTGCTATGCTGCTATAGAAAGCCCTCTAAACAGATCAAGCCTTGTTGAAATTAAATGACCCAAAATAAACTGCAGTGGAATGAGCACTGAAAATAGTGAGGAGATTAATCCAGCCCTCACTATCAAAATTAAATAAATTCTGAGATCAGCTTTTACTTTTTGGACCTACAATGGTAGCAGGAAAATGCCTATAAGCGTTTTCATTCCTTTTTTCCCAAATGCTTCATGTCCCAACTACTAATCACTGCACAAACAAAAATTCAAACTTGTAGTATTATTTCAATCAAATGGGATCCTGATTTTTTTTTGTTTATTAGAAAGTCAAATATGAAGTCCAATGGACATGTCAGCACATATCAACCAAACAGCAGCACTGTACACAACACACAGGTATATTCAACACATTGGTTGGGTCAATATCAATAAGAGTCCACTTCGGATTATTGCAAAAAACTACTATGCTAGTAGGCCACATGATCACAGATACAGAGACAAAGCTGAGTACTTTAACTTTAGGGTGCATCAATATCAAGCCTCTGGAGAGAGGTTCATCCCAGCTCTTAAAACTACTGCAGTTTAAGAGCTGCTCCGCAGACATTGAGTCCCTCTGGCACACGATGGCACAAACTCAGCAGGACAGGGCAGGTGGCAGGGAAAAATAATTGCTTCTTACAACTTTTCACCTGCTCCCAGATACAAGTTAGAGTCCTGAAACTGAGGGCACAGACAGATTGGTTTGAAACTGGGTCCCTAGAAACTCCTGTCATCCATGAAGTGAAGGTTATCAACAAGCACATCATAAGTGGTTGTGCACTTCCCATAGGAGTTCATGCGAAAAATTCACTTTCAGTGAGCTGCCTCCTTACCTGCAATGGATAGTAACAATGAACAGACATCAGATTAAATTCCGAGCAGTCTGTTACTCCCCTCATCCTGGAAGGATGGAACCTAACTCTGATCTTTCATTTCTCTGCCTTTGTCCTCTACAGCTAGCCTAATGCACGGCACTACATTTCAGTTGGGTAATGGAAAGTTTTAGCAAAAAAATTACTTTTCTACTGCTAATTATCCAGACTGGAAACATGTTGTGGCTCGTGTTGGGCTGTGCCACAGGCTTCATTCCAGTGAAGCAGTGGGAAAGGGAAAGGGTGCATCAAGGATCTGGGGACTCAAAGGGCTTCAGTGCCCATTACCTGGGCATGGCAAGGAGAAGCTCTGCTTCTGCCAGGGCAATGGTCTTGGGAGCTGCTACCTGACTGGCTTAATTTCAAAAACACATCCCTTCACAAGCCATGTCACACCACTAACTTTTTTTTTTAAATCAATAAGTTTTTCTATTAAGAACAATAGATAGTTTGTCTAAGATCAATCGCACAAGACAGCCCACAGACTAGAGTATATTAAAAAGCTAGGTACGTGCTTTGAATTTTAAGATAAGCAAAATGAGGTAAGTTTAGAAGTAACACCCCATAACTTTGCATATTAACATACTACGAACCCATTTCCTGTCTACAAGTTGTACAGCCATGTCTCTGTCTTGAATATTTTATAAATACACAGCTTTCTTCAGTATTTTACTATTGCTCTAATAGTAACAACAATAATAATAATTCATCCAGGCCTGGGAATTCCTTATGCCTAATAATGAGTTAGCTTTTACTTACCAAAATTACCTTTATCTTTCATAAAAATGTTTGAATAGAAAAAAAAAAGGCAAAACAATGTTTCTTTCATTTCTTAAGCCACGAATCAATTAAAGCATTCATAATGATTTCACTCAGGTACTGATTTCAGGCAATATATTGATGCTATTAGCGGGCAATAATACAGCATGCCTCCCCTACCTCACAGCATGACCTAACATCTGACACAGGACATCCCATCACCTTTAAAAGACAGGTTATCTGATGAGAGGTAGAAACAGGAAGGCCTGCTGCCTTGCCGATGTTTGTCTCTTGTTCTGAACCTCGCTCCCCAGGGTGCTTCCAGCTCCCTCTACCCACCTCTGTTCTCCAAAAACTCCCAGCTTTCTACAGTACCCCAACTCCATCCTTCCTTCTCCCCCAGAACACCCTCCCACCCCTCCTAACTATAGACCAGGAAACAACTCATACGATAAATATAACTCACTTGAGACTTGCATGTCCTGAAGAGCCAGCCAAGATGTGAATGCGGCTGGCAGACCACACTTGGGTGTGGCTTAGTGCCCGCTCCAGCCTTTTCCTTAATAGGGTAGTACTTTGGATCTCTCTCTTGTACCCAGACACTGATTTTTGCATAACCAGTAAGAACCTTAAGATATGTCTTTGAGATGTCTGCTTCTAGCAACTTTGCTTGAAATTGGCTAGGATGTTCAAAAGTTATTAGGGTGAGAGGATGATGCTGGCAAAAATACAGATAGTGCAATTATGCAAAACCTGTTTCCTTAAGAAAACAAGCTAAAATTAACAAATGTAGATGAAATTGTATGATCTCTCAGGATTAAATATGCAGTCTAATGGGGGGGGAGGAAAGTATATGACTTCCAAGACATGAATGGTTTTAGAAGGCATCTGAGTAACCGGTTATACAAAGGAAAAAGGGTTTTCTGGTTTCCAGCTAGACATTCTAAGATCCAAACATTTGCTGGAATTAGAAAAGACACACGCATACACAAATTTTTAAAAAGTAAAAATCACCTGATGCCACAACTACCTCTCCTACTGGAAAAAAATATTGCAATTTTCTGCATTATGCTGCATCAGCAAACTTGCACATGCCTGTAAAGATCAGAACACATTTTAATAAACTTGCAACTGTGGGCATGCTGCTTAGCTAGACATCACCTGCTTGGTGTTGATATTAGATACCTGAACATATTACATACTGTTCAAACCTCGGCAGAGCAAGAGCTAGCACAGGCTGCTGTCCGGGGTGGTGGCGGCATATGGCAAGAATAGCCACAGAGACAGCAATGTCAGCAGCTGTGGAGGTACCTAAGCTGTAAATACTTCTCTGGAAGAGTTTCTGAAAAGAGCAAAAGCTGTTTCTTCTCCTTTGGGATTCATCCAGAGCAGTCCCTCAGCAAATGCTGGTTGGCAACGTGTGTGGCCTCACTCAATCTATTTAACAATTTCACCATTGCATAAATCAGGAACTTCTCAATTCCAATAATCCTGTGCTCCCTGAGGCTAAAAACAGACCCAGTCAATGGGATGGCAGGTATTTTGAGATACTTAAGCTTCTGTTCCTGTGCATTGACAGCCACACTAACTCTACCACCCCAAAACTTCCCGTTCAAAAGTTATTTTTCAAATGCAGAAATACCAAAAAGGGAAAAAAAAACAAACAAACAAACAAAAAAAACAAACTAAGGAAAACACTGACTGTGTATTCATATGCAGAGAGGGATGATTCCTCTTGTTCTACAGGACATGCATGTATACATTACCCTATATATTTTAGTACATGAGAGCTCAATCATTAGCAGCACTTTCATCATTCACGGAAAACCCTAAGACTTCAGTTTGGACTGAGTTAAAAAGTATTTTCCATCTAACATCACAACCCATGAATTCAATTTTCCTATGCAGGTCAATGTGCTTCCTAACTTCTCTCAGAAAGCAAAAAACCAGACATCACAGCTCCATTAAAGTATTGCCTTTGTACTTCCTGTGAATATGCGCCATCTCACACAATCTGTAGGACTACACATGCTTCTAGAGTTATGCATATGTGCAAAGACTTAGGGGATTTAGTTAAGCCTTAAGAATGACTAGTCATAGATTTAAAAAAATGTAACTTAGCACTTTATTTCTTCCTTAAGGCATAACAAAAACTTTCAAATTTTTTTAAAATTTTGCATAATTTCACATCTAGAGTATGCTGACTTGCAAATAGGCATGCTTATCAAAACATAATTCCTCTAGACTAAGCAGAATTGTATCTAATTTTATAGAAAGAAACATAGATCAGAGTAAGACCTCTTATCTTGAAAATGAGACATGTTTGAACTATTTGTGAAATCCAAAAATAATTTCAAAAGGACCAAACTGTACTAGTAATAGAAACATTGAGCTTTTGATGGAGAGTTCGAATACCTCAGAATTCACTATTTGCCATACATCTTATAAACACAAAGACCTGAAGGAAAAA
Organism: Lepidothrix coronata; assembly: GCF_001604755.1. Taxonomy (NCBI): domain Eukaryota; kingdom Metazoa; phylum Chordata; class Aves; order Passeriformes; family Pipridae; genus Lepidothrix; species Lepidothrix coronata. Next base: position 2,704,651 of record NW_016690268.1, on the reverse strand, counting down.
ATGTACTTCATAAAAACACAAGCATCTCTTATATTACATTTGAAATAGTTCAGCTCTTGGATCTGTTTTCCTGGAAAAAGACACAAACAAAAGTCACCAACAAAAACAACTTAAAAACTTTGCTGAGAATTTAGTTCTGTATTTCCAAGGCCACCTTGCAAGTCCACCCACTGAAGTTAGTGAGCTTGCATACATATTTATACGCACCTACACACTTCCGTTTCAAGAAAAGTAGAAGGCAAATTCACTTTCTAAAGCAGAAATGAAAAAGAAGGCAAAAAACTCTCAGGTGACTTCAGTCTGATTCTGTTTCCAGTAAGCTAAGAAAACCCATTAGCTACTCTTTTAATGACTTCAATTTTTTTTGCAAGAAACTGAAAGCTGGTAAAATAAAAATGAATCATTTTATTCATAAAGTTAGAGAACAAGAACTGCCTGTAACTGACAGAAAAAAATAGAAAAATATTGAACAAAAATGGAAGTATTACAAAAAGATGGAATGTCTAAATGATATAAGAGTCTTACCACTGAAGACTTAATAGAAGATATTTATTTAAATGGAAAAAGACAAAATGTTCTACTGAAGAGCACATTTGCAATGCACAAAGAGCTCTGAGTCTCTCAAGATGCTCTTTCAAACAAATGTTGAGCATAGCTATAGAGAATGGTTTAATAATTTGCCTTGGAATATCAAGGGGAGTGTACTCAATATTAAATTGCTCAGAAGAGAAAGAACTCAAGCAGATATTGCAGATGCCAAAAAAAAAAGACATTTATGAAATTGTAAGTCGTTTGACGAACATCCTTGAGATTATCCTAACAAATAAGAAAAGAAAATTCAGACAGAGAAAGAACAGTTTAAACTAATATCAATTTATTTTATTTCTGTGTTTACTGCCTTGAAAATAATTTGAGAATAATAGGGCAATAAAGATTATTTCTTCCTCAATTATGTAGCTCCTTTTATTTTTCTTTTCCCATTTTCCCCACATACTGGCACTCAAAATCAACCAGTTATTTTTATCTTAGCTTCAAGTTTGTCTACCAGCATTGATCAGTAGTACATCACAAGCAACTATGGACAACCCTTGAAACAAATCTTTACTCTAATGCACACAGACAATTTTCATGGAACAAGAGGCAGCCGACACGTAGTATAGGAGAAAAACCCTATGGAATGAACATAAATAAAGCAGAGGGAAACACGACTTTGTGTAGATAAAATTCCTGAAATGTCTGATTTCTATTACATGGGTGGTGAGACTCGTCACAGGGTGTAGGGCTCCAACAAACACACAGCTCCTCCTGTGGGAGGACTAGATGCAGCCAAGCATGGGACTCAAGATGGGTTTCAATAGCAGAACAGTGATCTAAGCCCTCCAACTCTGCCCAGTCAGAGAAGTCAATGCATTCACGGATTCCTGCATTACAGAAAAAATGTCTAAAACCTTTATAGAGTCTCACAATACAGCATTACACACAGTTAACTGACGGCTGGGCAGCTTTAATGCACCTGCTCATCTCAAGGATTGAGTGTTTTCGTGGAAGACAGATGACAGCTGTGTAAAATTGCAGGTGGGACCACACTGTAAGTCAAGGTGACACAGATTTCTGCTGGTAAACAACATACTCCACCATTAAATTTAACTGAAATATAAAAGAAGATAAGACCTTGGGAAGAGGCAATTTTCTTCAAATTTTCTCAATATCTCCAGAGCAGACAAAAATAACCATTCCAGAAGTAATGCCAGTAAAGTTGTTTGACTGCAGGTCAGCTGGCAAGAGAAAAGGCAACAGCAGTGCAGCATAATGGCAAAAGACTGAACAAGAAGATGGGCAGGGTGTGGCACCACTTCCTGACCTACCTCTTTCCTCATCTCCTTTACAAATCCCATAAAAAGCCATCAAGTATTCTGACTTTAATGCAAGCTTGCCCATATGAATAGGACTGAGATTAAACTCCTTTGGTTTGGAAACACCACTTTGCAGTGAAAAGGTAAGCAAAGATAACTTCAGAACTGACAGTCAAGCCCTGAGACACCTCTTGGTGGCCTGTAAAGGAAAATCACTGTGGCTCAGCACATAGAATATATGCTCTAATGTCCATATCACATGTTCTCTACCATAAGCAGGTTAGAAAAGAAAGAGTGAGTAATGAGAGGTCTTTGCTGCAGGGGTGTCCGTGAGCCCAAAGGGTGAACAGCCCAGCAAGGACCAGGCAACAGGGTGGTATGCTGGGAATGGTCCCCTCAATGACACACCAGAATGCTTCAGGAAAAGACATAACATCAGCTGTATGTCTTCAAAAAAGAGCAGGAGACATGCCTTAGCAGTGAGGAGCCTGGTTGACTGGATCAGAAAGAAAGCGAGAGGAGAGTGCTGCAAAACTGGCTACATAAGCTTCCTACTGAAATTCACCTGGCCAAGGGAGCCTTGAGAAGATGTTTCATTTGAGAGTTGCAGTGAATTAAAGGAGATTTGGAAAAGACCCATTATTTGGAAGAGTCCCATCATATGGAAAAGGTCATCAGCACGATGCAGCAAGTCCATTATGTACCATGGGACCCCACTGGTGTACTACAGAGAAGGGCAGACCTAACACACCTTGAACAAGTCACCTTGGACACCAGTGTGTCACAGCCCGCAGGTCTTGAGCTGGATGTCCAGCAGCTATGAACCACTATGGGGGTGACCTGATGTGCCACTCAGAGTTCCTCTGCCGCTTCTCATGGGGATGCTTTCATCCTGGCCAGGCCGCTCTGCACCCGTCTGTGTTCTGGGGCTCCCAGTCCAGCTGGGGCTTCCTGGGCCTCTTCCCTGTTGCAGATTTCACACTTTCTTGGTCAATCGTCTTGTCAACAAAAGGAAAAAGGAAGGGCCAAGTTAAATACATAAATCATCGAGGACACCTTACATAACTGCAGAGGTGAAAAGTACACAATCTTGTCCCTCTGCAGAGGAGGAGTGTTTATCCACTCTCAGCAGCAGCGCTGGAACCGCAGCTGCGTTATTAATAAATCATCGGCTTTGCTCCCGGGACTAGCCAGCAAGGGCTGGAGTTTGACACCAGCTCTCAGCTGACTGGAAAGTTGCTGAAAACAAACAGAAACTTCTCGGTGTTTTAGAAACACCATGTATTTGGAATTGCACTAAAAAGCAGGAATTACAGAAAAAACTCCTAAAAATTAATAGATATGCATTTTCAAGGAAGAATCACACATAAAATCCCCCTTACTTTATATAACTCCTGAGAAGCAGCAAACAAATTATTGAGATGAAAAGATGCCATATCACTATGGGGCTGCTTACAGAGAACAACCAACTGTGCCTGACCTGAAAACCAAAGGGTAAACAGGTCATCTTTCCCCACCTTTTCTGTATCCAGAGCATGCTCTTCCTCTTCTGGGAATTGGTTTCTTAACATCAGTGAAAAAATTTAGTTTATAACTTTTTTTTGCAGAGTAACACACCTTGAATTTTCCTCTTCAGGGAACAGGGAAACCAGCACTATCAGCAAGAGGGGCAGTGAGACCCCTGCCCTCAAGCAGCAGGACATAAGAGTTACCAGTGAGAAATACTCACAAAATCAACAAACTAAGTCAGGTTAAAAAAAAAGGGAGGGAGAAGAGTGGAAAAGGTCCAGAAATTCAAGGAAGAGGAATGAATGAAGCCCTGGCATCCCAGTAAGCCAAAAAAACCCTTTTCTTTTTGCTGAAGGGCTATCCATCCCCTTCCACCTGGTATTAGGAAGCTTCCAGAAGATCTAGCAAAAATACTAGAAATATAATGCAGTTACATTTATCTCAAATGGTAGCTTATGGAATTAGGCAAATAAGTCAGTTTATGAGAAAAGATAAGATACATTAGGATGTCTTATTACCTTCCCTAAATGACATATTCATTCCAAAACTAGAATATGGGATTGTGGTCTTGAGAGTGCTTATACCTTCTCAAAACTGTGTTGAAGGAGCAGAAAATTATTATCTTCCTTAAGACAGATTCTGTGCTGACTAAATAAAATTCTGGGTTAATTTTAAATTAAAATACTTCCTCTAGGTTTTCCAAGCCATATATCCACTTTTGGGGGAACTCACACACTAGACTCCCTACCATTTATTATACTGCAATGAAATTGTCAGTGTATTCCAATCCATGGTACCTGTTTTTATCAGTGTCATGAGTAGATGCAGTGATACCAACCTCAATGATATGACCACTATCTACTATTTTTCTACTAATCTACTATTTTACACAGCCTTCTTTCCCAGACAGCAAATAGGCAGTCACATGGTATTTCTTTTAACGCTGACAGTCAGTTGGTAATAATACTCTAACACATGTTGATCTATCTCCTGGCCTGAATGCAAGCTACTCACTCCCTTCTGAGCCTATGCATAGGGCTGGTTCTACAGGATCACATTACAAATGGCTCCATTAAAATTATTAGTGGATTTATTAATGGATTTATTAATGGATTTGTTCTTGTGATACTAGACAGCATTATTCCCACTCTGCACAGAATAAAAGGAGACCAAGTATGGTTAAAGGAACCAGTTTTGTGACTTGTTTTTCCTTTCCCCTAAAGTTTCTACAGGAGACCGGCAGGCTCCCCTGCAACAGTGACAAACAGATAGCTTTGAGTGTCTGTCTCTTGGAAGTTTTTACAGGTTTGGCACCACACTCATTTGTTTCTCAGGAGAAACTAACTCAGGGTCTGACATACTGTTCTCCAAACAGGAACCAAAGTACCACATAATTTATGACTTTCCTTTGTGGGTAAAGTGTTTTCACTGCCTGCACCTTATCTGAGCAGCAGTTACAAGACAGAGATTCCCATCAAACATCTTTTTGTCAAATGCTTCCTTTTGTTTGGGTGCCAAGGGGGAAGAAGCAGGATGCGGTCAGAAGCCAAACGTACAGCCGAGGTTTCCATCCCCGCTTTTTATGCCAAATGGCAACAATGATGCAGTGAGAAACTCTAGGAGAAAATTATACAACCTTCTCCCTCTCTGCTCCAGAGGACAAATGGAGAGTCCAGAAGTGCTGAGAACTTTCCTCTCTGGAGCAGGAAGGAGAAGAAGATCACAAACAGCAAGGCCTCTAAACTGCATGCAGACTTTGAGAAAGTACCCAGCCAATCACCTGGCCTGGCAGCATGGCTGAACTATGTCTTTATCATTCCCAGGAGAACCATTCATCACAGCTACATTGCAGGACTTTGGTTTAAATATGCTTCATAAATGTCACAAGACTGAAGAACATATTAAACTAAAACTCTACAAACCAAAACAAAGTTTTATGGAAGAAAAAAATGCATAATGAGCTCATGCTTTTCACAAGAGTGATGCTTTCACAGCCAGGAACCATTAAGTATTTGCTTTTATTTTATATTTTTATTTGTCTGATATGCACATCATCAAGTGATTACAATTGCCGTGGCATGTCAAATTCAACTTAAAGGATATACAGGTTAAAATGCAGTACGCTCAGAAATGCTAATTGTAATTGAAACCATCTTGATTCAGATTTTTCAAAAAGCCTGGACAGTCTGGAAAAGAAGTATTTAAATGGCCAATTCAGTGGTTTTTTTCCCCATCCTGCTGCATTTCAGTGAAGAAAATTTGTGATGCATGAGTATCATTCATCAAGAGAAATAGTCAAAATATGAGATCACTAACCAGAAACTAGACAAGGTTTAGTCAACTCCCTTGTTTAATCACTGGGGATTCAGAGTCTGGATGGAGAGAGGGCAGGAGGAAGTTCAGACAATTCTACGAATTTAACACTAACATAAGAAAAACATTTTAAAACATGATAACCATTTTAATCAGCCTGTAGTAGCTAGCATAATTCATCATGGGTTTCAAGTACAGAACAGAGAGGCACTCTCAAACAAAAGTGACTGCATGAAGGCTGGCATATGTAGCACTAAAAGCTATATTGCCATTTCAGCAAGACAAAGACTAGAACTAGGGTTTTTTGTTAAATTTAATCTAAAATCATGCCCAAAAGATACAGTCCCTGATTCTGTAGTATCATGTAAGTTATCATTAACCTCCTACTATCCATTCACAAGGCAACCCACAAAGTATCACTCTTCAGGCTATTAAATCCCTATGCTATACTACTTAGTAAATAAACAAAGCAATGAAAGCCAAAAAAAAGATCTATTTTCAAAGATATTTTCATGTCTTCAGGCCAGTCTTGGGGCACACGAGCTGCTCTGTAGGGTAAGTATCAGCATACCAAAAAACACAGTATGGCAACATAAAACTCATTAGGGATCCTCTAGAAGATCTGTGAGCCAGAGGGAGCATTTTCATACAAGGGCAAAGCTCTGACCCAAGGCACTGCTGAATAGAGCGCAAGCACACAGGTAAACGACACAGGAATCTGGAAGGGCTGTGCTTATTTCCCCTCATTGGTAGGCAAGCCACAGCTACAGGATATACAGATTATATATATAGGAAGACAACATAGAAACAGTTATATTTTTATAAGAGTACCTTTATACCTCTAAAAATAGGGCCTCTGACACAGAGATTGCTTTGGAAAGGAGTTAAACGTGAATGCAACCCAAGCACATCATTATTAGCCTTACAATTATTGAGTTCCGTTTGCTTTTGTAGATTTTTAGATACCTTAAAAGCAGACTGGTTAGAAGCATCTTGCCCTTCTACTGAAGATTTTGTGGAATATAGTAAATAATCTCAATCTTCCTTGACAAGTAACTTCTGTAGGAAGGAATAAACTGCCAATGGGGAAAATGTCTTTTAATTAATTTTAAAATTGACATTAAGATTACAGAAGCACTGTTAACATTTTTAAAGAAAATTTCTCCTCCAGTAGGTGTCACCAGGCTTTTTATTTATTTTACTTTACCATCCCACATTGAAAGCCCAACCTTTCGTCAGCAAGTGTTTATCCAAACTCCTCTCAGCAATGGTAGTTCCAGTCTTAAAGTTTCAGTGAATAGAAAATTACAAATTAGCTTTAAATGCCAACTCTGCTTTAAGAAGAAAAAACACAGTGAATTTTAAAGGTATGAAGGCCTCAATAAAGGGTTCATCATATGTACAGCCATCCACCATACTGCAGATCATGCTTTATTAGTTTTCCCATGCTCTAATCCTGAGAACAATGAAATAGAGAAACAACTAAGAATGGGGACGCATGACTGAAGGACTCCCTTGGTTGGCTGTATTTAACAAATAAAATGTTCAGTTTTAACTAGCAAAAAGAACATTTGATTAGCATATCATAGAAACTAAAGAAAAGGTAAGAGCTATGAAAAACCTTTTCAAACATCAAAGAGAAATGAAACAAGCTTATAAATAGAGTTGCCTGCAAGCAAACAATTTCTGGAATGTAATGGGGAAAGCAAGGGAGAATCCCACAACAAAGGAGATTGCAAAAGCCAACCCAGTTTAACAAGTGGAATTACCAGTTAGGAGACTACAGCAAAACAATGCAAAAACATCAGCGAGTCTGATACAAAGAACTTTTCTCAGCATTTAATAAAAACGCCAACATGAAGGCCAATCACTAGGTAATTAAATATGGCTCTTTGGAAATGCAAAGCCTTACACAAAACTTGTTAACTTCTCATGGAGTACTAGAATTAATGAGGAACAGAAGCTCTCCTGGAGTAAAGCTGAACAATTTCAGACACATCTGATCACGCTGGAAAATGTTAAACTATTTGAGTACTAGACAACAATTTATATATCAAACAGCTGTCTGCCAATTTATCATGTACTTCTTGCAGACACACAAAGACTTGATAACCTATAAAGATCTCAAAAACATGAGTCTAATGCTTAAATCTACCTTTTATGCATGCTATTAAAAACAAACTCACACATACACACTAGACCCTAGATGTACAGTGAAGTATTTTTCAGATCTCTGACTGCAGCTAAGCGGACAATGACAACCCTGCTATGGCAGAAACATGTTAGTTACCACTGCTCTCCAACACCATTAGAAACCCCACAAACCCCCTAAGGTTGTAAAAGACTACAGGTAATTGAGCATTTGCCAGTCTGGGAATGAGATTTAGTGAAATTTCTCCATGGCCCAAGCAGGTTTGATCCAAGTGGCAAGTTGGTAGAATCCCTCAGCTGTTTGACACCGCACAGATATTCAATGCTCCCACTCCCTCTTCTCACAAGACAGAGGGATTATCCAGGATGGCTCTGAGTAGCTGCACCTGGAGGTGTGGGCTAGCCGGTGCTGTCTGCAAACTAATGCCCATCTCTGAGGAACCAGCAAAAAAGCCAGCAAAGAACCCTATCCAACCTAACCCAACCTCCCTCACCTTAGCACTGGCAGATCCCACAAGACGCAGGGTGAGCCAGCCTGAACTTCTGTGTTCAGATAATTAGCTACACATAAGCACCTATTTAATGGTCTTCAGATAAACATCATCTTCTGTTTAGAAAGGTAATTTATATACAAAACAAACTGCATCCGGTCTTGTCTTCTTATCATGTTCATGAACAGATCAAGGGCTAACACTGATATTCCTACGTCTCCTTATCTGCCCTATAGTTCAGAAAAAATAAATTCATAATCCAGAAGTTTAATTTTTTCTTTGTTTAAACCTAAAATAAAAATACATGTAGGCGTTCCTTAAAATGAAAGTGCTTCAAGGACAGTAGAGTCAGATAAAAATATATTGCCTGTTGGCTAGTTCACCATCACCGGAGAAGTGAAAACTGCTATTCCAAGTACCACAGCCAGGAAGTATTTAGGACAGACATTCAGCCAACTTCAACTAACTCCTGAGCAACAAGTCAACAAAGCCCAGTATCTGTAAATGCTCTGACAATTTATAACATTAAAAAAGGGTGAAGGTTTACAAAACTTCTAGCTCTTTTTGAAAAAATATAAAAGAACATAGAGGTAGAAGGTGAAGGCATCAAACAATAAAACTTCAGTAAGTGAAAAACTAACCTCGTGGAAAATAATTAAATCAGATGATAATATACTGCATTACAAAATCAATTATGATGATAAAATGGGTAAAAGTACAGTGAAAATAAAGTAAACATCTAACTTTGATGTCCAAATGTAGAAATTGGTTGAAAATCTATGAACACAAACCCTCATATCAAGAAAACTTTCATATTTACATATGGCCATGTAAACAGGTAAAATTAATAGCTAGGAATCCTAAAAGATTCCTAAGTTTCTCAAGCTATCATTATAAGACCATTTTCATCAGTTCAGTGTCACTAATAACAGTATTTCTATGATTCTCTGCCACATTTGGGCTCTCTGCAGCATACCACAACCTGTTATTGAGTTCAGTGGTATATGAATTTGGAATACCAAAAGAATGAACACTACAAGGCAACAGAGCTCACATTTCTCTGTCTACTTCTTAATAACCAAACAACAATAAAAACACCCACTATTTTTTTATTATATTTAAGGATCAAAATTAATATTAAACCAGAAGTTTCAAAAAGAAGATGTGAAAGGTTCTAGCTGTGGGACCTTAATGTTTTGCTAAACTATTTAATAAAACATTTACCACCTACAATTTTGATATGGTATTATGGAATCTGGACACCTCCCCACGCTCAGTTCTCTCCTATTCCCCTTCCTGAGCAGTGGCAACAACAGCTATCAAGGCTGGTGCAGATTTTGTTCCCCTCTGGGACCCTTTATTTCCCTCCAGAACGCAATCTGGGGTAGCTCCTCTCTTTCCCTGCTGTTGCGGTCTCCAGCTCTTCTCAAACATCCAGACTTTCTGCAAGTTGCACACTTCATTGCAACACACGCTCATTGCTTCTGTACTCAACAGAAGGTTACAATTAGGAACACTTCAGTAATTACTTAGATGAGCTGTTGTACACCTCTGAATTTGTCTTCATATTCTCAAGAGCAAACCACAGACTCTGCTTCTCAAGAGCCACTGCAGCTGCATACAAGTAAATAAATAAAAGTCACTTTTTTGATGAATGATTCAGCATTTAAGAAAATAAAACAGCTGTACTGCGTTAGAGCAAGGTCCATCTAGCCCAGTATCCTGTTTCCAAAAGCAGTCAGCAGCAGATGCCTAGGGAGTAGTATAAGAACAAGAAAACTATTTAATGGTATATATTGAAAATATTTTTCACATATCCTTGACGGAAAACAGAGATGGAATTTTGACAGAAGAGAGGAAAAAAGCAAAAGAAAACAGAGTCCAACACACACACACACATTACAAAAGCATGAAACATTCCTTTCAAAATAAAAAGAGAAATGAGAGGAAGATAAATCTTATAGATTTCCATTTTTCTTTCTTTTTTTCTAAAGAAGCCCTCAGGAGCAAGAAAAAGAACAGAAACTCACTTGCTGTTCACAGAAACAGTGTAGGTACATACTGATGCACACCACTGGTCAGATAATTTTGAAGAACACTTGACTATGAGTGTCAATGGCTTTTCTCCTGTGAAAGGGTCCTTAAAGAAATGTACAGGTAGGAATTCATGTTGTGATACCATAGCTGAGAGCTCCCAAAGTATTTAAACTAATGGATTTATAAATACAGCTTCAAAAAGTATATACCTCAGTCAGAAGGAAAGCCTGTTGCACTTTAATTTCCCAGGTAGGGGAAATACCATTGAGGTACTGTACTGGAAACAGGCAAAACAGACTGCACTTAAAAAAGTACAGAAAGTGTGGGAACAGTGAAGTGCTCCATGAAATCAGCTGGAGGTTTACGACTAGTTGGACATGGGATCAGTTGCAGGAAAAGTCATCCATTGGGACATTGGCTCAGATGTCACAGGTGCAGAAACAATTGCTTTGATTACACTGTTAAGCTTCATATCTCTGGGACACCAGATCCGTGTTTCTCAGAAGCTTCAGACGAGCTAATGAAAAGTGGTGATGACTCTTGCTTACTTGGGAATAGGAAGAGAGAAGCATCAGGGTATGACAGCAGATGATGAACTGGAAATTGGAGAATGAAAACTATCACGAAAGAACAGAGTATTTCTAGCCAGTGACATGAACCCCATACATCAATGCAGACACAGATCGGAAGGTGTTCGGCTATAATCTGGAGATGGAACTGGCCACAGCAGAAGAGAACATCATGGATGCTTTATCAACTACTGATTGACAGTGGAGATACAGGTGTGACAAACCATGGAAAAGGCAATTACAGCCTCAAGAATGTATCAAATAAGGATTGCCTACTAAAGGCAAGGTGCTGTGGCAAGGCCTCTTCCTCTCCTGTGGTAACTCGCTACTTGCAATGCTACACGTGTTTCTGGTCACCAGTGTCCAAATAAGTTGGATCTGACCAGAAGCAGGCATGGGCAAGGGCTGCCAAGGTGACACAAGGAGAGGAAAGCCTGTCTAACAAAAAGAGAAACTGAGATGGAGGGCTTTTTTGACTGAGTAAAACAAAGGCTAAGGAGGAGTATGACTGTTTCCAGTGAATGCCCCAGAAGAAGCTGTGGTTGCAGGAACGGGTGATGGGAAGCAGGAACGCGGTTGTATCAGCTGCAGAATAACAGTGGCATTCAGCTGAATGGAGGTGAATAAGTCCACACTGGAAATGAGAAGAATGCACATGAGAAGAGACGCTACAGTAAAGTCTTCTGATATAAGTAAAAAAATCCTCACGAAAAACCCCACATGTTTAGTATAGAGATCAGTAAATAACTTTAGCAAGGAGGTTACATGATTGCCTATGATAAAAATCAGTATGGAAATCCCTCAAACCTATCTTCTATTTCATGAATAAAATAGGCATAGATAAAACAGAATCACAGAATGACAGAACTGTGTTTGAAGGGAATTGGGTTTGGGTTGGAAGGGAACTCAAAGATCATCTAGTTCCAACACCCCCGTCATGGGCAGGGACACCTTCCACTAGACCAGGTTGCTCTAAGCCCCATCCAACCTGGCCTTGAACTCTTCCAGGGATGGAGTATCAACATCTTCTTTGGGCTACCTGTTCCATTGTCTCACTACCCTCAGGGTAAAGACTTTCTTCCTAATATCTCATCTAAACCTGCCCTCTTTCAGTTTGAAGCCATCACCCCTTGTCCTATCACTACAGGCCCTTGTAAATAGTCTCTCTTCCAGCTTTCTTTTAGGCTCCCTTTAGGCCACTCTAAGGTCTCCTTTGAGCCTTTTCCAGGCTGAACAATCCCAACTCTCTCAGCCTGTCTTAGGAGAGGCTCTTTGTGGCCCTCCTCTGGACTCACTCCAACAGGTCCATGTCTTTTTTATCTTGGGAAATCCAGAGCTGGAAGCAGTACTCCAGGTAGGGTTTCATGGTTGGCTTTCTGGGCTGCAAGCAAGTATTGCTGGGTCATGTTGAGCTTCTCATCAACCAACACCCTCAAGTCCTTCTCCTCAGGGCTGCTCTCAATCCATTTGCTGCCCAGCTTGTATCCGTGTGTGGCATTGCCCCAACTCAGGGGTAGGACCTTGCACTTGGCCTTGTTGAACTTCATGAGGTTCACACAGAGCCACCTCTCAAGCCTGTCAAGGTCCCTCTGGATGGCATCTCTTCCTTCCAGTGTGTTCTGCACGCACAGCTTGGTGTCACCTGCAAACTTGTTGAAGGGTGCATTTGATCCCACTGTCCATGTCACCAACAAAGATGTTAAACAACACTGATCACAATACCAACCCCTGAGGAATTCTACTTGTCCCCACTTGGACAGTGAGCCATTGACTGCAACTCTTTTTAGTGCGACCATCTAGCCAATTCCTTATTTACTAAGTAGTCCATCCATCAAATCCACGTCTCTCCAATTTAGAGACAAGGATGCCATGCAGAACAGTGTCAAATGCTTTGCAAGAGTCCAGGTAGATGACATCAACTGCTCTTCCCTTACCCACCAATGCTGTAACTCCATGGCAGAAGGTCACAAGATTCGTCAGTCATGATTTGCCTTTAGTGAAGCCAGATTGGCTTTCACCAATCACCTCCTTATTTTCCACTCATAGTTTCCAGGAGGCTCTGCTCCATGACCCTGCTGGGCACAGAAGTGAGACTGATTGGACTGTATTTCCCTGGGTCTTCTCTTCCTTTTTTCCCTTTTTAAAAATAGGGGTTATGGTTCCCCTTTTCCAGTCAGTGGCACCTTCACCAGACTGCCACTACTTCTCAAAATGATGGACAGTGGCTTACAAACTTGCCTGCCAGCTCCCTCAGGACCCACAGATGCATCTCATCAGGTTCACGGACTTATACATCTCATCAGGTTCCTTATATAGTCTTGAACCTGAGCTTCCGCATCAGTGGGTCTCCCAGTCCCTGCCTTTGCCTTCTGAGACTCTGGTGGTGTGGCTGGAGCACTCACCGGTGAAGACCGAGGCAAAAAAGTAACTGAAAGTCTTGCTCAATAGAGCACTAATAAGCAAAGCACTCGAGTGGGCTCAGGTGCCTCCAGTCTCAGTAAAGTGTAAAACAATGCAGAGCGACGCTTAAAGGAAAACCTTTGCTGAGCAGCACATATATATAAAAATAGATATGATATATATATCGTATATATGTCATAATTACTTAAAAAATAAAAAAAAAAATCAACCTCATTGGATTTTTGAGCCTCCAAGCTCACACTGAAGAGCTGCATTACAGGTAAAAATTAAAAAAGGTGAGGAAAGAGTGTATTCACATGTTGCCTTATATCTTTCAAGAGTCAGTTTTGATGACTAGAGAAAACCTCAACAGAAGAGCACACTTTCCCACTCAAAACTTAACAGAGAAGATTAGATAAAGTATCAGTAGATATTCTAGTGTGAAAACAAAACCACTGTGTGCTTGATAGATTTTGAGAATCTCTGGCACGCCTTATTTTTAAAAAAGCTGGAAATGAAGTCTCACTCCCTGTGGGAGGTAAACGTTAGTCTCTTCCAGTGAAAACTGGCACTTGTAACCTGCTCTCTGCAAAGCCCTCAGGGTAGCACCGCGCTGTGGGTGCGCTGTGAGGTGGCTAGGTCCCTTGCTCAAAGGGCTCTCATGCAATCTGCCTCCACTTTGGGGAGCCCAAATTAAACAACTGGGACAAAAGTTCAAAAGGGAGACCTGACTTTAGGTGCTACATTCAGGGGACCTAAATTAATGACTTGTTTTTCCCCTGAGCACTGGATTCCACTTCAACCACCAAGCTGCTCGAGGAAGACAAAGGTCCCTTCGTAATTTTGGGGATGGATCTCTTCTCTGAGCTGCAGAAGCAATCTACAGTGCACTCAATTCCTCTCAATTCTAATGCTTCACCCTACTCTGCCAGTTTTTTGGGTGTCAAGAACCCATGGGCAAATTGCCACTGCCCTGCAGGAGTGACTCCACATCCAAAGCACTCTGGGCCCACCCCTCTAGTTCACAGCATGTGTTAAATATTTCATGTGTGTATCTATATATATGTATGTGATCTATGCATTCATGGACTCTCAGGTGCATAAGCTGTGTCAGAGATGCAGCCTCTTCCAGATATTTTAAAATACTCTTTTTTTTTCTTATGAGTATTGACAGGCACACTCTGTATTTCCAAGGCACTCTATAAATATCTAAAAATATGACCCAAAGAAGGGTTTGTGAGTACAAAAGTTGGTTTGTTTTTTCCCCAGCTATGATAGCAGGTCTAATAGAAAGTATTGTCTCTCCCTGCTAACCTTGAATGGCTTAGTAATTTCCCTTCCTTCTGAAAGAAAAAGAGAGTATAAGTTAAAAAAAAAAACCACAAAAAACCAGTTACATCCCTTTCACAAAGGGGAAAACAAAGGAATAGCAATGGTTGTTAAGAAATTTGCTTCAAATAACACAGCACATCATGTCAAAAGCCACCATTTAAAAAAACATCTTCCAGTACCCAAGGTTATCTATGACGCAAGCGGTTACTATGACTTGTAGACTGAAGAATTACTATTACAGCTCAAAACAGGCAGATTCAGGTATTTTGCGAGAGAGGTGTGCTTAAATATTATATTGATATCTTCTGATTTACCATTCACAAATTTTAAGACTGGTTTGAGAGAAAGCCATAGTCATCGTAGATTATAACTAAGATTTACAAATACTGTAAATTTTACATAAATTTTTAAGGGGTTGGTTCTGCATCGTCAGACAAATGCAGCCTTATAGACAAAATAGAGAAAAATATCACCTTTAGGAAATAGAAATTAAATAAAATTTAAGGACACCTTCTCCACGTTCTTTGTGGAAGGGAAAGCATGTTAAAGTTGCTGTATTTATATTGCTAAATTATGGTTATCTATTTAAACTGGAGTTTTAATTGGACACAGTGTCCACATAAGAAATGCAGAGTCAAAAAAAATCAAACTAAATTTTAATAATGATCCTGCAGATACTATATCAAAAAGCTTCAGCCTCTGTTCAAAATCACTTGAGGGCTTTTTTAATTTTTCTTTGTCTGTATTTGCATGGTAAATTTTTTTCCATATGATAATGCTGTTCTCCAAGTCAGTCTAAATTAAACAGCCAAACCAGAGAACATGCAATACCATCTAACCACGCTCATAACAACTCTGGTATTCCCATGCTCTCCGTACCTGTTGGGTTTTTTATCATACCAGAAAACAATGAGTTAGAGAGAAGCTTACTTCATGTTACATGCAACACCAGCACATTTGTCCGCAGCTTTCCTCTTTCTATGTGTCTGCTTTATTCTAGGAAATGTCTGAAAACCCAGCACACTTTTCCAAACTGTGTTGTACTCTCTGTGGTTTCCTCCCAGTGTCTGCAGAGATGCAGGGTACCAGTGTTTACTACCTCACCAGTGTCACGCTCTCTTCTTTTGGGCTGCACTACTCGCATATCATTTCAAGTGATAAAGCCATCTGAGATCACAAGGATGCTGGGATCAACAAAACTTGTTAGGTATATCAGTTAATTAACTTCTGTTGAACAGAAACAAAATCAATTTGCCACCATTTCTTTATGGTCTCTAAAAATGCTGCACAACTTACTGCACCACTTTTTAATTTGATATTTCCACATCTATAGCAATAGGTTAACCAACTAAATAGAATTTGGCCATGTATACAGATATGTTATGAATTAATTAACTTTCACTTGCTACTTAATTAGCCCGTGATAACATTTCTCATTTCATATTAAATCTTCCTTGCTACTTTCACATCCATGATTCTCTCAAGCTTGGCTGAGATGCACAGCTGCTTTATAGCAAATCAAAGCACACCAAGATACAGCTGACACAGATCACAGTGGATCTTTTTGCAACATCCAGGATGAAAGGTAAATAACTAATTAGAAAGAACAGCCGTATTCAATTACCTAATAATAAACTGCCTCGCTCATTAAACACATTATATATATTGTAACAGCTGGCAGACTGAAATATCTGATAAAGGAAAACCTGCTTATAGCACTGTTGGTGCTTTAGGGAAAGCTGGCTAAATGTTTTTTTTTTTATAGTAGTACATGTTTAAAATACCTACACGCAGAACAGTGGAGAACTTAATTATACTGCAACAATGTCAAGTTTGGGTGAAGAAAGTAAAAGTGAATATCTCTTAGGCCAACCTTGAGTAATTTGAAAGACCATCTTACTCCTGCACTAGGACACAGAAAGAGCCTTGTGGGCTGCTGCCCCGAAAACAAAATGAGATGCCATGAGCTCAGGATAAAATGGCATATGGTTCTTACATAAAATGTAGTCACCTTTATTTCCAGGACAGTTTTTCTTTTTTTTTCTTCAAGTGGCTGCCTAAAGAAAA
Source organism: Lepidothrix coronata (assembly GCF_001604755.1). Taxonomy (NCBI): domain Eukaryota; kingdom Metazoa; phylum Chordata; class Aves; order Passeriformes; family Pipridae; genus Lepidothrix; species Lepidothrix coronata. Next base: position 2,687,929 of record NW_016690268.1, on the reverse strand, counting down.
AAATGCCTCAAGAAACTAGCAGTAGAGATGGCAACTGCAAACCCCCTCCTTCCAGATGAGCTTTCACCACAGACTCTAGAGTGTTACACCTTCTCTTGCTCTATCTTACTGCCTGTGTGATTTCTGTGGTGCTTTCTAGACAACAGCCACAGCCAGCTTCAGTGAGGGGTGTCACCTTCTCCACCTATCATCCATCACCCTTTCACTGCATTGCACACCCATAAAAAATAAGACCTAAATCTGCATTTGTAATGGAAATTTCCTTCTCCCTGAAGAAAAAGAAGTCATGGTAAGTACCAACGACTCAGTAAGATAAATCTGCTATATGAAAAGATTGAATATGGAAAATATCATGAAAACTATGCTCAACAAGCAAGCAGAGGGTAAATGTAAGAGAATGGCTGTAGGCCACTCTGTGCCACACACATTAAATGTGTTGGGCATATCATTAAATATCACTAAATGGGTAGTGCTGCAAGCACTGACACAAATGAAGGCAGAGGCTTTACACGTTGGATTGCAAATCCCAAACCTCAGATTCCTTGTTGTTAACTGTATTTCAAGGATCGCTTCTTGCCTGCATTCTCTAAGATTCTCCTCCATTTGGGTGGGCTTATAGGACTCTCTCTCTTTCTCCACTCTAGTATTAGGTTACCTGTTTTTACAAAACTTGTAGGAACTTAATTATCCTTGAGACGATGATCTCTTTGTCAAATATGGTTGAAACTGGCCAGTGGGCTCAGAAGTTATCACGGAAGGAAGGATAGGGAAGCTGACTGACTGTGTAAGCCTCATTTCCTCAAGAATCCAGGCTAAAAACAATTATAGCCAGAAGGTTCAATTAAAGAAGGAGACTCGTAGATGTTTCCTGCACTTCAAACACAAACTGGTTCATGCATACTAATCAGTTAACACAGCTCTCACTGAAGGAATGAGAGTTTTGCAGCAAATTAATATTTATATTGATTTATACTGAGAACTGTGGCAGGCTAGAACTTCAACAGCATCAACATGTTCATCAAGAAGCACACAATCACTTTCATGCTAACACTGCAATTTACGGACACTTACAGTATCTCCACAGCTATATCTACACACCTTCAACTCTGCACATGCAAATCCCACGCCTCCATTTTTAGTAACACTAACATATATGGTATCACCAGTGCTTTGAAGCACACAGGTAAGGCAAAATGCATTTGAGGAACAGCCTGCATTTTCATGACATTCATTATTATCCACTACTTTAGGAAAATCACCATTGAGATTCTGTTTGAAAAGCAAATATTTTTCCCCCTTTTGAATCAGAAATCGACTACATGCGTATTTGATGGCACTTGACATATGTTCATATGTTCACATCCGCAAATAAAGTAATGGAGAATTATACATCAGGGGAACAGGATTTCTTTGTTGTAACTTCCATGTTTTTTCAAATGCATATTCTGGTTAATTTCTAGCTTTAAAATCTTCATGAAGCAGTAACGGTGGTGGCTGTTTAATTTAAATTTGCAAAAGGTTGCCCATCTTTTTATTTTTAAATAGGCTGAGTTCACTATCATAATGTTCCTGTGCCCAGAGAGATTTTCTTTTTTATCACAGATAGCAAAAAAGAGCCCAATTACATGGGTCACAGCTATTTCAAATCAATGAATTTGCATTAGCTGTTCATGTTACTAATGGTGAACTGTAAATCACATGCTGAAAATGTTCATCCCCTTCTTGATCTCCACAAGGGCATTCTTCTGCTACAGAAAATAGTTTTTTTCCCTGGGAAACCTATACTCCAGCTTTCCTCTTAGCTAGGTCATCACTGTGGCAAATGCACTGTCCACCTTTTTATTCAAAGCAGTTGATGTCAGGGTTTCCAGTTAGTAAAAGATCTAACACCACTTCTCAAGAAGGGCTTCACTGTTGCCACAGAGAAGTCAGCAGGACCATTTGGAGCACTCTGGGATATCCTGGACTGATGCATAGTGCCAGCAGACGTGACACACTCCTCTGACGTGTCACTGAAAAGCCATCAAGAGTAGTCTAGGGAATCTTAAATAGAATCAGATGCTTCTGACTGGGCAACTGAATGAAGCCCAAAGACTTATGTCCTATCCACAACAAATAAGTACATATTAATTTTAAAGTGATGGCCTAATCAACCAAGTGATCTTATGGAAAAAAAAAAAAAAGCATTATACGTCTCTTGACCTTCACACGTTATATCCAGCTTAAAAAGTTGGCTTTTATTCAGTGTTCTACTTGGCTGTGGCTGAAGGCTAGAGGCCTGTTTGAAAACAGCTAGAAGGGCTCGGTCTAGTGTCTGACATGCTCGATTTTATTTTTTGGCTCACGAGGAATCAACAGAGAAGGTCCCAGCAGCTCAGTTAGCTTTTGAATGACCACTGGACAGTTCTTACAGCCACTATGTATCTTTACAGGCGCCACCAGACATTTGGTAAGCTCCTCTCCTGACAACATCAGACGGTAAACGAACCCATTCAGTCAGACACATAGCTTCACTGTGGAGTGCTCAGGGCCCAAAATGAATTTCAAGCAACAGTAAATAAATAGGGTTTTTAGAAAGTTTAAAAGTTGCCTGGCCTATGGGACATGCAGATGAGGTGGCAGCAGCACATCTGAGGGGCTGCTAGCCCAGGCTATCCATGCAGCTACCATGACACTGCACACAACAGAACCCCTCACATTCAAGCCAAGAAGTCCTGTCAGCAAGCAAGGGCTGAGAACCTGTAATGCCTCATGAAAAAGGGTACATCAACACTGCAGCGACTGCACCAGGTCACCTGTCAGTCAGGAGCATGGCATTGCACAGTGCCATGCTGTGGAGCAATGCATGAGCTCCCAGGGTGACAGCTGTCCACAGGGAGCAGGATGGCTCCCTTGGGCCCTTGAACCACCAAGTGCACACAAGGGTGCTGCACCACAACTGCTATGTTCCTCATCTGTATTCATGCAGTTTTCCACTTATTCTCTACTTATTTGTTTTTACCGCTCAATGATTTGATCTTTTCAAGCACTGGGGCTATCTGACTTTTGAGGCACTGCTCACAACACCTTGCCATACAACTCATTAACAAAGCAGACAAGAAGACAGTTTCTTTTCACCATTCTTAACTTTTTCTTTATTGTGATCAAGACCTTGCAGAAATCTAATCCTGAGTGGCAGAGCATGCTCACAGCCACAAGGCAAACATCAATGTGGAAGAAAAGAGATGCTTATAATTTCCTCCTGCATTTCAGTTGTGGAGCTTGTACCTCACAGCAAGCTTTCAAAGATATGTTCTAACATCTCTAAAACCAGCTTTCCTTTTATTGCAATAGCTTTCCAATAAAGTCCCTCTCCTCAAAAATAAAGTGCCAGTCTTCATATGAGACAGAAGTTGGGAGAGGGGTACAGTCGTAAAACAGACTTGCAAATAAACTCCCCAGTCCTTGTTGTGTTGATTTTTAGATTTAAAATATCTTTCCAATGCTGGGGGTGACCTGGACTAATAGGAAGACAGGTCTTGTCTCTTCCAGGCTTTTCCATCAGGAAGCTCTCTGCATCTCAGAACAATCCTGTCTTTTGTATTTTACGATGCAGTCAAAGTATAACAGCTTGGGAAGAACAGCTGACGCCTGAGCTGAGAGAAAGCTACGCACACAGGGCCAAGGGAAAAAAGCGCCTGGAATGAAAGAGGAACCACCTGCCAGAAAAATAAAGGAGTAGGTGGGGAGACCTGGAGAGAGCAAGCCTGTGGGAACAGTGAGTGACCTGAGTTAATAGGGAGCGTGGAGGAGGAGTGGGCAGTGAGCAATTGCTCTTGTGCTCAAAATCCTAGTGATGGGATGAGTCAGAGACTCTGATTGAATTTTGCCTTCACTACACCCACAAACTGGTTATTATAAGGCTTAGGGGAGCATGGATTGGTGCAGCAACAAAAACTACACAGTGAATTGATGGGTATATGAAGCACCCTCAAGCGCCCAAAAATCTGAAGAACATCTGCCAAACACCATGCCCTTTCATATGAGATTTCCTGTGGCTCTAACTAATCTGTCTTGCTGCTCTTCTTCATGTAATTAAACTTAGACTGATAACCAAGAGGCAGCTGCATCTGACCTGAAGGGGTAGGCGGACTACACCAGAATGCTCTTTACAAGTCTCTTCTGGAAGCAGTAAGCTCCAAGAGTTAACTCAACCCAGCAAGACAACTGCCCAGGAACTACTAAATATTCCTTTAGTCTTTCAGGATAACATGATTCAGTGAACAAGAAGACAGATTTGTATTACCTCCTTCTGTGACTGTTCTTTAACTGCTTTTGCTTTCAACTGTTTCTGCTCCTGGTGCTCATCCTCCTCCCCAGGCCAGGGGCCAGGTGACCTGCTCAGCAGGAAGTGCTGGTAATGCCCACTCGCTCACACTGGGCAGCCCTAACAGGCCAGAGGAGGCACAGGCTGCCGTGACACATCTGCTCGTGAAAACTGTCTGCTCTGACCATCAAGAGGCTTTGCCACTGAACTTCACCGTGGGGAACTGGGGCTTCACATGAGTTCAGAGGATCTGGGTAACTCAGTGATCAGGTATCCAGCCAGATTCTCCTTTGAGAATGGAACTTAAGTTAGAGCAAGGTGTATAGTTTTGATATCTGGCAGGTTAGGTGGTGACAGGTGATACTAGTGACAGCCAGGAGAGCTTCATGTTCTTGGTGTTGCTGCTGAGAGACAAATGAGGAAACAAAACAGGGCCTTGAAGGAGACACCCAGCTTTTCTAACAGCTTTGTAATGAACTTCAGCTGGTTCAACTTCTCTGCTTTTTGTAGCTCCAGTTTGAGGACAGAGACATGGGCAGCAGGTCAGGACTTGCTCCTCTGAGCTGACTTGATGACTAGTGCCCCTCTACCACAGAACCCAGCCCTCGGCTCAGCCCTGGCAGTCCACAGGGGCTCTTGAAGCTTAAGTGTCACAGGCAGCTGGGATGAGCTGTGCCTTTGCTCTGAGACAGATGAGAAATGGCCCTTTCAGAAGAGAGACAAACCCTAGTGAGAAGCATGGTCCCCTCTGCAATGAGCAAACATCCACAGCCTTTTAAAAAAAATTTATTAAAAAAAAAAATTTAAAAAAAAAAAGCTAAACATCATGTAACACAACACCTGCCAATTTAAGACAAGCTTATGGATTTTGAAGTGTGTCAGCCCAGCAGTTCAGCTACTTGGTTTTTAATCTTACCTCCCTTTTAACCCTTCCAAGCCAGAAGAGCTGGCATGGAGACAGCTAGGTGAATAGACAGAAGGGAAACAAACAGGAAAGAGGAAGTGTTGTGCCTGCTGGGAGGACTACAGGGGAACACTCGAAAATAAAAATAAAGAGTTTTTTCAGAAAACAAACAAGAACAGGTGACTGAACACACAGAGAATACTAAAGAGTCCCTAAACTCAGAAATAAGGGAAGGGTCTTCAAAAAGAGATTGCCCCTTCTTAAACTTCCTTTATCTCAATTTATGCAAGATGGTGCTGCCTAAATTTGTAGTTTGTAGTTTTATCTTACATTTAATGCAGTTTTTCCCTTGCCTTTGAGTCAGTTCAAACAAGTTGCATGTCTGCATGATTGCCTGAACAGAGATAAAAACAGGGGCCTAGCTGTGATAGGACACAAGCCTGGATGTAACTCTCTCTTTTAAGCAGTTGCTCACAGTTGCACAAGTTGGGTTGAATAGGAGAAATAGAGTCTCAGGAAATAGGATGGCATAATTTCATGTAGCATCTGACACCTTGCACTTTATTCTGCGCCCAAAAATTGCCATAGCCTGAAAAAGCAGGGCCTTTGGGAATCATACCTGTCCTGGGAACAGTCCTTTCACAAAGCAGATTTAAAACAATAAGCCTTCTCTCACGAGGCTTCCTTTGATCTCACTGTCTCCTCCAGAGAGGTGTCAGTTGGAAAAAGCCACCCAGATTCATCCTTAGGACAACGCACAGGAGATTCTCTTCTGCTTTTCCAGTGCAAGAACTGGGGGCATCCATGAGACAAGGAAGTTTGGAAAGAACAACAGAAGTTGGTTTCCACGTGGTACATAATGAAGTTGTGGAAGTCCTTGCTGTGACATGCTGTGGGTTTTGGAGGTGTACATGGTTCAAAAAAAAAAAGCAGGACAAATCCAGTGGAAAGATGGTCACTATTAGGTACAATGCCTATAGTACCTATTAGGTATAATATCATGTCTGGACAGCACACCACGAGGAGCCAGTAGAACACTTCAGGAAGCTATTGCATGTTTACAGACCACATCCGAGAACTCCACTACTGGCCATTACTGGTCACTGGTCTAAATGGGGCTTAGGACTGCCACAGGGTGGCCACTGATATTCTGAATACAGATGGAGCCTACAGAGTTAACTCTCAGTCATCTAAAAATGGCCTTGGTTAACACTTTCTCTTCATGCCCACACCTTGCAGCAACTCAGACACATGAAAACTTCTGCCAAGTAGTGTTCTCAGACTACCTGGAATTTATTGGACTTTTTACAAGAAAAAACAGAGGTGGGTGAAAAAGAAAGTTTTTGCTCTGCAAGAAGAGTGAGATCAGGATTCTGCATCCTCCACTGGAAGGTTTCACCCCACAACTTCCATATTCCCAGACCCCACAGCTATTGAAAAGGGCAGCCTATATTCTGCTGAAACTGGGTCACTGTGCAGCAAAGCAGGCAAAATTCATGGGCCCAGAAGGTATAAGCCGCTCTGTTGCCCAAGAGAAATCACTTTGCCCATTTCGGTCATTCTTTCCCACCAGCTGTAGGCACAGTACTTGAGCTCACCTTGTCTTTGAACAGTGTCACACCACATAACCAGGTGATGGGCACAAATTCAGCCAGCTAGGACACTATAAACACCCATTTAAATACTTTCTAGTATAGACAAAACTAGCCAATCCCCTTTCCATGCTCATCTATAGTCTGTCCAGAATGCCTTACCTGCCAAATACAAGCAGGTATTATCTACTTTCAAGTGTGAGATGATCCTGAGTCCCTGACATTTGTAAAACATTTAGACCCACAAAAGGAATCACAGAAGGCAAATGAATACCTGCTCTGAGCTCACTCTTGTACAAACAGCCTGCTACTTTACAAAGACTTTTCCCCCCCTTTTTCTAAATAAAGCTGAGGCCATCTTAAATAGATTATTTTTAGTTCCAGATATTTCAGCAAAGTGGATATTCCTAAAATTTCTTTTTTTTTCCCTGTAATCCTTTTAACTTGGTAAGCAGGTCTCTGTGTACGGCTTTCAAATACTTTTTATTTTGCACTGCCAAATGAGACCAGATAAGCATAGTCTTAAAAGGCTTTCATGAAAATGCAAATGAACAGTTCACAGTAGTCCGCTGGCTCAATAAACAGAAGAGTTTAGACACTAGCAAATAGCTAAGAAAAATACAGAAAAAGTTACCTGTAGCCCTAAAGAAGCTTTCGCTTCCTTGTTACCACCATAAAACTTGCAACAACAGTATCTTCAAGATACCTTCTCTGTTATCTGTATTAGCTTACACAACATATTCTTCTAGTAGACAACCTGCAGAAAGGTTATAAATCTGAGTCAAGAAATAACACCAGGACTGAAAATCCAGACTTGCCTACAAACACAAGACTTAACTCCCAGCAAAATGCACATGACCATATGTTCTTATCTGCCAAGCTTTTCCCCTTTCCCCCTCCTAAACATCACCATTAATTTTAATGTTTTTTCTTTTTAAAATTCTGATTCAAATACAGCAAAGTGTTGCATGGTCTTGTCCGCACACATATGTTATATATTAGTATTCCTGTGAAAGGATTTTGTTCTTTACTACTAGCAGGACAAGAAAGCCTTGAAAACAGGTTTGCTTATAGTGTCCAACTTGGAGGGATCTAAATGTTATACATTAAGTGTTATATATCCATGTTCTTCACTTTTAAATTAAGCTACTTGAACCCAGGCAGAAGTATAAAAATATAAATGAAGCAGTTCCTGAAATTAAAACTTTCCTGTTAGACAGGTCACTTGACCAACCCTTTCAAAGGCATCAAAAGGGGAGCCTGTAAGGGCTCCAAAAAGGTTTCAGGAGGGTTTAAGGCAGCAGACAAGGCTCTGGCTCTGGCAGTGCTTCCTCAGCACCCGGTATCTTCCCATTCACTATCAGAGCTCTGGGCCTTGCCATGAAAGTTCCCCTTCATTCACCTCAAGCACAGTCAACCGGATTAGCCCGGAGACACTTTCATCCTCACATTAAGCTCTGCAAGGTCACTTGCCCGGTACAGTTTTGGGTGTGCCTGTGTGGCCACACTGGCTGGCCAAGTCACGTGGGGTTTCTGCTGGACAGAGCCCCGTTGCTGGAGGCGATGTTGTGGCCAGCTAACAGGCAGGCATCTGTCCGACTGCTGCATCCATCATCCACCGGGGGCACAGGGATGATCCACCTGCACTCACCCCAAAAATGCCCTGCTCGGAACAGACTAGACTCCGTCTTTCACCAAAGAGGGAGAAACAAACACTGAGCTGCATCTCAGAAGCCTATGCAGCAGAACCTGGCTTGAAACCAGAAAGTTTCTGGCCTGAATCTGACCCAGGCTCATTAGTCTTTAGCTATTTCTGTCTAGCCTGGAGCACCTCACAGATGAAGGATATTCAGAGCCCAGACAGTCTTCAATGGAATTTTGGATGCTTAAAACTGTAATCAGTCCAACGGGTTGCTGTTGCAACTTTTGCTGTGTTAAAAGTCAAGTATTGCAAGGACAGGTATTGGGAGCCAAAAATCCTGTCTCAGTTAAAAACAAACAAGGTCTGTTAAATTCTGTTGACCTTTTACTTGGAACCACTGGACCTACAAATATGCTTCTTTAATATAGGAAAACTTGGATTCTGATGCAATTGTGTTACTCCAGAAGCCCAGCCTAGGGCCACAGTACTGTCACCAGCAGAAGTGACTCAGTGCTCTGCTAGTGCCACACAGTCCTTCTCCCTGCTGCAGCAACTACAGCAACAACTTAGGTTCCCAACCTGGGGCACTACACAATCACAAAGGCAGCAGTGAGAGCACAAAGGAGGATACGGCACAGCATAGAGGCAGGTGTCCCTGGCTGGGATTATATCCTTCAGTCTCGCAGTCAGCTTTTGCTAGCTTAGAAAAATCCTAAGGCTGTGGGCAAGTCAGTGTGAAGATGCTTCTGGTCACACAGTCACAGGATAGTTAAAATAGTTCTCTGAATGTCATCTGGTCTATCCCCCTGCTCAAGCAGATCACCTAGAGAAAACTGTCCAAGGACCATATTCCAGACAGTTTTTGAGTATGGCCAAGGATGGAGAACCTACAACCTCTCTGGGCAGCCTGTGCCAGTGCTTGGTGCGCAGTGACAAATTGTTCCCTGATGGTCGGAGGGAGCCTCCTGTGTTTCAGTTTGTGCCCATCACCTCTTGTCCTGTCACTGGGCACCACCGGACAGAACCTGGCTCTGGCCTCTTTGCACCCTCCCTGCAGGTATTTATATACATTGATGGGAGCCTCCTGAGCTTTCCCCAGGCTGAACAGTCCCAGTTCTATCAGCCTTTCGTCATGGGAGGGATGCTTCAGCCTCTTCACCATCTTAGTGACTCTTCACTGGACTCTCTCCTGTAGCTTCATACTGGTGCTCTGGCAGCCTAATCCAGCTGGCAGATAATGATACCATGCTCCCTTGTCTGCTCTGGAAATCTGGAAAGAAGATGGTATGCAGGGGAGCATATGTCCCTACCCAAAACAGGAGTTCTTTTGATCAATCAGCATGTAAAGAAGATTCTGTCTCAGAGTGCTGTATCTTGTGTTTGACTGACTTCTTAGGGAGCAGCTGTTAACTATCAGGCACCACCTAAATGTAAAATAACTCCATCAGAGACTAAAAAAATTTTCTGTCTTCCCTGGGTAGATGTTTATTCAAAAAGACTCAACATACTCGCTATAATTTATTTTTACAGCAGGGACACCAAATCAAGACAGTTAAAAGGCTAAGTCTCCAATGCTCTAGATGCTATGTAAATAAATGCTAAATAATTGTGGTTCAATGTTCAGCAAGAAAAACAGCTCTTGGTTTTTTTAAAATTAAATTCTGATTTTATCTAAAATTCTAGACGATTCTGATTGTTTATTTACATGAAAAGGTATCCCGCTTGTTAAGTGCCAAAGCCTTACTCTGAAACTGTATGATTAACACCAGTATTTCCAAAACCTACGCATCAAATAGGTTTATTTGACTAATGACCTAAGTCCCTCAACCAGCGATACACAAACTGAGCTAACCAGGCACATTCTTGCTGTACATACAAACACTCTTCCAAATAACTGAGATAATGGCTGTGAGAGCACCAGTCAGTACAGCCCAGAGCCATGCACTCCCAGTGATCCCTGACAGCTTCCTGTGTACTGCAGGGTCAGGTGACACACCAAAACGAACAGCTCCCACTCATGCTTAGAAGCAAGGAGCTGCAGGTGAAAGCTCTGTCATCCCATTATCGGATCTCCCTATGCGGGCAGCAGGGTTTGTGGGAAGAAACCTGTACCTCCACCTCTGCTGTTTCAAACCACAATTTGGCTTCTTGGTATAATCCCATCTTTACCACCAATTTAGCCCATTAAACCCAACTAGAAGACACAAGACAGAAGGCACAGGTCCATGCTCCCTTCTGCCAGCTGGGAAGAGGGTGATGATGGGCAGCAGGACAGAGCAGCACCACTTCAGCCACCAGAGCTGGGCTAGAGTGGGCTGGCCCCTCAGGGCAGATGTCCTCCCACACCAGGACAAAACATGGCTGTTTGCTTTAACTACATTTTTTACATGGTTTTGGACTTCTCTGCACTGAGCAATGATGCTGGTTGTCAGTAAGTTATCCACTGTGATCCCTCAGGATTTCTCTTCATGGTATTATTAGCTTAAGTCTGACTCCAGTTTTTATTCGCAGGCAATAACCCTCCCTGAACAAAAGTCTCCAAGTTTAATAGCTGGCACTTCCACTGTGAGTGTCAGTGCTACCAGGGACAGCAATGCTGTCCTTGGGCATCAAGGACAGGTGCATCACTGCTTCAATCAGGATGATGCAGTGGCAGCAGATCCACCTTCCTGCCAGTCCAGGGATAATCGAGCCCTGCTACCTGTGTCCAGCCTCCCAACCCATCCCTGAGTCTTTATAATAGATAAAAATAGTACACAAAAAAACCTTCTACTGACCTGCTTATTTTTTGTAAAAGTGGAGTATTGTCCACTTGCTGCAGATGCTAGTCTGCCTGTTTAAAAAAAAATTATCCCACTGGCAGACAACCAATATATGAGAACATCTACAAAGAAGCTGCTACAGTTTATCGGCAGTAATCCATGGATTAAGGTCATTAATAGCACTCGATGACATACTGCCATGACTGCAAAGGTGCTCTTCTGGCTTACAGGACATACAGAACATAACCCCCTCACAAACATTTCCCCTGAGATACTTTCTTCTAAATCTTCAAAAGAAGAGAAGAAATGAGAAAAAGCAGAAGGAAGATATCTAGCACAGTATCTTGCACTGTGTTAAAAAAAATAGTTATAATGAAAATAAACAACCCTGAATTTTCTTCTCTTTCACACTGATGTTTTCACAATAAGAGTTCTTATTAACTGAAATTTTGATCCTCAGAGCTAAATTTAAAAAGCAAGCCAAGACATTCTCCCATGCCCAGAAGATAAAGCCACAACTAAAACTTTCAAAATAAAATCTGTAATGCTCAATTCTGCTCTTTAATTATTTATATGAAATAAGCTCTTTCTTTCTGTTGACACAAGAACACAAATGTATCGTCATCAAAAACACTGTGTACTCCTCAAATCCCATGGGGTCGTTAATCTTCTTTTATGCAGTACATGAAGTATTTTCACAGAATCTTTAAAACAGTTTTCCAAAGTGTGCCTGATGTTACTAGGAAATCAGAAGAAGCTGATGACCTAACAACATAATTGCTAAATATCCTCCAAAGTAGAGAATCCCTTCACTCTGTTCTAAACTTATGCTCCTATCTGCACTACCCATACATGTAATTACCAATGCTATTAATTTATCTGAGTCTCCAAAACCAAAGGTAAACAATCAGTTGTGTCAAAATTGAAGTAATAGACTTTTCTTATTTCTGTTGATCTAAATGAAAGAATCTGCACTCTTTACACATGATTTGTTTCATTAGGACTCTGGGAATGGCCTAGTACTGTGCCACTGTGTATTTTCATTTGCCATGAAACAATTATAATCCATAAAATGTACTCAGGAGAATACAATAGTCCTACCAGCTGGAAGCAATCCTGTATTCCACAGTCATATGCAATTTCTGTAAACAACACAGTGACACTTGAAAAAAGAAATCCTTAGAAAGAAATCTTAAAAACTTAAATAAACAAACATTATGACAGACAACATTTGTTTTAATATATATCTTACCAAGAACAAGCCACTTTCTGATTAACCTGGTTTAGTTGTAACTCATCATTTCACATTTTACTTTCAGTACGATGTAGCAGCATTTTTACTACACATGCAGTTTCTTTTCCTTACCTTTAAGGAATCAAAGCAGGCAATAACTCTTCCATTTTCAACCTGGCAACTTTTAGGGGGGTGTGCAAATTTGCATTCTTCATCAGAGCGTGAACAAGTTCCCCTCTGAAACTGCCTGCACACTTCTAACGTCAGCCATTTTGTGTCTCTTACTGGAGTAACATTCAAAGCCATGATGGAAAGTTGATTTTGAACTTGTAGGCTGCTGTCAAGTGAATTATGCTGAGGAAATTTCCAAAACAAATGAAGGAGAGAGGGGAAAAAAAAGAAAAATCAGAAAAAAAACCCTTCAATTCCAATTGAAAAGAAAGTTTAAAAAATGCAAAACAAAACAGTAGGGAACGATTAATGATGTCCAACACACACAAAGCAGAATAAGCAGAGAAAGTTTATCAGCAAGCAGTCACTCATCAATCATTAAGTCCCACTTGTAGACTTTTGGCTGGGCAAATGCATGCTCAGTTGCATTTCTATCTGTAAAACACGTGGGTTTGTTGATTGTAATCACGGATGCACCAGTTTTAAGCCAAGGTCCATCAATGCAACGGCACTCCTTGATAGAATAGCAGTTCTCTGACGGTTGCTTGCCAGTATTGATTGCACGAGAAAAGCAATGCAGTCATTTGTTCATGTCCCAGGAATAATAATAATTCTTCTTTTTCTGCTTTCAGTTTCCCATCAACTAATTGGCAAATGGAGACAGCTGAGGTATCTTCCACCACGTGTAAGGTGAAGGCAATGTCTGGCTGGCAAAGACAGGATTTTGAGAACACGGGCGTAGCAGTCCTCGCTCATAGAAGTGACTTGGCAAAGGCACTTTTTAAGTCACTGACCTGACAAAACAAATACAGCATCAGTTCACGTGCAACTCATTCAAATCAACATTACGAAACCTATCGTCCCTTTTTATCAGATTATAAACATACAGCCAATGCTCACTTGTATTTCTTCGGAAAAAAAAAAAATCATCCTCCTTCATGAAGTTACATGAGACTAGGGAAAAACCAGTTGAAACATGTACTGCAGTAGTATTCTAGGCAGGAATCCAAAAGTTGGGAATGATTTAAATAGATGAATGTGGCAGACACAATAATTAGGCACGCTGGTTGTGAAACAATTCAATCTAAAGTGTTTAGTCTCCAAAACAATATACAAGAACCTGTTTCCATGAATTTATCACTTGGCCCTTTAAATTGTGTTACTACATTATAAGTTGTTACTCATTATTTGTTCTTCCTTAGAAATGAGGATAGTAGCATTCTGTTCAGATTTTTTTGTCTCTCCCTCTATTCCTCAAGGGAAAAAAAACAAAACAAAAAACTGTCATTCAAAAATTACAGGGAAAAAAAACTTCCATATTCAGACAATAGAGTTAGTTTCCCTGTTAATCTAGAGGCTGTTTCATAAAGGCTTCATGAAAAGGCTCAACACTGTCATCATCCTCTAATGAGTCCTTTCTAATATGAAGCAGTCTTTATCTAAATATTCCTTTAATTTACTTTTGTGTAGCTCTACAGATACATCATTCAGCATCAAAACTCAAGACGTAAATATGGCACTTAAGCTATTTGGGTATTTCATAGATAAACAGATCTGAAAATCAAAGAGTTAGATATTATAAATATTTTTAATCACTAACTCTATTTTATATGCAGACAGTAAAGCCATGGACATGGTGTTTCCTTCTATTCAGCTTCAAAGGAACACAACTTCTACTTTGCAGATACCAGCCAGAAACATTTGATAGATTATTTCTGAGCAAGAAAAAAGAAAGGGGGACAGACTGGAATAAGAGAGATTTTAAAATGAATCAATAAAAATAGCTCTAAAAACACTGTCAGCTTTTCCGTGCCAGAACAATTACCATTCTGTGCTTGGATTCATCTGTCTTAATTGAAGTCAGTATTGCTAGTAGTGTGAGTAAGAATTACTCACATACAGTTTCAGGATCAGATCCCAGTTCTGACTTTTAGGTCTTAACATTAAAAGGCTTTTCTATTATTAACCAATGCTACCAGAAAGGGTTTTACTATGTGACCAATACTTACACCAAAATTTGCTACTGCTAGCATGAATAAAGGAAATGCAATGCTAATTGCTCAGAAATTCAGTTTCAAGTCCAATGTGCAATAAGATGGGTCTGGATGACACTCAGCTAGCTTCACCCAATCATAAAGTATAACGAGGTGTAAAAGAATTAGTACAATTTTAAATAATTCTATGCAATTATCATACAGTACATGAATTAAAAATTCCTCAAATTAAATATTCCATCAATGTTGTGCAACAGCATCGATGAAGAGTAAGATTAAGCTGAAAGCATACAAAGAGGTGAGAAAATACTTCTAACTGATGAAAAGGAAAGAGAGGAGGAAAACCAAAGAGAGCCTCTCCACAAGAGCTTGTTGAGCTGATAGCTTGTTGGGCTGATGATTTAGCTGGCTAAATGTAAAAGAGAAAATACTCTCCCTGGAGCCACACATTCCAATTCAGAAATGTCAGTAATGGTTTTCAGTAACAGATGCAGGAGATAGACTGAAAGTTTGGAAGAAGGGTAAATGTTATACAGCACACTGCTGAAAGTCACAAGTAGTAATACACTGCAGGGCTGCATACCACTAAAATTGACAAAGTTGTTTCTCAAGTAGTAGGTGTTAAGACTGAAAAAAACCAGACATCGCACATGGCAGCAAAGCAAATAGCACACAATATAGAAATTGCAGTAGGCATGGCTTAAAAAAAAAAAATGTGCACAGCAGGATCACATAGGAGATTCATGAGACTGCAGCAAGAATTCATACCAAAAAGCATTTGAGGGTGGAGGGTAGAAGAGTGAAATACAGTGTCATCCTATTTCTTATCTTCTTGCTATATTAAGATCTTCTAAAGAAAAGGAAGTACAAAAAAGTCGTCTCAAAAATTCACTTCTTGTCAAACATAACAGCACTATCTGATTTCTCAAGAGTCATCAAGTGCTTCAGGAGTTTCTACTGGTGTCAGAACTGAGGCCCTTCTGAAGAAAGCCATGCCTTCAGCAGGAGGCAAGTGCAAACACGATCAGATTAGAATAATTTGGAGTGCTTCATCCCTACCATTCACATGACCTACGGGTTCTTGACCACATCCTAAGCAGCTGGCATACCTCCTCTGCCCATCACCTGCACCAGGAGGGTGAAGGAAGAGATGACACCTTGAAAGTTTGAACATGAGGGAAGCAAAACAAGGAGAAGGGAGAAAAAAGACGTTTGGGAAATAAAATTATGGAAGGAGCCAAGGAAAGTAAAATTCAACATACGAGGAAAGCACTCAAGAAAAGGAAAAAAATGGGAGAGGAAGGTAGGAAAAGGAAATAGCTGGAAGAGAAAGGAAGGGAGAGATTTCATAGGAAATGAGTAAAAAAGAAAATGGGTATGGAAGCAAGATGGAGGAAGGATGTGAACACTGGGGGAGAGCAGAGCAAGAAGGAATTTCAAAAGGAAAGCAGAAGAGATTGTGGTTACAGGAAAAAATCCAGTAGTTTGGGTAAACAGAGAAGTAAATGAGGGGAACTAAAATGAGATGTACATAAGAAAATACAATAATAATAATCCTCAATAAAATGGTCACAGGCCATTACTAAGATCAAAGCTCATCCTGTTGCAAAACCCACCCACCCCGGTGAACACCAGGGCCTCCAGCAAATGCAAACTCTGCTCTTCCTTCCACTGCTTCTATTTATGTCCCAACATATCACCCAAAGTTAGCGGGCCTGCTAAAACCAATGGAACTTCACCAGCCTAGAGCCCTCGGTACCAACACCGCTCCCTATCCAGGCAGATGGTTTGCTCTTTTGTTTGTTTGTGGGGTTTATTTAGTTGTTCTGTTGCTACTATCATTAACATCCCAACTCAAGCCCTGGAGCTAAACGAACTAGCAAAACTGACACACTGACAACTGAGATACAAAATGTTCTTACTGAAGCTGAAGAAAGTACTCAACATAAGTATAAAAGAACAAATATTGTTTGGGTTTTTTACAACTATTACTGTTTATTTTCAGTCTCTCACACATCTGGATTAATGGAATTGCTCCAGAATACACACTTATGAATGCAGTTTTTTGTATGCTAAATTAAATAAATTCATGGACATGTATTTGTAAAAACTATTTAGCTTTAGATCCCTCTTTTCAGATAAGCATTACTTCCCTTTTGCGGAAAGCTAGCAAGGCATAGAATGTTATAAAAAGGCGTAGACAGTTAAAAAAAAGTCCTTTAAATTATTAAACTAGACAAAGCACACAGACACAAGGAGCCCCCAGAAAAAGTTCTCGTTCTGAGGAACATGAGGCAGCCAGTATCTTTAAGAATTGCAAACGAGCACAAAGCCTTGCTCTATTACAATCCAGCTGAATCTCTCAGCTGGAAAATAGGAGCTCTTGCTATCTACAACATATGGGGTGCTCTGGTACAGCAGTTTTACTTATCCGATAGGTTACGTGGCAATGGATTATGTAGTATCTGCCTAATGGAGAAGCTGAGACTTCCTGGACATGTTTTATTCATGCTTCAGTAGATAACATGTAGTAATGAGTAAAGATCTCATCTTCAAAAAGTCAACTCTGCAGGTGATGACTTCCAGTCAAAGAGCAGAGTCCTCTACGTGGTCCCACCACAGATATCTAGCGGAACCACTAAGTTAACTCAAAAGGTGTTAAGTTTTACACTTTTTGAGATTTAAGCACTCTATTATTATTCATCACATTAAAATCGTCGTAAGAGGTGCCAACACTGGGGCTCAATTTGTTGCTCCTACTGTCAAATTTTGTCAACATGATCCATGTATTTTTTCTATAAATACACCAGAAACTCAAGAATTAAAAAGTTAGAAAATCCTCAGTTGTACCTAAGAGGGACTATACAGTTTGAAGTATATAAACTCTTCTTTCCAAGCAAGCCAGAAGAGATGTGCTAAATAGACTTAGCTTTAGAAGTCTGATCATTTACAATGCTCTGTTTTAAAAATAAGGAAATAAATAGGAAAAACAAACAAACAAACAAAAAAACAACCCAAACCCAAAAAAACTCACTATGCTGTGGAACCAAAGTGTTCCATGTCCTTTGTGTCACTAGCAAGGCAGAAACCTGACAGATTGCTGCCCAAATCACCCTTCAGCAGAAACCATGCACCAGGATTCCATGTAAAATTTTAAGGTCTGGCTGGAAGCTGCAAGCAGCAGAAAACAGGCTCTCTACCCTTAGATAGGGTTAGCCATAAGCATTACTGCTTCCATGCTCCACAATGTAAGCTCATGAACCAACAATATCTTAACTACATAGTACTTTAAGTCAGATTCTCATGATGTCCCTTTTTGTTCAGGAGATAAACTGATCCATAAGAAACAATACCTTCAATTTAGCCACTCCCTTCAGCTTGGACTTACTAGTTTTGAGTCAGTGATTTTTTCCTGGGTCAGGTGATGTAGGACAAAACACAACCATCTCCAGATGCCCTAGGACATCCAAAACCAAGGATTAACCAATGTGCCTCTTCCTCCAGGCGCATCTTCAGACTACTGACAAGCATTGTTCCTTCAAAAAGCTGTTGCTCCTTCAGTGATTGACCATACTTGCAAAGGAAACTTGCTTTGCATTTCACTATGCTTATAGACAAAACACAATGGAAAGATTCTTTGCATAAGTTTAACATGTAGGAGTCCTTCTATAACCAGATCAAGTTAAGATATAGATATTTGAAGACTGACATTTACTAAACCCCCACTCTTAAGGCAAGGAAAAGGCATCCAAATCCCACTAAGTCATACCTTGTGTTTGCAGCTGCACAGTGGACTCCACTTTCAAAGCACTCAGGACACAGCCATATATTTAGGAGACACTGGCACATGCTTTAATCTAAAAGATGATGGGACTTTGCTTCAGTTTTTCAACTAAACCTCATTTTTACACTCCTAAATGTCTTCCCCCCCCCCTTGTTTGTGCTTTAAATAGCATTCCAAACTTTAAATTCCAATTTAAAGCTATTTAAATAGCTTTAAATAGCCTTCAAACAGAAGAGAAGCTGCACACCAAAGGACAGCCACAACCCCATGAGTACACTCCACTGTCGCTTTAAATTCCAACTACCTGCCATCTCCTTGACTCTACTATGCAGTTTTCTCTTGCCCTCCCTCAGACCCCCTGCAGAGAAAAGCAAGTTTAATCCCAGGCTAAAGCTGGATCCATTATGATCTGCCTCATCAGGTGCAGAATAAAGCCAATACAGCAGCATAAAGCACCATGCATCACATGTGATAGCCAGCTCAACAGAGACATGGCCACTTGCTCATGCCCCACACCTGAAGGAGTAAAGAGCAGAGCAGGCATGACAGGACACCCTCCTTGTGGTTGGCCTGACTCTGCTTTGCAAGCTCCTTTAACTAGAATGCTGTATTCCATGGGACATGTTCCCTGTACCTGGAAAGCAGGGCTGGCTCTCAGGCATCATATGCTAATTTAAGCCTCACTGTGCCCCACTAGCCAATACAGAGAGGATCTTGCATCAAAATATGCTAACATAAATAAAATAACAAAGAAAGTAATTTTACAGACAAATGTGACAGCTGGCATGCTTGTTAATCATTAAATAAATTACAACTTAAAGAAAGAACATGCAAGAGATTTTTGTGTGGTGGATAGGCTTTTCTCATTCCATCAGCTTTCCAGAATAGGAAACAGGACCAAAAGTGATGCAATAGCACAGAGGTATCATTTATCAGTGAGTACAATTATTACGTCAGCTTTGTGTTCTTCTCTTTAAACCAATTTCTAATATTCATATTTTTTATATGTACCCTAATACCAGCTATCTAGTAAGACTGGACAATGTACAGTAGAGTACAGTAGTGTCTTTGCATAGTTCTGTAAAAAGACAGCATTAAAACCAGAATCAGGCTTCTGGCTCTTCTCCGAACTGTTATGAAGTTACAAAAAATAATATTCCCTAAATTCAAGAAACAAGAGAAAATAGGAGAGATTTCCATGAAACATCATCCATTCCTTTAAGGCAAATATGAATGGAAAAACTTTCTGTCAACATAACATTTGTAAGAAAAAACATTCAACTATAGTAGAGCATGATGAATGTACTTTCTTCCATAAATTTCAAATGAAACTTATGAACATTTCTTTAATCACTTTCAGAGGTTTTTCCACTTTAAGATGTTAAGCAGTTTCCATCTGGCATCAAGCAAACTAGCATTACTCAAACAAGGAAGAAGCTAGAACTGCCCTATCAGAGAAAAGCAGCCCACTGGTTTGATCAGATGGCTAGGAGCCAAAAATACTAAAATTCTAATCCTGGTTCATGCATTAATTCGACCTGAACCCAACTGAAGTCAAAAGTGTCCTGACTTACAAAAGAACCATTATTTATTTTATTTGCTTGACCTGGAGATTAACTATTGCAACATCTCTCTTTGCCTGTTATATAACCAGAGATGAATACTTGTGAACTGTGATTCAAATATATACTTTACTCACAGACGATCCTAACTACCTTAGTTAAGCTGACAAAAGTCCGTGGACAAACTAGAAAACACCAGTCTGTTTTATTTAAACTGAGCATGACCTTCAAATCAGTTTTGCTAAATGAGCCATATTTTCCTTGTTGAGATCACTAATGTGCCAGGTTCAGGCTTTTTAGTATGTCCCACGCTATTTACAGTATGGCAATGAGCTTCTTGTTAAAACCTGCCGGTTCACTTTGAAGCTGGATTTACAATATAATAACACTAATGTCCTTTGTCCCCGGGGAAGCAGGTGAGGAGGAAGGTGACTGTGAAACAACAGACACAGCCCAGGACCTTTTCAGCAACCCACTATACTACTTTGCTAATGGACCATGAAATATTTCTGCTGAACTTTAGGTCTGTAGATGACTGGAGCCCACAAGAGGTATTTCTAACATCAAAGTGCTTCAAAGTCATGATGAAAAAACTAATGCTTATTATGCTTCTGTTAAAATGCAATTGCAGAAAACATTTTTTCTTCTTCTAGCAAACTTCTTTTTTTGTTTGTTTTTTACAATGATCTTCATCCTATTCCACTTTATCTTCTCCTCCTCTCTTGGTTTGTACCTTCTTTCACAATCTGTAACTTAAGAACTTTCTGTTTTTAAGTTCAGATTACCCTGATTTTATCCTCTAGGTGTATGAATTTCATAAACAGAATTCTGTTCCCACCTTGACAAAAGGGCAAAAGCAATTTCTGTTTCTGTGCCTCGGCAAGCAGAGTTAATCATCCCCGGCAGCAATGACGTTATCACTTGGCCTCTTGTGGACACAAATGTTTTGCTTTTGGCAGAGTGTAGCACATAATAGCTATTAATCAAACCCAATTCCCCAGGAAAGGGTACCCCAGTCCATTAAGAGCTTCTACCCACACTCAGCTGCAGACATGCATTGTATTTACTTTTTTTAGGACTATAAAATATTTATAGAAAAGTGTGCTTATGTACTGTGAAATTTTTATAGACTGACATAGAGGGAACGCATGATCAAATGACTGTTCTCACCTGCCAAAGGACCGATAACATGATGTTACACAGGAGCACAATTTAAAAGAACTCAGACTGTTGTCAATTTTCTATTTTCTCTACTCCAGTTTTGCACTAAGCCAAGAAGGCAGAACTCTTGCCGAAGTATTTGTTTATGTGACAAGCAGCATCTCTTTTGCACTGAAAGATAAGGATAAGTCTGAATAAACCAAGGACTCCATGTAAATTAAGACATATTGAAATCACAAGCTGCATGTGTTTTAAGACAGCCAACAGTATTATCAATAATATACTCCAATAAATTACTCAGCTCTAGGAAGTTGCATGGCACATCCAAACCAAGCTCCTGAGGCGAGGACAGCAAGAGCACTACCTAATGCTATTAACTCCGACTGCCTCTTAAGTGCTAAATCCATTCTGCTGAACAGATTCCCTGCATGGAATCTAAGCAGCATCACTGTTCTGAGATAAAATACCTGCATTTCTGTGTCCTTTTCTCCATTTGCATTTTACTTAAGAAGAGGATAACCAAATGCACAAGGATGACCTGAGCAGGTCAGTAAAAAAGTCCATCTTGCCCAAAACGCAGTCTGCAACTATGGCCGACACCAGATATTCACAGAAGAGTACAGAACCAAGGCAGGCAGAGCATGATAATTTCCATGAATTTTCTCCCAGCAACCTGTAACTGATATCTTTGTATTTAATAGGTCTCACTGGATTTTTCTTCCATGGATTTGCCCAATCCCTTTTTTAAATGCTGCTCTGTAAGAAATGTCCTTTATCATGTGCATGGCAAGTAGGATACCAAGAGGGAGGCTGACTGGTTCTCATAATTGTTGACAAAAGCCTAGAGTCTCAGGAGAGGAGTGCAGATATGGAGGGAAACATTTCAGGACTTCTTCGGAGATTCACAAAAATTTGAAAACCATAAATGGAGCTGGGGAATAAGGTTTCTGATTACAAAACCCCTTAAGAAAACCTGTGTTGTAACTGCTTTTTCATTACCTCTGAGTGCATTAACTACAAGAGAGAATGTTCCTTTTCCTTCCAGCAAAGGTGGAGCTTGGAGAAAAGCACTTTTGAAATCTACCACAAGAGGAAGAAAGACCAAGACCCCTTCTTCTGCACCCCAAGCTGCATCACCTAGGAACACTCCCAGAATCAATGCTTCCTTAGCGATATAACGGAGAAGCAAGAAAACCTGACTATGCCCAAAGGAGCCCAGAATGCACTCTTACATTCTGCCAAACCCAAAGCATTTAACAACTATCTCAAACACATTTCGGAAGGACCAACACATCACAACAGCAAAGTGCTTTCAGAAGGACAAAGAAAAAAGCTCAATAGTGTCTTTGGCACTCAGAGTTGCCCAAGCAAGCCTTCATCAGAGTCCCTTTTATCAAAAGGATTCAATTCCCCTTTCGCTCCATTAGTAGCATGCACACAACACACAACATCAGTTTTATTTACTTCCAAAAGTAAAGATATCCTTGTGAAGCAGAACATATGCAAGTGCTTTACTTCTTACATATCTCATGGGACATACTGCAAAGCCTGATTAAGCGCCTATGCCAGAATACTTTATATCTTACAGCAGTTAAAAAGAAAGAACAGCAACCTAACTTTAAAGTCACCTATAGAATAGCAGATAATTATCAAGTACCTTCAAAGCCAATTTAATTTTATATTTTTTTTCAATAATGTTTTTAGGCTAACATTCAGAGTGCAAATATTTTCTAAAACAGCAGCTGAAATCTCCCACTAAAAGCCATTTCTTCAAAGACTCTTCTCAGTCAAGAAGAAACCAGTAATGGGGTTTCTGGCATGGCCCTGAAGAAAAAAAGGTAGTACTTAACTGATCATTGCTCTCTTCTGAAGGTAGGTTGCCTTTTCGTGTTGTAAACAGACATGGCTTCCTGGCTGATTATCTTTGGTCCACCAAGGCAAATACAGAAAATATTTAATTAAGTTAAGATGACAGTGAAGATGACAGTAAGAGACCTTTTTTCCAAAATTCATGCTATTTATTTGTATGCAAACCACCCCCCCCAACCACAAAACACCACCACCAACAATAACAACAAAAACCACAGAAACCAAACAAACTCAGCATTTAAAACTTCAGAGGCTACCTGTGTTATATTTGACAATACACGATGCAAATTCATTCTCTCTGGAATAAAATAAATTTGCATTTAGTGAACCACTATTTCGTTGTCAAATAGCTATCACAAATTCAGAAAGCAAATGCATTTCCTCTAAAATTGTTTTTTCAACTGGTGGCAGAGAAGCAAAGAAGAGCTTTTTTCCAACTACTTGTAACTTCTGGTGAACTTCTGTTTTCCTGGAAATCTTGAATTCTTGTATTTAATCCTGAGGCAAATAAAGGAGTTGCAACTGGAAGGAACGCACAGTAACTGTGTGCAGATGTTGCTACCAGAGCAAACATTTTTTTCTGATCTCTAGGATGACGAATTTTGGGTTTGGTGTGCTGTACTGCTACTGACCTTCCTTTTTGCTTGAGCACCAATTAAGAAGCACTGACCCAATAAAAATGGGTCATATCGATCTGTTGTTTTGATTTGTGTAACATGTCTCCCTCAGTTCAAGAAGCTCATCAGCCACTGCCATTTGAAGAAAGTTACTTTTTAACTCAGTTTCATTTTAGAAAATAGCCTTTTTTTAATTTTTTAAGTAAAAGGAGAGAAAGTACTTAAACACAAAAAGGCTACAAAGACACAAACTCGGAAAGTTTATTAGCCTACAGTAAGGACATTGGATGAGTTCATAATCATTTTTCTGACATGTGCATAGTTCAGTTGTCTGCAACACTAAAGGGGGACATGAACTACATTCATATTTCTGGAAGGGAAAAAAAACCCAAACCAAACCACAATAAAAACCCTGCCAGTATCTTCGAAAAGCAACTGCAGTATACAGACTATTCCTTTTAATTTCTCTTAGCTTATAATTTGAAAAGGGAATGGATTCAGGCAGCCATACTAACTGGTTAGACGGAGTTAGTCCAGTACTTCTATGTCCCAGACCCAGCCATGTCCCTGCCTTAAATAAAAAATTTTCTCAATATTTAAATTACAGTGTCTCTATTTTAACTGAGGTATTTAATGTGAAAATAGAGCAGTAGGAAAAAAACTCTTTCCTACTTTCAACCAGGTGGTGTTGAAAACTTTTCCTGAAGGAAATTTCAGCATCTCAAGGCCTTCTCTGACTGAAAGGTAAAAATACTGGAGGGGGAAAGTAGAAGTATTTTAGCAACACTGAAAGAATTCCACCTCAACTCTTTATTTTCATATGGTTGAATCATTTTATTGTAACTTAAGTGTTATTATGGATAACCACACAGTTATTCAGGAATGAACCATAAATTGTGTTTCAACAGGAAAGTTGAAAAATCGAGTTCTTTCATCCCTTGACACAACGAATTGCAATGTTTTTGCAGTGAACACTGAACATGTTTCCCATAAATGTTTTGACAGAGCACTTTTTCAGACCTTTTTCTACTCTCTCTGCTTACCTCTAACTGCAGAGATTTCTTTCTCCTGCTGGGGACAGCAGCACTGCTAAGCACAGCCTGGCATTCACCAGCGCTTCCAAAGCAATGGAGACTCATCTGACACCGAGCACAAGCAACTGGCTTTTGGCAAGAGACAGCTTTCTGCTCACATTGCAGTGAAAAATTTGGACTGATTAAAATAAGTCTTGACATTTTTGTCCTTTTCAAAGGCTTAATTCATTTGTTGTAGTTCAAGCTTAGTCACAAAAGGATATTTAAAGCCGCACTTTATTTTGCACTTTACAACATGTATTGTTTTGCATAATTTCTGTGTTAAATCATAATTCGGGAGCTTCCTTTAACAATGTACAGATATCACCTTGATATACAACACTATTTTTAAAGACAATGTCAAATTTGCTGTGTTACAAGTAATAAATAGCAAAAAAGGAAAAAAAATTTAATTTGATCAAATAAGTAACATTAACAACACTACTCAGAGACAAAAAACTGTCCATGTATAAACGTAAGAAGTAGACTGCTGCTGTTATGCTTACACACATTTTTATTCCAAAAACAACTTTTCAAAAATGACTTAAATGTGTGGGTTGAATGTGCCTCATTTTAATGCAATATTTGTTTAGCTTGTAAATAAGAGATTTAGCATCTTCTAACCTTCAGCCTATGGACACACTGTGGCCCCTGACACTTGATAGGACTTTTTTCCATTTCATACAACATTTCCAGGACAAAGCAGGTGAGACATAAAATCAACAGAGCAGAAAATAAAAACCAAACCCAAATAAATAAATAAATTTTAACCCGCCCCCCCCCAAAAGTATGCCCTCCAGTAATCCTCTGCAACTCTACGGGTTGCAAAGTTTATATTACCAATATTTGGCTTTCACAGAAATACACACTTTATTACAATGCGTAGAGTCTAGAAATCCTGAAAACCTACTTGAGAGGCCCTTCTCCACATTTATCCCTCTGCCCATCACCTGAAACAGTAGTAACCATGGTACCACTTTATAGCAACTGAGCAGAACTGCTTGTCTGCTACCAAAAAAAAAAAAGGCACTGTTATACCCTGAAAATACAGAAAAGGGAGAGACAACAAAGACGCAGTGGTATTCTAGCTCTATGCTTTTAGGATTTCTTATAGAAAAAGTTCACTCAATTTACATAATGAAGAGTGGGTTTGGTTTTTTAAAATTTAATTATTATGGTTCTATAAAGCTGAATGGAAATCCACAATTAAGGTCCCAGGTTTTTTCACCAAACAAACAAGGTCCATCAGGAAAACAATCAAAGAACAATCCTGTTAATGCACAAGGCACAATGTAACCTAAATTTCTTAACTGTGGCACTGGAGTCAATACAGCCAAACAAACAAAAAATTTTAATCTTTTTAAATCAGAAATTTTAGTATTTTTAAATCAGAAAACTATAAACTTGCTCATCAGTCCTATTACAGGGCAATCATTCTACCTTCTAGTGAAGCAATTCAAAGATGAAAATCATCACATTCATCTTTCTGTAAAGTGAAAAGTATTGTTTCGGTGTGTGGTAGTTTGGTCTGGGCCTTCCTTGGTGACCAGTTTGTAACCAAGGAAGGGCCCAGATTTACCCAGTATTCCCTACGATTTTTACGTAAGCCAGACTATAAGAAGAAAGGAGGAGAGGCCTTCGCTCTCTTTCCTTCCAGCGGCTTGGAGGTGCAGGTTCCCTGCTGTTGAGTCTGCTGTGTTGGGGAGTGAGGTCTGGTTAGGCCTTGTCAACCTTGGGAGACAGAGGTTGCCGGCGATCGTTCCAGAGCGACTCTTGGTTGTCCCAAGGAGAGTAGTGAGATATTTCTTTGTTAACTCTTTTAGTTGCTAGATATTGGGCTACTAATCGGGATATATATATATATTGCTTTAGCTGTCTCTCTCGTTTTGGTTTTTCTTGGTTGTTTTTCTTTCTCTTCTCCCTGTGGTTTGGTGGGGGGGGCGACTTCTTGTGGTAAGGTTTGGAGACTTGGCAGGGAGCCAGCTTCAAACCATATCATGGCGATTGGAGACACAGAGGGATGAGATATCAAAGCAGAATATTACTACTAACTCTGTTTTAATTTTATTTCTATTTAAGAAAAAAGAAACAAACAAACCAAAATAACAACAACAAAAACCAAACCAAACCAAAAACCAAGAAAAAAACCCCAAACCACTAACCACCTTATATATGACAAGAATCCTCAAGTTTAAGGACCCACTACAGAACCCTACTGCAGCACAGCTACCTCTTGTCCATTTCACTGGAAGCCTGAAAACATCAAGTGCATTTCGTAAAACCTTGTCACCTACAAATGTGTTTACAGGCAACTGTCAATTTTTATTAAGGAGTACAGTTCTGACAATGGTAAGGAAAAGCTAGAAAACACAAATTCTAAAAGCTCAAAATTAAGCAAAATAAAAATAAATGAATCATCTCATCTTTGTAACCTGATGATTTTTGTGGAACTCAGCTACTGTAATGACATAGGTCTTATGGATGTTAAAAGAAATTTATTTTAAAAGGATAGCTAAAAGGGCTAAACATTTGCAGACAGTATGAAGACTGAAGTCAGAGCAAACATTCAGAGTCAACAAATTCTACAAAAGCCCCCAAATCCAACAAACTCACAAGATTAAATATGTTTTTACTTCTAATAATCTATTGTAATTTTCATAATTAAGTTTGCCAACAGCTTACCTTCTCTGCTTTGCAACATAACCATAAACAATAAGATAGTTTGCAGTTAACATAAAATTTTTGCCAAGTCATACCAGAAGCCGACTGGGAAGAGTTACAAAAGGATCTCATAATAATGAGTACATTGGATGGTAAAATGACATCAGTTTAACATAATGATAGGCAAAAATAATGCAGATGAGGGGAAAAACAGACGAGCAACGAATAGTATATACACAACACTAGGTTCAAACAAGACACTGCTACAGAGGAAAGATCATATGGACATTACAGGCAATTCAATGAAGACTTCTGCAAAATACTCAGCAGTTGATGGAATATAAAGCAAGCAAAACATTTGGCATTATCAAAGGAAAACAGAAAAGAATTACAGTACTGTGTATAGTCATGGAGCATGTAACTCTGGAATGATAAAAGAGTAAGAGAACAGCAATAGCACCATCAGCACTACAGAAAGGCTTACATATACAAAGAGGCAACAGTGAGGCTTTTGACAACAGAAAGAATATGAAATTCATACAGACTGATGACAAGGACCACTAGATTTTGACTAGGACACAGGGGCCACTCAGTGTTTTACCAGTGGGGAAGCCACACAAAAGACAGCTATCTCTGCATACAGCAAACCGCACGAGGGTGAAGTTAAATGGCAAGCGATGTGCTGAAGGTCAAAAACGTGAACAAGTTAAAAAATAACTTTTCGGCTTAAAAATCAGATTATTTAAATAGTCATCAGAATCAACACTGGCTACTATGGTCGAGAAGGAAAGGCCTCCTCAGTAAGCCTCTCACCCCTGGTGACTTGAGCCATGTGCCAGTCAAGGCACACGCTGCTGTCCTCAGCTTACCCTTCTGCCTTCTCCACCTCAGGATGGCAGCTCCTTACAAGCAGTGTAGTTCTGCAACCAAAGATGGCTACAGGTCCATAGGGACACGCTGATCCTCAAGCCCTCCTGTGAGAAACTCAACACTTTCATCTCCTGTTTCAAACAAACGGATTTCACAGGTGGCAGACTCATCCTATCTAGCTTCGAGCAGTTCAGTGCATCACTGGCGACCAAAAAGCATGATCTCCTTCACCGTCCTCATGCCATTAGGGAGACACGTACCTCCAGATGATGATATTCAGAACATGAAGGCACTGCTTTATCTCCTTGGGCCACCACGAAGCCATCTAGTCTGACCTAACTGGACGGACATATGCCACACTGCCACCCAAGGACTGGCAGGTAACACCAGCGACTGTGCCACCTGCTCTGCATTCCAGAGGAATGATTTACCAACTTGGGAAGGCAAACAAACTCTTGCAGAAACACATTTATTCTCAGGCCTTATTCCCTCGCCTTTTGGTTGTGTCCTCCTCTTCAAGAGACTGGGGAAAGAAGCTGGGACAGAACAAGAGTGGAAAACCAGAGAGATGAAAGGAACTGCAGCCCTAATGCCCCATGGAAGTGTCCAAAGACTTCCAGCTCCAAAGGCAAGGTCCAGGTGATGGATTCAGTTCCAAGTATTGCTCTCGAGCTTCTCCCCTAGAGATGGATGTTGTGGCTTCTTACCACTTAGGACCTTTTACAGCAAAGATTAAGCTGATGGTTTGTTCCCCGCTGGCGTCTCTACTTCAAAGAGCTGCTACTGTGGATACTAAAGCCTTTGAAAGTGGCCTCACTGCACAAAGTCCTGAGCATTAAATGAGGTCTTTAAAAAAAAGTGGTGGGGGGGAGGGAGAAGAGAAAGTGCACTGGCTTTATAAACACATCAGTGGGTCCACTTTCAAAGCTTTTCATGTCTTCTCTAATGTGGCAACGAAAATCTTGGGGTTTTTAGCCACGCTCCACCCCCCACCCTCCGTAAAATTAGGGCAATAAAAAACCTTGTCCCAGCGTTAGCAGAGGGGAACTAAAATACACAACAGAACTGTAAAAAAATACACATGAAGCAAAAAAGTTTTTAAACACAAACACTAGAACTCCAGGACAGTGGCGTGCCGTGCTGTCAGAGCATGTTCAGCATGCCAATAAGGACTGCAGCACTGCAATCCCCAGCACCACCAGCCCACGCACCGGCATCCTTCTCTGCAAAAGACTCTTGCCGGTGGGAGGAGGTGCGCCCCAGGCCCCACTGAGTTTTGGCTAACAGGGTGAGGTGATGAAGGTGGGAAAGCTGGTATTGGTCTCCTCATGGCAGACAGAGGCTGTAGCTGGGGATGTTGTACCACAGGTGAACACAGCCATCAGGGAAATCCCATATATGTTATCGCAGCCTTTTAAGTAAATAAGAGTGAGACAGCGCTGAAGTCCTGAATCATTAACTGGGTGCAGAGGTACACTCCTGCCAGTGCTGAGCCCCCCTGCCCCACCAGAGGCACAGCCAGAGGTGTCTGCTGACAAACCAGTACAGCTTTAAGCTTGAAAAATGCATATAACTGCTGATAACAGCACTGCAGACAGCCTGAAAAGTGGAAAGAAATACCAAAAAAAGATAAAAATGGACTAAAACTGGGCTTTGCTGTCCAACAAGGCATATACTTTCCCCATCTCGATTTCAGGAGGAGTGTACCACAGAGAGCTGCCGAAAGAGAGTGTCAAGGCACAAACCCGACATGCTGAAACCCTGCATTGAAAAATCATCCTTCTGAGTGCTTGAAAGTAATGGAAATCTTGCCACTTGGCAATTTTAGGTTAGTTTTAGGTTAGGTTCAAAACACTGCGCATAATACCTATAAAGTGCAAAAATCATGACAGATTCAGGAAATTAGAGGGTGGGGGGCTGCACCATTCAGTATATCTGAAGAATATACAACAGAGCATTTTGGTAAAAAAGCACCAACAACAATTAACTCCTCAGAAACTCAAGGAAAAATGTATTCAGTCCGGATAGGAGAGAATGCTAGAGGGTTAAAAAAAATTAAATTATTTGTTAGGCCTAGGTCTTAAAAGTGATGAAACACAAAAAACATACTGAAAAGCTGCCTTCAGAATTCCCACAAGAAACCCAAAACAAAACAAAAAAACCATCTCTAACCAAGTCCTAGCTCCCTCCTTCCATAAAACTACCAAGGGAAAACACTTCTGCATTTTTCCGTACTCGTACTTTCTAATTCTGCCTATAGTCAAAGGCACTGTACTCCCCGTAGGAGAGAAGATTTTACAGCACATGAACTTCCAGACTGACCTGGTCTCTATTTATGAGTTCAGCAATATGCAACACCCAAATCTTCCCAAAATGCTGTTTATCATCCACTCAGAAACTGATAAAAATAAATCATTGATCTAAATAGAAAAAATTAATAGACTCTGATATGAACCATCTGTTCCTATTTCTGGATCCATTTCTTTATGCAGCGATTGTA
Source organism: Lepidothrix coronata (assembly GCF_001604755.1). Classification (NCBI taxonomy): domain Eukaryota; kingdom Metazoa; phylum Chordata; class Aves; order Passeriformes; family Pipridae; genus Lepidothrix; species Lepidothrix coronata. The sequence goes on along the minus strand of NW_016690268.1, from coordinate 2,657,227 downwards.
CCACTAAATCCCTCCCACTGTCTTTATTAGCTATTGTTTCTGTCTTACAAAAATCACGAAGATGAAAAAACATTTTTATGAGTGTACATGTATTATGTATGCGCGTATGCATCTGTCAACATATATCTAGGTAGAAAAAGGGGGGGGGAGAAAAAAGAAATTAAAAAAAAAAGAAAAATAATAATAATTTAAAAAGAAGAGTGTAAACCTCTGTATTTATCAATTTGTTTACAGCTGAGCTCTTCTAACTGGCAAAGTTTCAGGTATCACAAGCCCCCCAGGTCTTTTCCCAGACCTAAGACTCCAGGAATCCTGCAAATCTTCTGCAGAAGCAGCAAGCTGCACACTGGCAGTTCTCAACAGCTTTAGTAATCATCAGTAGCACAGAGTCCCCTAAAAATTAGTATTTCTTTGTGTCAGTTACAAGGATGTTGCATTGAATCCCCTGTTAGGTATGCTCTTCAAATTTCACATCCCTGAAGTTTTCCTTTTTTAGCATGCTTGAAATATTGAACTAAGAACTTGACATTATTGGAGGGAGAGCTTGGTGTTTCAACGGCCTTATTACAAAAGAATAATAAAAAAATATGGAAACTAAAAAGTTGACAGATTCTAGAAAGGGGCTGCATAACTTCTTTCTCCTCATGTACTCTCTATTCCAAATACAGCCAAAAAGTTTTCTTCTAAAAGAAGACTTTTTAAAAAGAAGACTCCGTATATCAATAACCAACAACTGTCACTGCATTTGCTAATAATGTATAAGAAGATTAGTTTAATTAGTCAAGCAGTTAATACTGCTATTATTTGAACTAGTTTTCAGCACTGACACTCTCTTGAAATTAGTTTTATATTCCTCGGGCTATAGTTTCAGCCCGTTTACAGACCAGTTCCATAGCACTGGTTCACATTAGTTAACCATAACACATTGTATTAAATATATCAAATTAGCTTCCAAATCAAAGCTTTTAAAAAGAAAATACATACTAGTAAGTTTTAAAGCAAGTGATTTTATTCTTTTTTGCTATAATTTTGTAACAGCCATATGCATAAGAAAAGTGAAAAAATAATTTGGCTTAAAAAAAGGTGTTTCTTGCCTGGAAGAGGAAAAAAAAAATCCTCAAAGTCAGAAATTTCTAGTAACATTAGGAATCAAGGTATCACTTAATAGCTATCACATGAAATTTAAATCTTAGCAATGTGTCCAATGATTTAGAAAATTAAAACTGTATGCAAAATCATTAGTAAGAAATTCTAATTGAACACTAAGTCTTTTTCTCATCTCTCAATGCTGTAAAAACTGAATATTTTAGAGCTTTTACAAATAAACACAGTGCAGACTATTCCTAACATACTTGTGAGCAACACAGAAGATGAATTCACAGCAGAGGTGAGACCTGAGTGCCTGAAATCCCACGTAACATTAAGAGCCATTTTTCTTGCTTAGAAAAAAAAATAAATTGTAGCACACAATTATCTTACATTTCTGTAAAATATACACTTACAAATTAAGAACTTGATTTGACTTTATAAACACTCTATAGTCAAGCACTATACTTCAGGACCTGTAACTCATTAGAAAATTCTACCTTAGAAAAATGAACAGACTAATTCTAAACAAAGTAATTATTCCTTGAAAACAGACAGACTGCACACAGTAAGACGTTATCACACTAATAGCTCTGACGAAATCCACAGAGCAATTAAGCTAAATGAAAAGAGGTATCAGAATGTGGTCCAAAACACTTTTGACACCAACTATTTACATAATAAATGTAAATACAGAATGTTTACTGCTACCTCTACCCTCCAAGATGAAGGTTCACTTACCTATCCATGTAAAGTACTACTATATATACACCTTAATCAGGAAGTATTTTTTAAAATCCTTTTGTCACTTGATTGTCTGTCAGTAGTTTGACTCAAACTATTTGTCTGAGTGATGAATGCAAATTTGCACTTTGGTAGTCAGGCATAAAAAGAATAACTCTATATATTTTGATCTCCAAGGTATGAAAAACAGCCACTTAAACCATTTGAAAGTAAGAGACTGCCTCAAAAGAGGAGACTGAAAAGTTTTCTCTGAAAGCTTTGTGTGAAAATTGTTTTATTTTCAAAAATTGTTTGTTTGCCTCACATTTTATAGCTTGAAAAAGATTATTTGACTTGCTTCTAATTATTAGTCTTTGCTTCACAAGCTTAGCAGAGTGCACACAAACAACGCATTTAAGCATCAATAGTGATAGACTTATCCATATCCATATCCTATGGATTTATAATAACAACGCTCTGCATCCTGACATGTGTTCTCCTCGTTAGCAAAGCCTGAAATTCTCAGAAGAAATGAGGTTGATTTTATTTAGAAGATGTAGCATTCAAAAATGACCAGCTCATGAACTGAATACATGCCAACAACCTTGCTGCAGGTCTTCAGCAAGTACCTGGCCAGGGAGCAGGGAAATTGTATCAACCTCCTCTGAGCAAAGTCAGTTGTGAGGAGTCAGGAGGTGACATCGTCATTCTGAGCACTTGTCCTGTATTTCTCCTTGAAAAACAGGAAAGGTGATGGACAGTTGGTCTAGAAGGGCCTACTTAATGCAATACTTCTAAAACTAGTGTAACTCATCCCTAGGATAAAAGAAGTCTTGAAACTTTCCCAAAAATTACATCAATGAAAGGTTTTCTAGCCGGTAAAACATTCTTTTACCTAATTTCTCTTTAAGACTTTGATCTTTAGTCTTCCTCAGTTCATACACTTTTCTTTTTCCTACCAATGTCCTATTTGAATAAATACACCTATATGCAAGGTTCATGGCTATTACAGGAGAAATAAGATGACAACATTTTCTTGCTGTCTCACCAACTGTTACTCTTAGGAAAAAGAAAAAACTAAAAACTCTATTACATACTGTACATATAAATGATGCTTCTATAATCCAGCTGAAGTCAGCACGTTAATTCAGGTCTCTAACTGGGTGAAATCCTGAAAGGTATTGAGCACTATCAATGCATATGGCAGTCTGAGAAAGTTGAAGAGGCTTTATCACATCCCAGGATGAGGAAATGTTCTCAGATCCCTCCTGCAACACGATGGTAAAGTTTGCTTTCCATCTAACAAATAATAACAGCTAATAACTACGCTATTCTTCCAGAATTTCACAGACTTCTGCCTAAACATCTCTTCCTTCTCTCCAGAGCATTTAACATAAATCTTAACCATTCCTCCTTGAGGCTCCTCCCCTGCAAGAAAGTTGGTATGCCTTAGCACAGTGAAATCATTGCTCTAAAAGCCAGCCTGCTCATTAAATTATTCTGCTAGCTGTGTGTTCTCTCATTAAAAATGTATAAAGATCAGATAATTGCAGCACATATTATTAACCTTGTTTTCCTTCCTTTCATGTACAGGTTCTGTTTTGCTGCTAAGACAAAGACCTGGAAAGGACAGGGGAAACACTCAGCTAAACTACAATATGAAAAACTCTTCCAGCTTTCCTTCAAGACCACAAGGAATCACAGTGCAGTCAAAAATGCCCATACTTTTACAACAGGGTAAAATACTGTAATCTCGTTGTATGGCTCCTTCAAGTCTAAAACAGGCAGTCTTGGCTTTAGTTAAAGCCTCCAATAGGGAATTATTTAGATCAGCCAGTCTAATTCAGCTAAATCTTCAAACATAGCTGCTATAAACTTCACAGATTTCCAGGCTGACTCCTTCTCCTTCTTAAAGCTAGGCAGCACTTCCAGAAAACAACCCAGCTAAAAATCCAATTAGGGTAGCAGCATTTCTGAAACATACTGACCTATTTCTTTTTTTACTTGTGTTAATATGCATATACTCATGTTCTATTTCTGAAGAGAGCTATTTACACTGGAAATTAATACCCTTCGAAAACAAGTTACCATAAAGTCCACCTATTGCACCCAAACAGAATCTATTCACCAGAGTAGCACTGTTTCCCCGACTCCCCCAAGCAACACATACAGTATGCAGCATACTGCAGCAAACTCTTTAAACATTCGATAAAAGACAAGGATCCTCCTACCTTGTTTAGCCCTGTCTATTCGACACATTCCCAACGTCAACAGGAACATCTGATATAAACAAACAGCCATATCTTTCCCATCGCATCATGGTAACTAATTCTCACGTGAACGATCAGCCTGTAATATTTTTTTTTTTCCTCAGAAAGCCTTGTGCCTTATCTGGGGATTTTTCCTCAGATGATGAAGCAAAGACACAGCCTAAACTCTGTTGCTGAAAGACTGCAGCCCTTCCTTCTCACAGAGCCCTCCCAGCATATGGTAGCCAATCACACCCAGCTTCGTCAGCCCTACTGCTCTTAAACTGATCCTAAGGGGATGATTGACACAGCAACACAGCACTTCTAATGTGTAAAAACAATGCATCCATACCAATGAACCAGGAATTTCCCTCGCGCAGGGAAGGAGTTTTACTGGTGAGGTAAAGCGATACCTCCATGAAATAATATGGTGCAAAAACAAACAATTCCCTCCCCTCCACTGCAACAGCAGCTATACCTTTTCTTGCACAAGGATTTTCAATGCTTTTGCTAATTGTAAATGCATGCACAAACAATGTTTCTGAAACTGCAAAACTGCAGTGATGCTGTTTTGGCTGTAAAGGTGTGCACCATAATATATCAAACCATAATGTGCAGCCAAAACACACTCCAATTCACGCAGTAATATTCTCATTTTAATACTGCATAATCTTATGTGCAGCGCCTGCAATTAACTGCAATACAAGCGTAACATCTTACTGAATATTTCAGACCGGTTGTTGGGGACTGCAGGTATGGGATGCTTCTCAATGAAAACACCATCCAAATGATGCTGCTTTAATTCATATCAGCAGCAGACAATTTACATCAGCAGCATCTAAACTGCAGTTCGTGCAATTAGCTTGCAACTAATGTTCATTTGTATCAAGGTTCTGGCATAAGGACTATGATACCAGTTGCCATTTTCCAGTCAAGCTGTGGGCAACTCGACACACTTCATACACAAGGTCTGCTGTCAATCAGTTCTCCCACAAATTTTACTGACGTTTTAAAACACGAGAACAAAGCAGCCAAGGATTATTGAATAAGAGCTGCAATTAAGAAAAATACAGAAAGGAACTTAAAGCTGAAAGTCAGTCTTTATCCAGAAGGGGATAAAGATTGCAGTGCAACACTACTTTAGACAGCAATTTAGGCAATTCAAGCCATTACACAAAAAAATGTGTAAAACGTGTTTAAAATGCCACTAAAAGTTTAGAAATATGAATAGACAAGAGGAAAACAAAGCTCTCATTCACTGGCAGCTCTGTCCCAAGGCCCCATTGTTTCCTATGGACTATTTTGCATATTATAAACACAGCTTCCCAAAAATCCATTATTCCTCTATCCTGTAAGCAACAACTCTCCTTTGGGCTCCACCATCTCCCACCCAATTTGTGAAAACCCTCCCCTTCCAGGCATGGATGAAACATGCTCCTGCTGAGAAGACTCCTGCCAGCCAGCCCTTGTTTTCTATTCAATCACCCCCTCCATTCTGCTCTATTCTGCCCTATATAAAAAATCCCAAACAACACCCCTGCCCTCTGCCCCCCCCAAAAAAACCCCAAACACACAAATAGTTGATTCTAGTGGGTTCAAGAGACCCTGGGGACAAGGGTGGTAACTCCATCCGTTATTAAGATGGCTTGGTGCATCTTGTCAGGATTTTCCACATTCTTTTGACTTTGCCAAACTCGAGCTACCCTTGTTAAAATTTTCCATGCTGGACATCTGCTGCAGGATTTTTTTTACTTTTCTGCCAAAACACAGTTTGCCTATTTATGAGTTAGCCTAGACAAAACCATGTTCCTCTGCTATCCTTGTAACTTACTCACTGAGGAACTCTGGTTCCTCTGCCCATGTTGGGGCAGTCTTGAAATTTGGCAAAGAGCTGATCCCTTGCTTTTTTTGGGTTTGGGGTTTGATTTTTTTTTGTTAAAATCAAGGCTGCTTTTTTGCTATGCATATGCAAATATTTTCCTATTTGACAAAGCTTTAAAACCTGCAAGCATTCAGCTGACTCACAGCATCTTTTTGGGTTTTGTTTCTGACCTCTACAGTGCAAACCTCAGAAAATGTTCTGCAGTGAGTGTCCGTCTCCTTCAGCCATCCGTCCGCATGCGGCTGGAAAGGCACCAGCCCCACAGTGCGACTGAGCATGTAATGGGCTCAAGTTACAGGAGATTAGCAGGATTTCCCCTGTAACTGCTGCTCCCATCTGCCAGAGACCAGACATTGGAGCTGACAGCAGGAAGACAATCTCGCCTGTTGCTCTCATGACCCTTCGGCTGGTGCCCCAGGGACATGCATGAGACCAGCACACGGCAGAGGGGGTGTCAGAAAAGGCCGGTGGGCCAAAGCATGGCATGAAGCTGGGCAGAAGAGGGAGAGACAGCAATAAGAGGGAAAGGGAGGAGGAGACACAAGAGACAAGAGTCTGGAAATCCTGGATCTGGTCAAGTAGAAGGTTACAACACAGAAGAAGATGATGCCCAAACCAGAGAAGGGAGAGTAAGCAGCACAGGCACCACCAGCCACCAGGAGCCATCCATCCTCTCCACAGACCACATGCACATACCCCAACATGTGGTAAGATCTTCCGTGGTCTGTTAGTTTGCCTCTAAAGAGGGAGGAAACTTGCAAGTTACCTCAACCCCTAACCCCCCAAACCCAAGACAAGTCACTAACACAACCCCTCAAAAGGTGAGGGTTCAGCACTGCCTCCGCAATCCTATTTCAAGTGCCACTGCTTCACAGCGCATACACTGGTCTTCAACCACTGTAGAGCTTCAACTGCAGTCAAACGGCGTTGAGGTGCTCCCAGATACCATCCCTAGGACTCCTGAATCAAAACCACAAAACTAGCAGCCACACAGATCCTCGTTATTATGGGTTATTATGTTTTAGATCCTCTTATGCTAAAGGATCAGAAGCCCCTCAACTCAATAGGGAATGCCAAAAAAATATCACATCCCATTTGTGGACCTTTTAGCTAGGACTCATCAAAACGCTCAAGAGAAAATGTATGCTCTTTCTCAAAAATGGCACTCGAGTAGTGCCATAACAAGGCATGAATTCATGGACTAAAGAAAAAGGTATTTTTAAAAATAATTGCTCTGTACATTGAGCAGTTAATTGTTCCAAAGTGACTGATTCCAAATGGAGATATGCCCATGCGCCCATTCATTTTCCACATCGGTTACAAAGAAAAAGGCCAAAATTTCAATTTTCAAGCCGATTTATACAACCATATTATATATTTAATTGCAAAACAACATCATCTTGGAGAAGCTGAGAAATTCAGATGTCAAACTCAACAAAGAATAACAAACAAAGGTAAATTCCCAACTCAGAAAATGCCATCTGCTCTGCTTCACGTGCTCCTGTAATTAATGAATCAAGGGGAAAATGCTGCTAAAGGTGACTATTACGCACAATTTTCTGAATGATGTTGATATAACTTTTGGAGAAAAGGACAATTTTGGAAGTAATAAAGAGGAGGAGAACTGAAAAATGCAGAACCCACACAGTTGTTTTTCCTTCTTTACTCTTGAATCATAGTGATTAGGTCTAATTCCAGAAACAACAAAACTTGTCAATTTAAAGGGAGTTTTACAAGAAGTGTGGAACATATGTAACACTAACACTGAAGTCACCAAGCAATTTAAGTGACATTCAGTGTAACAGATAGATGATTTTGAGCCTTGCACAGATGACCTATGGCAACAGTGACATTTTGGTAAGTTCAGCAATGATAAAAAGAACTGCAAAACTATTTCCTGTGTCAGTAATAGACACTTCCTTTAGTAACTTCCCACAACTGTTACTATGAGCAAAATTCAGCCTTGGTAGCTATGGTCTGAATGACAGCATAAAGAAAAGTCAAAGCAGCTGCCAAGATTTTAAAACTAGGCACTCATGCATAATACCACTGATGCCAGCATTTGCAAAATACCTCAATCTCTGTATCAGAGCTGAAGTGATGGTAGAAATCACTATAGATTAAAAAAATTAAGATGAATGTGAAAATTCCAAGTTACTAACAGGAAACAAGTATGTTGTTCTGAAAGGGCTGGTCTGATTTTGGTTTTAAAAACAGGCTTATCAGAAGAACTTTAAGTCCAGCTTTTCAACTGTTTTAACTTCCTAGAACCCAGACATCCCAACATCTCCCTAATCTAGGAAAACTGGAGATTGTGCTCAGAAATTAAACCAGACTATTCTATTTTCATCATATATTCTGAAATATAAAATGAAAACACACCACAGAAGCAAGCAAATATTCAAGTTATATGTTAGGAATCAATCTCACCAAAATTAAGGTGGCTCCTGGAGGACTTCCAAATGCTCTCTCTCCTTCCGCCACTTGCACAAGGAATTTAAGCCATGTCTAAATTGTGAGATCCAAATACATGGGTTCAGGCACACATCCAGTCTGCACCCTGACTTTATTATAGTGGGACACCAATTCCCCATCAGGATGAAAACTAAGTACACGTGCACCATTCCTTCACAGGGTGGTTCTAGTTGGGAAGGGTGAAGAAGGCATCAGCCAGAGAAGAACTGCAGTACACTCCAACAAAACTTTTGTTGCTGAGTGTTTGAGACACATATACTGGGTGCCATGGAAAGCTGAGCTGCCTCTGGATTTTAGCCTTATGCATTTAGCTTGAAATATATTTGACCAAATATACACAACTACATTTTACTGAGTCACTTTACTCCCCCTCTCTCTTTATAGTCACTGAAGAGAAATAGGCATTTGTGGGCTGTGATTCATCCTATCCCAAAGCAGCTATTCTAAGAGATTCCATCATATCCTAAAAGCATCTGTGTTTCTCTACTGGTTACCTGAGATGGACACACTTAGGCTTCTTCTATTGTGTCCTTCATTAAACATGTAAGAGATAAAATCTTACTACAGAAGAACCTTTATTAGGAATATAAATATTTAGACACTTTAGTTACATGCACTCAATAGCCCTTTTGATTTTCAAATTAATTTCAAATAACTGAAGACATTATCCTATAGCTAAAGGACACCTCTATTTTGACAATGTACAGTTACAGCTTTGGTGTAAATCCTCAGCTTGCCATAAGCATGTTCCAGCTATGTTGCTATATAAGCTACATAAGCTTGTTCTCTAAGCTATGCTGAACATGTTCCAGGGCTTTTTTTTCCCCTGACTGAACATCAGTCCTTGCACTCACTCACACCTTCCTCCTCTGAATAACTGATTGACACCAAATTAACATAAGAGGAGTTGGACTGGGATTCTCCTCCTGATTTTCTTTTTCATTTTGCACGTGGACCTTTCTGAGGAGAGGAAAGGTCAGTAAAATAACCCGTAAGCTAGGTACTATAAACTAGCAAAATAATAAGCTAGGTAAAATAAATTGGCATTTAAATTGCCTTACTCTTAGAACACAGAATTGCACAAAAGCTTTTTCAGGAAAGTGATTCTATTATTTCTCCTGACAGATGTAAAAAAGGTGTTTGCAGTTTGCTTATCTGAAATACCAAAATGTTAAAACATAAAAATTTAAATTTCAGTCATCCAAACACAGATATCTAGTACCTCCTAGATACCCCAGGGAATTCCTGTTGGCCTCCAGTGGCCACTGCTGGAAGGACTGGGTTACTGGTATGTCTTATATCTGCCAGCCCTACGCAGATGTCCCAGATATAAAATTGTCTAGTGCCATTTCAGATGCCATATATTTAGGTACTTTTACCCATCCAAAAATGTAACTGTTTCCTCAGAAATATTCTTTTCAGAATAGATCTTCCCAAATCATCTAGCAGAGTGTAAAACATAAACAAGAGAAATCCTTTACCTTCAGCTGTTGAACTCTACTCAGAATCAGTTTTATAAATCACAAGGAATCATAGGGTAAAAGCACAAGCATCATTTAGCCAGCAACACATATCATAAATTCAAGATAAATCCTTCTCTTTGCTAACTGACTTCATGCCCCTCTAGTTTGTACAATATCTACCGCAACCAGGGAATTATCTGATGGAAGCCTCCCAAGCCTTTGACTTTGGCTGAAATAAACACTAAATGCTTAAGCCTTTATAAAAATGTATTTTGAAACCAAGTGGTTATGAAGAATATTTTTCAAATGTGTCAAATTAAGAAGAAAACACACGTTGTACCTTTAAGTCTTAAAAACTCAACTGGAAACAATATAAAGGTGTAAATCGTCACTACTCAGATGCATAAGTCATCTTTAGTAAGACTCCCATGTGTTGAGAAGTTCTTCTGTTGCTGATAAAAACATGCTCCTTCCTCCACAGATCCTTCCATGACTAATTTCCTCCACAGCCATTGTTCTGGCCTCAGATTTGGAGTAGTTCCTATTCAAACCCACAACAGGAGGAAACCATTTGATAAATCACCTTTTCATAAAACCTACTAACCTCAGCCACAAAGTGACGTGAGCATAGTAAAACCCTCTTGTGTTTCAAGGAGCATAGGTGGAGGATGCAAATATTAGACTTCTGCCCCTTATCTTGTGGATTTCCAACCTACTGGGAAGACACAGGAGCATGATTTGATTTGTCCTTCAGAATGTTCCTAAATGACCAAAATTAATACTTCACATAACTACATGAGAGATGTATTCCAATTAAGTTTTCTGCAGGTAAAACAAATATTTTTAAAATCTTCTATGAAGCTTCAGTTATCAACCTCAATTGTATTCGAAATCCTGCATGTAAATCCAGCAATGCCTCCAAATAATACATCTTCCAACCAGTGATGTAATGAGAATCTCTAATTATCCTTTAAATCCAGAAGCTCTATTTTATTATTCCATTATAAACCCAAAGGGAAAAAGATGCCACTGAAACTAAGCTACATTTTGAATTTTCCCATCTTCAATTAGCACAAAAATAATTCAACTCACTCTTTCTAATTCATTAAAATTACCCTATTGTTTTTGCACACTACTGCAATACAGATGTAAAACAACTCAACACTATTTAACAGGTGATGCTGCCTCCCATTTCCCTACAAGCTGCCACTTAACAGCCTGTCTGTAGGGTATATGCTCAGGGGCAAGTAGGAAAATCAGCAAGCAATCTCCACTGTAAGTAGAGAAAATAGGCTCCAGGAAACTTTACAGCAAACAAGACCCAACTGGATAATTTTTGTTTTTTAAAATCAGTAAGAGTAGGATTCAATCCCTCACCCCTTTACAGCAATTAATAACCTGCACATGTAAGAGCAGAGGACTCCATATAATTAACAAAGCATTACTTTGGCAAGAAGAGAAGGCCTGGACTATAAAAGTACAGGGTTTTATTTCTTTCTGTGAAGTATGGATGACAGGTAGGAGAAAGCTATGCCAAGTGAACTGTTGGCAAGCAAGTAGTCTTTTGGTTAGCAGGCAGCTCTGTTTTGTGAAGTCTGTGTGTGTGTTCATACAAGCCAGCTTTTCTTTAAACATCAGACTTACATGCATTCAGTCATGAGTTTTGCACCAAATTTCCATTTGTACCTCAAAACAGGTTGCTTTGTTTCAGCCTGCTCTCTTCACTACTGTGAAGTGTCAGAAATACTCTGTTGTATAATGCTTTTAAACACTACACGTGGATCTTTACCTAATTACTCTGCCACATAATACTACATACATGGACATGAATCTTCAGTTTCCCTAATGTCATGTAACAGAAACCAAGAAATAAGTAGCTGTACATACAAAGAGAAACAAGAATTGTTTTCACTCTGAAAAAAATAAGTAAACAAGTATGAGTAATGCAGGGCAAGAAACAAGGTCCTCTAGCAGAAGCACTGTGTGGGATAAAATGGCATCCAAAAGCATGACCTCTGAAGACAGCATGTTTCAAGTAGTGCACATTAATATTTAATCCCAGAAAAAATTAAGTAAATTACAGAAAGAATGCCTCAAAAATCAAAATGCATACAGGGCTTCATTCACCAGAGATTCAAAGATGGAAGGGAAAGTTTATTTGTAGGGAAATGCCTGTAAGGGGATAGCATCCAGCTTTCTAACACAGTGTACTTCATCTCTTCTGAATTTTTCTCTGACTCTCCTCTTCCTTGCTCTCAAAAAAAAAAAAGTGTTATAAATTGACAAAGCCATTCATTTGGCTATTCTCCCTCATACCAACTCTAATAACGATAAAATATGACCACTAATACATATTAGTGGAGCCAAAACAAGAATAGAAGGTATCCTATCTGCTACCTTTGGTTTACTTAAAGGTAGTACTAAGCAAAGGGGTCTGCAGAGAAAAAGTAAAAGATAAAGATTACACAGCTTTTTTGCTGTGGGGTATATAGTCTTATGAACTTAAGATCATAAGTAAAATTTCACTGCAGACCACCTGCCCTCTTGGCAATTGTAGTGCTACCTCATCCCCTGAAGCTATTTTCAGCTGACCCGTGGGTTTGCCTGTTTGGGCAGTATTAACCATCAGAGTTCTGCCCCTTCCCTCTGGGACAGGTGAGACCAAAAGAAACCCGTGGACAAAAACATTCTGCTGGTCCTCAGGTCATGAATACTTTGGTCAACAATACTAATCTCAGTATAGTTCACTGAATCATTATTGTATGAACTACATAAGCTGTATTGAGGACATGCAATTAAATTTACCACCAGGCATCTCACAGTAGCTGGTCAGCTCAATCCAAAGTCGTCTAAAAAATTCTTCACTTGAGCCAGTCTCCTTGAAACTTTGGTTGTAAGGAACCTCAGGGGGTTACCTAGTCCAGCCTCTGACTCAAGAGAAAACTATCATCAAGAGTGGCTTTGCCTTAGTGAGTTCTGAAAAGCTCAGAGGGCAGATACTTGGTTCTCTGGATGACCTGCTGCTGTGCTGCACTACTCTCCTAGTAACAAGATTTTCCTAACATCCAACCTGAATCTCCAAAGAAACAATTTGTTGTCAATGTCCCTTGCTGTCATCTGGCACTACTAAGTACAGTTTGGTCCTATTATCTTCATAATCATCCTCTAGTAGCTGTAAATAGCTACTGGACTGTCCCTTACCCTACTTTCAATCCAACTAAAGAAGCCTAACTCACTCAACCTAGACCCCTGTTCATAGAAGTAGCTCCTCACTAGATCTAGACATGGCAACAGGACTTCATCTGACCTAGAACTGCCTTTAACCTAGAACCTAGAAAGCTGTGACCATTTGCTCAATTCATAATGGATGAACTAGAGAGACTTCTAGCTTTCTCTTCCCTTTACTATTGGCAGCATGTATAAGGGACTATCACTCAGATGTTTTGCATTTACTTCTTTTGATTCCTCTTTGTACTGCTGACAGAAGGGATAGGTTAAAAGCTCTGGATCCTGTACAGAAATGTCCACAGAATTTTAGACCTTTCTATCTCAGTACTCTCAGATATTTTGCGTAGTGAATGCACCTCCATTTTACAAAGACATGCCAAGCCACCTAACAATAAAAAATGAAGTTACCTCTGCTTATCTATAAGAGTTCTTTATAGGTCCTTCAAAGAATCCAAAATTTCATGCAGATGCTTCTAATTGTAGCCATCTCCTAAGATTTCCTTTTGAGACAAGGTAACTTCCAAAGTACTGGCAGCTCAAAAAAACCCACAAAAACAAAACCAACAAACAACTCACCAACCAAAAAACCCGATATCTTTAAAGATATCCCGTTCATTCTGCTTCAGTCTATTATGCAGAAAGCAACATGAAACTAAGAAACCGCTTGCAGGAGTAAGCAAAGTGGAACTACAGCAGTTTCAAGTTATTCCCCCTGTATAGAAAATTCATCATCTCAATCCTAAAAGCCTTCTGCACAGTGCTGCACTGACTGACATTTTCCCCCATCCCAGTTTGTTTCCAGCAGCAAACTCCATCAGGAACTCAGCAGCAGCAGGGACAAACTCTAGCAGGTTTGGAACTGCTGGTATCACATAAGAAAAAACACTTCAGTCATCTTTGAAATTTGTAAAGAAAAATGATGTAAGCCTTTTAGAAAGCAAGAACGGCGCTGTAATAATCCTCCTGTCAGCCCCAAGGCCATCGACACAATTCAAATGACCAAACTGCTCTTCTGCTTCGTGAGGCAGGAGTACCGAGCTCCACCCATCTCTGGCCTCCAGTTATTGCCATACCATTAGTCAAGAGGCCTCTTTACAGCTCAGGAAGTGGATAGATTTTTCTTCTCCCTTCCTCTAATTCACAACAGCAAGGACGGGTTATTTAAAAAAAAAAAAAAAAAAAAAAGACTGACCAACACTACCTCCTTCTGACAGAATGTGCCTTAATCTTACCATTATGCCTTCATCCTTCCTGTCCACACTCACCACTGCTCCCATAGGAGGCATATCCAGTTCTAACTATTCCCAGGATTCAACAGCTTACACCTCCAAAAAGAATCACAACCCTCTTCTGTAGCACCCAGCAATGTGAATGACACAGCCCACTTCATCTGCCATGGTACAAAATGGAATGGGCTTTTCAAAGAATTACGAAAAGAACCAGTGAAATCAGATACTTTCTAATAGCTGCAAGTTGCAGCAGAAATACACTCCACCACAAACAGGAAGCAAAGAGCATAAAGCATTATGAAATTAAATGAACGAATTGAGTAACATAAGACATACCTCTAAACTGCCAACAGGCAATACAGAATCCCAAGAGTGAAATACCTGATGTACATTGCATCACCCAGAGATGTCTAGATGACATATATATCCCATGTCTTTTTTTCCCCCTTCTCAGAATACAGAGTCCAAAACCCAGGCACAAGCAGACAGAAGTAGTACTTAATTCACCTGTTTTGCAAACATTAAATCTAAGGTACCTATAGTAAGGAACTTTTATTAGATTTCATTAACCTGAAAAGCCAAAGCTAACAGTTATTCACTTAAAAACTACAATAAACAAACAGTTTGAGGAAGGCTAGCATTAATATCTTGCAATAGAAGGTAGTAAAATGTCCCAGAATTATCAATCTTGGGAATTTCAATGGATATATTGACAAGGCTGAACATGCTGAAGTCCCCCAAACTCACATTCTTCTGTTTTTTAATAAAATGCTAGTTTCCTCATAGTCCCCTTAGCACCTTCACAGGTCACATCTGGTCCCACCTGCAGAGCTGATCATATTTTTGACCTAATGCTTGACAGAGGAGTTGAACATTATGGATATCACAACACTATTGCAGTTATGGAAAGAGCAGCACCTGATTCAAGCAAGTGAAAGCATGACCAGTTTCCTAGGAACCAGAGAAAGCCTCAGCAGAGCAAAGAGTGAGAAACTCCAAAATCTTTTAGCACTTGCAAACAACAGCAGGGCAAGGGCCCACACATTAGTAGTGATCAAAACCACAGTCAACTCCTGACAACCACTACTGCAGTAAGACACCCCAAAATCACCCTGATGTTTTTGGTATCTCACTATACACACGAATAGGACAGAAATTCCCAAATAGAGAATGGCAGGTAAATGCTGAAATAACTATGCATTAAAGCCTATGATAGGGCCTTCCATGATCAGGGCCTATGATGTCCATACAGACATACTGGACAGCAAGTAAATACTCTACTTTGTGAAAACCTTGTGCTCACTTGGAAAGCCCCCTCAGGAAACAAAAACACGCCTCACCCATATCCACCAACAGCCAGCTTACACTGCTCAAGTCGAGTACATTTAGACATGGCAGCACCTTAAAACAGGGTGTCTTTTTTTTCTCTCTGAGACCTGTGAACCCAATCCATTAACAAAATGGAAGTCTTCTTTCTCCTTGAAAATGTGACAGTCTTACCATTGCTGAAGAAACTCACCATGGATATACTGTCCTGAGCAACCACTGGCTAGTGCCAAGTCCCCTGTTCATGAAAAAGATAAGTAATAAAGCCAACTGTTGGCGCACTTAAATAAGCGTAGTGCTATAGACCAGGGACATCAAACTTAAGAGAAGGAGGGATCTTCCCATACTACAAGTTATCTTCTATCAGAGGAGGTATGGGCTGATATACAGTCAACCTCCCAGACCTCCTTTTTGATACCATCAGGCATGAAATATTTGTCTCACACTAGGGAGGGGGGGACACCTCAAAAGGAACCACAAAAATATTATGAACAGTTTGGGTCCTTCCTGGATAAACTAAGGGCAATGGAGAAACAGGCAGCAGTGGGAAGCTGCTCCCCCATCACTTGATCCTTCCCCTGTAAAGACCTACAAAGCTCAATTTCTATATACACTGCATTCTAATATCAGTGTCAAACCATCAGGTGAATCAGCTAGAAACAGTCTCAAATTTTCCCAACGTGGAGACACAGCAGACCTATTTACCCTTCATTACAAACAGCTGCAGCACCATCCAAACAAGGAGGAGTAGGAGAAGTCAAACCTAAACCTGGAATTCAGTGGTGAGCAGAAGAAAACAGTCAAGAGTTTGCAGACAGACAGACCCTGGTTTTGTTGCTTTAAGATACATGATCCCAACGGGTCATAGGTCAGAAGTATTTCTGGACTTTACACTGACATTATACTTTCATAGTGAAATGCTACTCAATAACAGCATTGCTGCCTCAGCTCTATCTAGACAAAGAGTGATCTGCGTCCCCAGTGCACTGCAGGCAGCCCACGAAGCCTTCCAATCTCAGAAATCTGATTACTCCAGAATGTGTTATGTCCTTCCCCAGTAACACAGCTGCACACCATTATCCTCCCATCTTCCAGGCTGCATCTTCACGGTGCTCAAACACCTACCCACAATCTTACAGCTCTCTGTGGCCCCAGCCCTGGGCAGCAACAGGGCTACTTTGGGTTCCGCAGAGGAATGGTCTCTGACAGTCATGATCGCCACTAGTCACCCAATGTGAGCTAAAAACATTGGTGTGTAGCTGCAAGGCAAGAGAAACTGTTGCGTTCTTCAATAGTAAGATTTTTGAAGAGGTCTACTCCTCCTGTAGTTGATTGAGCCATACACTTTTATTCCAAAGTTAGTTGAGTGTTTTGATACTGTGTTTCTCCAAAGCCACAAGCGAATCAATTGTGTCAGACCCAGTTATCACAAATAATCCGACCACAATGATCAAGACAGCAAAACGCACAGGGGAAGTATCAGCAGCAGAAAAGAAAGAAATTGTTTTTGTTTTCAAAGGTTTATTCACCAGAAATGAGTGACTTGAAACTGAAAAGCATTTTGGATTAACACTCTGCCTGACTTTCACTTCAATGACATTTTAATGAACATTTTCTAAGTAGTTCTGCTTGCAAATGAACGTGGGAGAATACTGAAGTAAGGTAATGGAAGGGGAAAAAAATAATCCATCAGTCATTTTATCTCTTGGATGCCTCTAAGGAAACAAATAATAATTCATCGGGGGAAAAGTGATCCAGCAAAGATTCAATTGCTAAAAGACCTCTGGAAAGGAATAATAAGTAGACTGAAAAGTCTGAATTAAGATAGAGGGATGTCAAGAAAGATACAGTGTGATCTGGAAGCCAACTAGGTTACTTTGTAATTCTTCAAAGAGAAGGGAGCATGTTCACATCTGTCCTGAGTACTTCAGCCACAGAGAGCTAACAATAAACTGTCAGAAAAAAAAAATTACAGAAGAGTAATAAATGTGATTGTAGGACTGGCTGGAGCCATGTGAGTGAGATCTCTACCCTGATGACAGACAGCACAAAAATACCTTCTTTGATAACAAGTTTAATATGGTTCATGGTTCTTTATTTCTATTTTTATTGTCAAGTTGGACTAAATTCTGAAACCTTCCAGTAGAGTTACAGCAAGACCTGTGAGTGCCCATTAAAAGGGGGGTGAGGGGAGTGAAGGCAATATAAACAAGTAAACTGTTCATTCACCTTGCATGGCATGAGTTTCAGTGTGGACATGCCAAACCTAAAAATAAATTAGGCTCTATAATTTTACTCAGCAGCTTAAGGAGTAAAATAATCATGCAGTGTTACTGAGATTCCAAGAACTACCCATAAGATGCAAAAAATCTAACACCATCAGGCAGCAATGGGAATACCAATTTAATATGCTTTTTTTCCTTCCTAACATAAATTGTTAACAGAACTTTTTCCAGTGTCTTGTAACCAAGCTTTTAACCCAAGGAAAAGCAAGACTAAGAAGGTTCTCCACATGGCAGTCATGTGCCACTGGTGGCAGGATTCATGTACTACTTTTGCTATGGCAGGTATACCACAGTTTAAGAATTCCTAGGTTAGAAGAAAAGGTAGTTTGTTTAGTACTGCACACTACAATTCTAGACATTCTGCAACCAGCAGAGAAACTGCAGAGCATCTGGAGTATAAGAGATGGAAATTTCACCCACCAAGTGTTAGCAGCAAGTAGACTTTATTTTTAATCTTCTTATGACAACTGTTATTCTGTAAAAGCCAAATTTAAGAAAATGATGCTCAAATGAAGATTTCATCATCACAAACCCAAACATACCAATGCCAAAGATTTGAGATTTTGGCAGGTTTTCTGTGGACTAAAACCAGGCCATTTCTTCAGAGAGGGGGCCGTAAATAATAAAGGAGATAAGTTGCAGAGGGAAAGTATGTTGAAGTGACACATGTTATGTCATCCACCCACCTATCTGCACAATGCAGAAGTACCACTCCTGTGGTGACAGCAGGGATACCACAACAAAACAGCCCATCTCTTCAGCTGCAGGAAAACATTACTGTACAGGCATTGTGCTGCAGGTTACCTTGCACAGACAGACAAACACACCCTTACACTAGTGCAAAACACCACTGTGGCCCACTGCTATTCCAAATTTCACTCACGTGTAGATCAGCCATAGCATACGCCAGCCAGCAACTATGGCAAGTGCCAAAGACTGATGTGCCCCAACTGGGAGCTCCAGCCTGTGTCAGAAGTTCTGTTGCTATGATATCCAATTGAGCAACACTAGCTGGCACCCCACCACTACTTTTCTCTCACCACAGGGAGAGAAAAACTGCAGGGGTCTACCCAGGGGTTCGTGCACCCTCTAAAAATATGAGATTGATGCCACACAAAAGGGCCTTGTCCATAGCAAGAAAAATTACATGCCTTCCAGCAGCAGTATCAGCTATACTGGATGAATGCAAATAGTATTAATACCAAATACAAGTTACGAATTGACATATTTGATATAATTGATGCTGGAGCATCTTTTATTATTATTATTATTATTTATTTATTTTAAACATACTCAAAAACTGTATGAAAGATGTTTTCCTTGAGAGTAACTTTAGAGCATTTCCCAGAAGAGTTTAAATATGTATTTGGCCCTAAAGCCTACCACAGGTACCTTTTTCATTTGTGCAGTGTGGTATGTGCACGCACAAAGGGAAAATACAGGACAGATGGTTAAATCTATGCATATTTACCAAGGTACGAATACCATGTTAAAATCATACGTACTAGGCCAAGTCACATGTTTAAAATTAATTACACTTCCACTACTACCTACAAGTCCACACTGCTTTAAAAATCTACAAGTCTGAACAAGATACGTCAGTGTGACATGATCACTTAAGTATATTAATCCCACATGGATATCCTCTGCAGCTGAATTAAAGGCACACAAGTTGTTCCATGCTACCGTTCAAATACATATTCAGCCACGTTACTGCTGCCTGTTCTCCTTCCAGCAGAAATGCAAATATGCCCAAAAGAAACAGAAAGCAAAACATCTGGAAACAGAAGCCTATAGGCAATGTTCTCATAGCTCAGAAAATACGTGTGTACATTCTGTGTATATGTAGACAAATACACGGACGTACAAGGAATAAATATACCTTGTTTCCACGCAAAACTAGTAGTAAGAAAAACATTTCATTTCTGACAGTTTTTTCCCCCTGTCACACTCACCTTCACGGGTGACAATCCCGTGTCGTGCCCCCCCACAGACCCCCAGTCTGCCCAGCGCTATTCCCTTCTGTACGCAGAGAGCCCCCGGCCGCAGGGCTGGAGCGGGCGGGCATGGAGCGGGGAGGGAGGGTTTGGAGGAAGCCGCTGGGGCGGCCACGGCCCCACAGGGCCCTTTCCATTTCCCTTCCAGAAGTAACACAAAGTTATGACTCCCGCTCGCCGCTCTCCCCGCTCGCACCCCGTGCCAAATGCTGAGTTAACAAAACCATAAATCACCGCTGAACCAGACGCGACGGCCCGGCAGCAGCGCCCGCCGCCTCCCGCCCCGTCCCACGCCGCGGCGGCTCCCCTCGGAAAACGAAGGGGAGGCGAGCGGCGGGGGCAGGGGGCACCCGAGCTGCTGGGGGCTCGGGGCGCCTTCCAGCACCCTCGGCGGCGGGGTGGCGGCGGCAGGAGGGACCGAGGGACCAGGTGTGGCGGGACGGGCAGCGGCGGCAGCTCCCCGCGCAGGGAGGCGGCGCGGGCCGCCGCCGCCGCCGTCAAGGCTCCCCCGGGACCGGCGGCATCGCCGCCGCGGCTCCTCCGCGGGGCGCCGGGCACGACAAGGACCCGCCGCCACCGCCGCGCACCCGCCACGTCCCCGCGCGGCCCGGCCCCGCGGCGAGAGGACACGGGCTGTCCCCGCGCCCTGGCCCCGCAGCAGCCCGGGGGCAGGGCTGGGCTGGCGGCGGCGCGGGAGGACCTGGAGGCGGCGCGGGCGGTTGCCTTACCTCGGAGCGGGGCGCGGAGCAGGGGACACCCGGTTCTCCTACCCGGGCGGAGGCGGCTCCGCGCAGCGGCGGCTTGTCACCTCTCCCGCCGCGACCGCGACGGCGGCGGCTCCTCGCGTAGGGGCGGTCCGGCCCCTCCCTGCCGGGGCCGAGCGCCGCTCGCACCGCCCCGGGGCCGAGCCGGTCCCGCCCGCCGCAGCCCGTACCGTCCTGCTGCCTGCCGGGGCCGGAGCAGAAGCGGCAGCGCAAGGGCAGCACAGGAGCTGGAGCTCCGGGCCGGCGGGAGTGCGGGCCGGTCCCGCGGTGTTTTGCCTACTGAGCGTCTCCTCCGCAAAACAAGGAGGGCAGCGCCGGGCGGTGCTTCAGAGCAGCCAAAATCCTGGTTTTGCATCGTGTTGCTCGGCTTTCTTTTGCCTGCTGGAGCCATGGCGTGTCACCGTTATCGTGGACGGTTTTCTGGAGGATACAAACGCGAGGCTTGGCTCCCAGGGTTCATTCTTCACGCATTTTGGCCCGAAGTCGTGAGCAGTTTCTGACCCCGTGAAGTGTCGTTCAAAGGCAAAAAGGGCTCTCTTCCCTCACCCACAGCAGCTAGCGCAGGCCACGGGTACCCTTCTGGCCCCTTTCTCCCAGTCCCTGGAACATGGTTTGACACCTTTCCCTAAAAGCCATGGAATATTTCTCAGCCAGAAAGAGGAGCAGCTCCTCTGTTTCCCTGTTTTCCTCCAGCCGATCGAACTGTGCTTGTGCTCTTCTGCCAGATCAAGCTAAAGGTGGGGTTCAGAGGAGCTGTTGGAGCACTGACAGCTCCGGCCGTGGCCGTGTGTCCCTAGCGACCTCTGGCCCCCCACGATCTCAGCAAACCCCTGCCCTGCGGGCCTGAAAGGCTGGAACCTCATCTGACAAACCCTGCAATTCATTGCCAGGTCTGGACAGGCTCTCCAGAAAGCCAGGCAACATCCAGGGGTGAGACTACAGCTACCCCATCCTCAGTGGATCTTAACTGCTGCAGCATCCCAATGTAAGGGCAGCAGAGCAGAAAAGAAATCAAAAAGCAGCTGCACTTCAATTTCAACTAAATTCCTTTAGTCTGTCCCTGAGGTTTTCCACAAGAATCAGTAACTGAACATTCAGATTTTTGCTACTGAAAAATGTGTTACATTTTGAAAAAGAAACTGACCCTTTCAACTTAGTCACATACTTTTGGTGTTAGGAGGCTGAAAAAGAGACAAAAAGAAAATCCTTTTGTTTTTGTTTTTGTTTTTTTTTAAAGTAATGACCAGAGCGATGAATTAATATTTTAAGGCTAATTAGAAACCAGTTTTAACCAGTCTGTTCAAGGAGACCCCGTGGTTAAATATGTTTGAATATATCCAATGAGCAAAACTATGGTAATATTCCTCTACCTTGAAAGGGAAAATGGAATAAACACAAAGTCCAGCCAGAGCCTAGCTGAGGATGCCACCAGGTACAGTGAGCATCCTCTCCCTGTTGGTAGGAGGAGACAATGGCTTTGAAAGGGTTGGAAAATAAGAAAAAAAAATCTGCTACTGCTGGTCCAGCTTAACCCACTGCTGAAGATGGTAGTCCCTAGGTGACCGGGAGCAGCAACAGCAACACCTCTATCCATTCCTTCCCTCCTTTTGTACGATTTTGATCTTGGTGAATGGCAGTTCTGTGAAGGAAAATAAGTGGAGCAATGTCAAGTGACATGGGAAGAATATTGAGATGCTGCTTGCCACTGTAGGGAGAAAATTCATGCGGCCAAAGCTCAGCTGGAGTTGAAGCTGCCAGAAATGTGAGAGACAATAAAAAGAGTTTTTTCAAATACATTAATGGCAATAGGCAGTATAGAAATATAATTGGCCCATTACAGGATGAGGATGGTCACCTCACAAGCAGGAACAGAGACAAGGCAGAGGTGTTTAACGCTTTCCTTTCTTCTGTCTTCAACACAGATGATGGACCAAGGGGGTTTCAGTGCCCTCAGCTGGAGGACCGTGGCTGTGAGAATGATTAACTCCCAGTGGACCCTGAAATTGTGCAGGATCTGCTGCTCCGGCTGGATCCCTACAAATCTATAGGGCCTGATGTGATTCATCCCAGAATTCTCAAAGAGATGCTGATGTCATCACAAAATCTCTTATGATTTTTGAGAGGTCTTGGGAATCCAGAGAGATCCCAGCTGACTGGAAGCTGGTGAATGTTGTCCTGATTTTCAAGGAGGGGAAGAAGGAGAACCCTGGAAACTACAGGCCTGTCAGTCTCACTTAAGTGCCTGGTAAAGTTATGGAGAAGATTATTCTGGGAAGTATTGAAAAAGTCCTGAAAGACAATACAGTCATTGGTCACAGCCAGCACAGCTTCAGGAGAGGAAAGTCCTGCTTATCCAACCTGATTTCCTTTTATGACAAGGTAACCCACCTAGTTGATCAAGGGAAGCCAGTGGATGGAATCTTTTTGGATTTCAGTAAAGCTTTTGATACTTTCTCTCCCAAGATCCTTCTGGTTAAACTGTCCAGCACACAGCTGGATAAACACATCATATGGTGGATGAGCAGTTAGCTCACGGGTCGAGCACAGGGGGTAATAGTGAATGGGTGACATCAGACTGGTGACCTGTCACTAGTGGGGTTCCACAGGGCTCCATCTTAGGCCCTGTGCTCTTCAACATCTTCATAAATGAATTGGATGCAGGACTGGAAGATGACACAAAACTGGGAGGAGCTGTTGACTCCCTCGTAGGCAGGGAGACCCTGCAGAGAGACCTGGACAAATTAGAGGACTGGGCAATCACCAACCATATGAAGTTCAACAAGGGAAAGTTCCGGATTCTGCACCTGGGATGGGGCAACCCTGGATGTACATACAGTCTGGGGAATGAAGTGCTGGAAAGCAGTGCCACGGAAAGGGACCTGCGGGTCTTGGTTGAAGGCAAGTTGAATGTGAGTCAGCAGTGCCCTGGTAGCCAGGAGGGCCAACCATGTCCTGGGGGGCATCAGGCAAAGCATCGCCAACCAGTCAAGGGAGGGGATTGTCCCGCTCTGCTCTGCACTGGTGCAGCCTCACCTTGAATATTGTGTGCAGTTTTGGGCACTGCAATATAAGAAAGATATTAAGCTTTTAGAGAGTGTCCAAAGGAGGGCAATGAAGGTGGTGAAGGGCGTTGAGGGGAAGCTGTATGAGGAGTGGCTGAGGGCACTTGATCTGTTCAGCCTGGAGGAGGCTGAGGGGAGATCTCATTGCAGTTACAACTTCCTTGTGAGGGGAAGAGGAGGGGCAGGCACTGATCTCTTCTCTGTGGTGACCAGTGACAGGACCCAAGGAAGCAGCCTGAAGTTGTGTCAGGGAAGGTTTAGGCTGGACATTAGAAAAAGGTTCTTCATCCAACCAGAGGGTGGTTGGGCACTGGAACAGGCTCCCCAGGGCAGTGGTCACAGCACCAAGCCTGACAGAGTTCAAGAAGTGTTTGGACAATACTCTCAGGCACACAGAGTGTCTCTTGGGGATGGTCCTGTGCAGGACCAGGAGTTGGACTCGATGATCCGTGAGGGTCCATTCCAACTTGGCATATTCTGTGATTCTTTGAAGTGAGATTGTAAAACTTTTTTTCCTGGCACATTGGTTTTTTAGTCTTCATTAGATGAGAGAATGCAGAACTGAAGAAGTTGTTAAATATGCAAAAAGCCTCGATAGGATGTTCCGTCAATACAAGTTTTGTGCACAGCTGATGTCATAAAACACAGGATCTCCTGAGGCCTCCTATTAGGCACCTACTCACAGTGAAGCAGGATTAAATATATTTCAGGCCAAATCCAACATGAGCTTTTGTCTTGCTTTTAAAAACCTCAAGTGAAGTGCCTATTCTCTTCAGGCAACTTGGTGTGCCCATTGACAGTTTTTTAGCAAGCCCCTCTTTCTGCAAATTAACCTAAGTAAATTTTGTCTTCGTCTTTTTACTGTGGAGGACAACTGATGTTATCCTATTTGCAACGTTCTTTTACATGTATATTTAAAGCTATCATGAGGTTTATATTCCTTCAGACTTCTATTTTTGATTCAAATTGTCACATTTTCCCAAACTTCTATCATTCTTGTTCCTCTCCTCCAGTCATTTGAATGTAATGTCCACAATAGGATTCTGTGGACCAGCCAAGCCTCAACAGTAATGAAGAAAGTAGAATAATTAATGGTGACTTACATATAAATTTTTGCCAATAAATCCCTCAATGAGATTTGTGCTTTTTGTGATGGCAACTTCATGCTGACTCATTGAGTAGTGGGTCAGTGCCAGCAGCACCCTTTCTTCACCAGCTATTCCCCATGTGAAATTCTTGCCTTCCTGAGTGCTAGCCAGCACTTGCCCTCATCTTGTTCATTTTGCATACCAAATTGGGAGTATTTTTTAGTAGCAATAGTTTATCAATGTACATTCTGAAGTGGCTTATTGATATTAGCGCATGGATCATTAATTTTGCATTTTTCTCAAAAAATAATTTCTCAATCAGGTTAATGAGGCTTAGTCAATGCTATGCTACTTTGAAAGGTGCATCCTAGAAGACTGATGAGAAAGCAAGACAAAGTTAAATTCCATTAACTCTTTAATATTTGCATGGCTTTTTTTGTCTTATTTGTATTATTACTTTTTAAAAGAGTATACCACAAGGACTGAAGCTTTCTTACCATTTAAACAAGATGTATGAATAGAGCTATTCATATTTTACAAAATTGTATTTAGAAATTTTGCTGAATTTTGCTGAAACTTGATAGCTTATCTGTCAAATCTTTTAACAGACCATAAGATCCATTTTTCTAGCCTCCACTCCGCTCTCTGCTTTCCTGCTGCACCACCTGTACTTTAGGGGCTTGCCCTGAGGCCACCCACCAGCCACTCCCCTGCCTGGAGTCCAGGAGCATCCTACTAGCTAGCCTGCAGAAGGTGCTAGCACACATCCATTTTCCACCCACAGCCATTCCCCCACCAAGTGGTGCCCTCATGTGTCTCCACACATGAATTTCGAACATTGGGATTCCAGGAATTTGAGAAACCTGGTATACACAATCTCTATGCTCTGCAGCGCCTTCCTCTGGAGCCTCAAATTGGTTTGGGAATTTCCTACAAGGGAAGATGTCTGGAGTAGATTAATTTGAGCCCATACTGGCATAATCTGCAATTTGAATTGGATAATAATGGCCACCAAGAAAATTCAATATCTGTTTCAGATCCTGGCAAACTCCTAAGTTCAGATACAAATTCTCTTTGCCCTGTAATTTTCAAGGCTACCAGTATAAAGAAACTTTACAAATGATCTTTTTTAGTATCTATATATTCATGTGCTGCAGCAGGGGAAAGTTGGCATGGTTTTACTGATATTATGCCTGTCTTCACAAGTTAATATGAATTTGCTATTTCAAAGGCCATCAAGCCAGTTCAAGCCTATCTTATTTTTATAAAGAACGGAAAAATTCAGCTGAGTATCAAGTTTTCTTATATGTGGGCAGCTATATATGTACATACAGAGGCTATTAGGATTCATAGCCAGGGCCATAACTCATTTTTCTTTAATTTTTTTTTTTGTAGTAAGAAGAAAACATGAAACTTTGCCTATGAACTCACGGAAGTTAATTGAACAAATATTTTATTATTTAATGCTGGATCATCAAGTTTCCATAAGCAATTCACTCAAAATTTGTGCAATGCCATCATCCAAGGAAAAAAATGCAAGCTGCTGCTTCTGCATAAGTTTTGCAACATCTTTTTTTCATGTATGCAACATTTAATTTGTTCATATGACAATTGCAGCATCTGTCCCATCTGTTCAGGATGCTCTTGGGAAATAATACTTCAAATACATTCATGATACGTTTATTAGGAAGTTTCACAGAATTTCATTATTTCAGCACTCAAGGCCATAGTGAATCAATAGATTACAGACACCATGTGCCATGTGCTATTAAATTTTCTCAGGGCACAGCCAGACAGATGGCACAATGGCATTCCCATCTTCAGCAGTCACAGCAGAAGCTATCTCATCCCAAAGCAGGTTTGCGTGCTACACTCAAAGAAAAGGAGGAACTGAGGTTGACCAAGGGCCTGGTAGGGGCTGGCTTCTTCTTTAATCTGTAGTGATGCCAAGGTGATGCCAAGAGAAAACCCATACTCTGTGATCCAAAGGAAGATAGGATCCCTTTGGCATGAAGCAAATTATTTCCCATTTATAAATTTGTTGAAATTTTTGGCACTTCAATCACTATGTGAAAAAGATGTACCAGACAAGCATCTGAGAAGGAAGGTTCTCTATGTGCCTTCAGAAAATTAGCGCTTTCCCACCAATGTTTCTGCTTATTTCCGGTGTGTCAGGGTAACCCTCTACCCACAAAATACAATTGGGCTATTGTGCATCAGAGAGGAGCCTTTCCATGCAGTGACAGCCAACCAGCTGAAGCTCAGACATACAAGATATTAATATATTCATTGTCTTAATGAAGAGTTGTAAACGTAATGAACATTTGAGTGCTCATATCCTCCAGCAGGACTGCAGAGGAACATCTCCATACTACCTACATATGACTCTTCTCTGACCCTGTGGTCAAATGACACTGTGTGTTATATGCACATGCTTAAACGTTCTTCTACGCCCCATCAAGCCACCTCAGACTTTGATAAACCACACATACTGCATTTCTCAAGCCCCATGTTTTAAAACTTCTGACCTTGAGTCTCCCACTCTATAGATATACCTTATGTTGCTAGATCCCATATGTAACGCATTGTATTTGGCCCTTTTAGTTTGAATTTTTTTTTTTTGATTGTGGCTCTCAATGAGAGGATTCGACCCACTGACAAAAGCAGTACACACTCCAGTATTTACTATCATCTGCAAACGTTGCTATGATATTTTATGTTATCTAGATTATTGATAAGAGTATTAGGGAAAAAAAAAGTTTCTGGGAAAATAACCTCATTACAATAACTTTCTTTGTTTATGTCTTTTCATTAACAATAACATCTGGAGATCAAAGAGTAAATCAGTTCTTAATCATTGTAATGTTAATTTTATATAATGGAAGTTCTTTTAAATCAAAGGGTTACTGTGGTATTGACTGGAAAGCTTTGAAGGAATCAATGGCTGTTATGTGAACACAGTAATCTCTAGCACTCAGAATTACACAGTTTTCAAAGCAAGACACACAGTTCATTTACAAACACACAGTGTGTTTACAGACGCACGTACCCCCAGCAAAAGAACTATAGTAACTACTTTTTAGGATGCTGTCTTGACTGATCTTAATTATATTTTAACCTCTAATTTTTGCTATTTTAACCTCTAATTTTTGCTAATAAGATACCAAATTAGCAATCTTTTTGCTATGGTTAAGAATTACATCATTATTTATTCAATAAGTCCTTTCAAGCTTTTCAAAACTGATGCAACTTTGACAATACTCTTCTGGAATTACCCATGACCTAGGCAAATGCCTTATTAGCAGCTGAAGACAGATACTTGTCTAGATCTGTTAGGACTGAAGTTTAATTTGAGCAGATCCCGGCCTGCTTGCTATCTTGCAGGCAGTATTTTTTTTTTTTTTTTGCTTCTTTCTCACATGGATATATAATCCCTTTGTTCCAAATACCAGAAAACTCTTGTACTGTTTACCTACCGTACTTCACACATACTTATGTAGGATTCTTCCTTGCTTTTCCTCCTAATGCTTATTAAAAGCACCCTTTACTGAATTTAACTCAATTGCCTGCCTGTACTCCAGCAAGTAACTTTTTTTTCTTGTTACTTTTAATCCCTGTCATTAATTACTTTGTTTCCCCACCTGAGTCTTTACAAATTGATTTTCCATCTTCTCATTTCCTCATTTCATTTTTTAACCAGGGTGGCTTTCTGCCCAGTAAAAGCTTTACATGCTAATGAAATCATGTCCAACTGGCTATCTTTGAACGACTGGCAGTTTCTTGTAACACTTTCTACTTCAAAGCCATGTTCTCTGTCCTTTATGCTGACAATTAGCCTAAGCTTTGGATAATTAGCTCTTTTAGAGTTTCATAGATGAATATTGGTGCTACCATTACATGTTTAGGCAAATGGAGTGTAATCAGATTCTAATCAGAAATACATAAACAACAGGGTAATTTTTAGAGTGACAATTAACTATTCTTTGTCAAGAGTAGGTCTTATAGTGAGTCATTTCCTTTGAGAGTAGGCATGCTGCATTAAGAAGCTTTAAAAAGAAAATAATCCTTCTCCTTGAAGTTCATCACTTTTTTTCCCCATACCAGCTATCCAGCAAACATTCCCTAGTTTGAATTCACCAATGGTATCTATTTTTAATCTTGATGTTTTATATGTAGATCATAAGCTTTAGCATAATACATATTGTCATTAGGTAAGAGCCAAATGTTTTGACAACTCATATATAGGAGAACGCATTTCAGGTGTGTTTTACCCTATACCTTTTAAAGCTGATAGAGACAATAGCAATAATCCAACCAAGCCTGCATTATAATAGGACCTGCATTCAGATCACATCTGCTTATACTCATAGCATAAAGAGGTCAGACATTGCACCAGTTACCCCTACTGCCATGACATTATCTAAAACAGGGCAGAAGTTAATGCTGCAGGTTCTCTGCTGAAGGAGTTGTATTTTTTAAGTAACATTCTTCTTGTTTTTATACAAAACTCCATTGTGTATCTGTTTAACCACATGCCTCTTTAAAATATCATTTTTGTACCCAAATGTAACCAAACCATATAACTCTGTAAAATGGCAGATCACGTATTTTTAACTATTTTTAGTCCCTTACCAGAGAAGTTTTCTTAGACTCATTAATAAAGTTGCTAAAGTTCATACTTTACAGTTTCACCTACATCTATTTAATAATTTACAGGGTGAGAATTGCATCACTGAATTCTGTTTCAACCAAGGACTTAACTTTAAGCATTTGCTTAAGTTTATCCATATTTGTCAGGCCACTTAGGTATGTCTTGGAGTTCCAGTGGAGCCTTGGTATGTTTAAATGGCTTGCTGAATAGAGATGGATTTAAGAACACACATTTGCTTACTGGGGTTTTTGTTTAATTGGTTTATTGTTTTGTTTGGTGGTTGTTTGTTTTCCAAAATAGAGATTTATTCTGCAATTTAGTATATATTTTCTTTGTTTCTCCTATTAAATGTCTAGGAATGATAGATGTTTGAGAACTCTGATTTTAGAATTATCCAGAAAAACATGCAAATATTCTTGTAGTTTATAATTTGAAATCCAGAACAAAGCATTGGAATACCCAGTCCCTTATAAACTATAGCAAGTTTTTAAATGTGCAAATGACTCTTATAGGGATATGCTCAATGAATACTTAACAGATCCCTATAGCTACTGGCACAACTTCTATGAAGTTATGTCAGAATTTTATACCTATGCAGCACTGCTGCAAATGAATAAAGTTTAAATAATTGATTTCCTTCTACATGCAATGCATTGACAAGCACACATGGCCTCATAGCTACCTGAGCCTCAGTTACGGTGTGAAAAAATAGGTGAGAGTTTCTGGAAGCAGAAAGGTACAAAACCAACATAATGATAGAATCATTTAGATTGAAAAAGACCTTTAAGATCCTCGAGTCTAACTGTTATACACAATACTGTCAAGTCCACCACTAAACCATGTACCTAAGCGGCCACATCTACACGTCTTTTAAATACTTCCAGGGACAGTGACTCAACTGCTTCCCTGGGCAGCCTGTTCCAGTGCTTGAAAACCCTTTCTACAAAGAAACTTTTCCTAATATTCTACCTATACCTCCTCTGGCATGCCTTTTGGCCATTTGCTCTTGTCCTGTCACTTGTTACCTGGGAGAACAGACTAACCCCTACATCACTACAACCAACTTTCAGGTAGTTGTAGAGAGCAATAAGGTCTTCCCTCAGCCTAAACCCTCAGCCTTTCCCTCAGACTAAACACCCCCAGCTCCTTCAGCCACTCCTCATAACCCTTGTGCTCCAAACCCTTCACCAGCTTCGTTTCCCTTCTCTGGACATACTTCAACACCTCAATGTCTTTCTTGTACTGAGGTCCCCAAAACTCCATTCACCAGCACTCCCTAGGCATGGCCATCCATCCAGATTTTAACCCAGTGAACAGTGCACCCATCAAAGCCACGAGCAGCTGGTTTCTCCAGGAGAATGTTATGGGTGGTGTCAAGGGGTTTACTAAAGTCCAGGTAAACAACATCCACAGCCTTTCCCTCATCCACTCAGCAGGTCACCTTATCATAGAAGGAGATCAGGTTGGTCAAGCAGGACCTGCCTTTCATAAACCTATGCTGGCTGGGCTTGATCCCTTGGCTGCCCCGCATGTGCTGCATGATGGCACTCAGGATGATCTGCTCCAACATCTTCCCCAGCATCTAACTGACAGGCCTGTAGTATCCCAGTTCCTCTTTCCTCTCCATCTTGCAGATGGGTGTCACGTTTGTTAGTCTGCAGTCAGCTGGGATCTCTACAGTTGGCCAGGACTGATGATTAATAATGGGAAGTGGCTTGGCGAACACTTCCACCAGCTCCCTCAGTACCCTGGGATGCCTCCCATTGTGTCCCATAAACTTGTGTGTGTGTGTCTGAGTGATGTAATAAGTCACTGACCATTTTTCCTTGGATTATGGGGGCTTCATTCTGCTGCCCAACACTGAGTCTTCCAGTTCAGGGGGCTGGATGCCCCTAGAACAATTGGTCTTAATATTAAACACTGAGGCAAAGAAGGCATTAAGTACCTCACCCTTTCTCTTCACATCCAATAAAGGATGGAGATTCTCCTTAGCCTTCTTTTTGTTTCTAATGTATTTATAGAAACGTTTTTTATTATCTTTTATGACAGTAACCAGATTAAGTTCTAGTTGGGCTTTAAGTCTTCTAATTTTCTGCCCTGCCTAACCTCATGACCTGACTTAATGAAGTAAGTCATGTAAATTCTGACATGAAAAATGAGTGTTGAAAACAAGAGGCAGCTAACTCATTTAAAATTTTTAATGCATTTAAGTAAAATAAAATAAGATAAAATAAAATAAAATAAAATAAAATAAAATAAAATAAAATAAAATAAAATAAAGCAGAATTTTCCCAGCTGCAACAAAGCAGGTTCACAACCAGGTGCTACTGACTGCCCCAGTTCCAACTGCCATCTGAGTTGAGTATTGCAAATCTATCTCTGCAATGAGAGAGGAAAGGCTCATAGAGGCCAGTCAGGAGCTGCAAATGAGACAATCATGTTGAGTGACCCTGGCAGAACATGGAACTGGAACTAAGCAACCAATTGGAGCAATACCAGAAGAGTTTTTATTTCCAAATCAATAGCAATACAAAGTAAAGCAGCAGATGGGAAAATGATACATGCTTTCACATCTACATAATTCACCACTAATGTACAATTCATATAAATGCTTTTTTGTGGATGAATCCAACACCGCACCGTGAAAAAGTAGTGTATCTGTATGTTAACTTATGGAGTATCTGGCAACTGAACAGGGAAATCTTGTACTTGATTTTGCATCTTATACTGATGTTATATATGGAATAAAGCTCCAATTTGGCAACACAGAACTATTTCTGTTACCGATCTTTCTGATAAATTTGGAATTACACAGAATTATTAACTTGGTGGAAATCTGAGTTTTGGGCTTCAATTTCTCATTGCCAAAAACAAGAGCTGGGAGACTGATAGTGTCTTTTTTGCCCCCAAGGAAAACTACCACAGTCTTTTTAAATATTCAATAACATCTTTTTGCTTCATGATCAATACTTCACAGCACTTTGCCTCCTCAAAGTGCAAAGCAAGTGCTATGAATTCAATATAATGTTAGACTAATAGGCTAAGGATTAAATTCATTTAAGAGAATGGTATCAAGTCAGAAATTACATTAAAGTAAGCCTTCTTGTTTGTGCTATTGATTAGAACTGTCTGTGTTCTCTTCTAAGACTTCTATGCCCACCTACATGGGTCCTGTCTACTTTAACAAGACTAACACCAATCCTAAACTGCCTGATATCTTTTACACTTTCCCTGCCTGAGCCATTGTAGAGTTTGTACACACTTCATACCAATTCTGCAATATAAACAAAGTCCTTGTACCTTCAAAGATGCAAAGGCTCATACACTGAACTTAATTCTTTGTATTGGATATATATGAAAAGATTGTCACAATATCCTTTTTTGTTGTTGTTTTTCTGTTCTCAGTTTCATGCATGTGGCCTGCTATATTTTTCATTCCAACACTCAAGATCAGAATTTTATGTCCCTTTCTACTTACAGCAATCTGTACAAGATCATCATTACCATTTCATCCCTGTATTTAAATACTCATCTAAAAGATTTTCGCTGATAATATTTTTAATAATATTGAAAGCAGCGCCATAGAGCTGTGTGTTCCAACTCTTGCAGATAACGCTGAAGACCCTTACATGTGGTTTGCAACTGTGTAATAGCACTATAACACTTCCAGCAGATCCTTCAACATTTGGCGCACACACACACCCAGAGTCTGATTCATATTCTCAATCTTTAAAATGATGGTTTTTGGATTAGCAGAGAAGGGGATATCTACAGTCATTTCTGGCTCCCAAAGAGACATGTAAATTAAGCCTGTTGTACAAGTTCTTATTTCTTATCAGATATATCCAGAAAAAAACAACAGAGAAAGGAAGATATATGGACGCAACATTTTATTATGCTTAGACTCCTTACATGTGGAACTGTGATACCACAGTCTTCTTCAAATTGTCTTCTGAAGTATGTGAAATGGCAATGAACAGTGACTGATATTACGCTTGCATTATTTACAACTCTTTAAAAGGAAGATTTAAATTATTCCTTTAGTTACTATGGTAATCCATGAGACCTGTGCAGCCTCCAGCTTTCTGAGTAAGGAATGAACTGTTGCTTCAAAGCACTTTCAATATTGCTACAGAAGATTATTTATGATGCTCTTTTTTTTAATCTTTCCCTTTTATATTCCTTTGGTTGGTAACACATTAGATGGTTGTCATCTGGAATGGTGACTTCAACATAATAATTCTGGCATCAGATCTGTAGATAGCAAGGGTTAAAGACTTTTATCCTCATGTGTAAGGATGTAAATTTAGAATTGCCCTATATCAGATCATAAAGGTACTCCTGATAAAAAACATATGAAGCAAAAATTTTTAATTTATTTTATTATAATATTGCATAGAATTTTTTCCTTTTTTTTTTTTTTTTTGGTTGGGTTTGTTTTTTTGTTGTTGGTTTTTTTGTTTGTTTGATTGTTTTTTTAATGTCTTCATTGGAGGATTTTTGTTGGAGATAAGATTTAAGTTGCCCTTACAGATATGCTTTTTATGTTGAAACTTATGAGAAATGTTTATAACTACAACCTCTGAACTTCACTGGATAGTAATAAACATTGGTAAAGTGCTTTAAAATATTACTCTGTTTACTCAATTTTCGTGCAATCTGTAGGTAAATAATTTTTTTTTTTTTAAAGAATGGCATAGCTTTGAAAGGTGAGGGATCGGGAGAGCCTTGAGATCTTAACTCACAGAGAAGGTGTGATGCTGAGTAGTTCAGTAACTGCAGGTTTGTGTATGTTCTCTCACCTTTCTGCCTAAACCTCAACTGAAAGCAGAAGCGGGCTCAAGAAGACATTTCTGTCTCTATGCTCCTCCACCTGCTTACTGTCCAGATATCCAAGTTATTTGTTAGGTCTGGTGAAAGTGGGTTGGTGTTTTGTGATGCACCCATCAATCTTCAAGAAAATCAGCCTGACATCACTTATTTCAGGAAATGGTCATCCTGATGACAATGGCTTTCAGATATTACTGACTTGGCTTTGATTTGAATCACAGGTAAAAGGATTAGCTTTAAAATTGTTTTTTATTTGATTTTTTCTCATTTGAATGTTGTGAATATAATCTGTATTTTTTTCATACTAGGCACAACTCTCAGGGTTGATTAGAAATTATTATTTCAATTAAAACATACTCTTTTAAATTTTCTGCTGTTGCATTTTAACTAAGTTTGTAAACATAGAGGCTGTTAAGCATTCGAGAGTCTTGTGTAGGCTTTGCATTCAAATCACTTTCTTTTTCCAACCTGCTCTATACACTACATGGAATATATCACAAAATACAAGTTTGTGTAAACAGTCACGTTTCTGTGGTAGTCACCATCTCAGGACTCCTGATAGCTTAACTTGTTTCCTTGGTGTTTAAATCCATTACCTATGCAGCATCATAATGTAAGTAAAATTCATGTTGATACAACTCACTCTTCTTTCCAGAGGAAACCATTGAAATAAAACATTTGGATTTTTCCATCTCATTATAGCCCACTCTTCAATTTCAAGCTTCTCTTATGAGAAGCCTTTCATGAGAAGGCATGTGGAACACTGGTTTTTGAGTTGTACCTAAATGGCACACATCTTATTAATCTGAAGGAAATGTTGAACAAATAAGCAAATATAATTAGAAATTAATTAGGCTGTTTCTACATTGAGATATTGGCTTGAACCCTTAAAGCAATTTTAAATCATATTCCTCAATTGGTCACGTGTTGCATTAAAGGAATGGGGCTTGTATATACAAACTAGATTTCCTTCAGAGAAACTAAATCTCAAGCCTCACACCAGGTGCTCCCCAAATGTGCTCCATCTCCACGTGGGGGTCCAAACCACAACACCCAAGCCTAACATCAGATAGCTTCTAACCACATTTGGTTCAGAGCACCCCATTAGACTCACACTGAGTCAAACCTTCAGACCACATTTATTGAAGATGTAGAAGGCTCAGCATCTAACAGTAGATCTATTGATCCACTCCTAATGCATCATGTTGCTGACTGACATACACATGGCATAGCCAGAAGGAGGGATATATCTCCATGCCTCTTCCAAGCCATTGTGCAAAACCGTGTGCTGAGACAGTGGCTGTGGTTGACTGAATTACAGCGACTACACCTTGCTACGAGATGTGCTGATCACTGCACTAGCACTGCTACAGGGCTACTATGTGGCTCAGCGTGCAGGCCAGCTCATGCCTGCCCACCAATAACTCTGTGTCCATCCTCAGGGCATTGTTCCACGTGTGCTGGAATGTGGTTCTGCACAGAGCTTCCTTAAGAACGGGAAGATCACCCAAAGTCGCCACTCCCAGGCTTGGGGCCTGTTCCTTTGCCCCTCAGAGGAATGTTCTGATGATGGCATGCAAAATTATACAACGCTATCAGATTTCAGCCAAATCAGACCATAGGTCACGTACAACACAGAGATGTCTGGAAAACAGATGCTCCTCATGGATTTGGTTATCTAAATGTATGTTGTTGATTGCCTTTTTCACGTTAATGAATAGAAATCATGGGAAGCCTTCAGACAAGAGATTAAAATAAATATGACTGTAGTGGGTCCAAGAGGTCCAAAGACATTTTGCAAACACACTTAAAAATGCAACAGCTCTGAAACTATAGTGAATACTTGACAGAAAGTGTTGTCTCTGTCAATATGCATAATATTCCCCTCATTGTTGTTGATGAGATGTTCAGAATAAAATTCTGAGGCTTATTTTTAAGCCTATTTGCGGATTACTTCCAGCAAGTCGGTTTTACAAAACAATCCTTACACAAAGCACACAGTATAGCTCTTTATAGCAATATATTTCCTATTCCTCTTTTTTTATAGTTACTTTATAGTCCACTCATCACATAAAAGGAAAAACACTTTTATTACTGAGAACTGACTTTCATATGAAATAGCATAACTCAATACTTTTCTGTTAGGTAGGAAAATTAATCTGCCCTTGTTAAAAAAAACCCAAATGTTTTCATTTCACTCTTCTCTTTATCAACCAAAGAAAAGATTAGCAAACTTCAAACATATGTTCAGTATTTCAGGTAAAATCCATCAGTGTAATAGGAAAAATCAAACTTAGAACAGACCAGAAGACAGTTTCTCTCATCACACAAATTCAGAGGACATTTACTAGAACACCCACTTGCTTGGCCAGAATGCAACAAGAAATGGCAGTTCAAGCATACACTTAAGTGCTAAGTACTAATGCTCAACATTAAATGCTCAGCCATCTCTACAGCCACTATGCAAAAGAGCTTTACTTTTTCCTTTTCTGTCTTCCAGTTAGTTCAGCTTCTTGCCTGTACTCATCTTTCCTTTTCTTATCAGACATAGAGACAATGTAAGACTAATATCTAGAACAGCTTGTTCAAAAAATAGCATTATTCCTGCAGGGTACAGAGGACTGGATGGCCAAGCAGTAAAATTTGCTGCTGTGAGATCTATTCCTACAAAGTAAAGGAGAAAGAAGGAAAGAAATTATTAATATCCTTTAAAAGATAAATCCTGAACACAACCTTGAAATGCTTTCTAGCATTTCACAGAATTCCATTTTCATAAAATTGATCTCACTGCTTCAAACATCAAGCAAATAAAAGGAAGAAAAAGCTTAAGTAACTCCTGAGTGTCTCAGCTTAAGACAAGTATTCTAGAGATAGTCACTGAAGTTACTTGTCACTAGCCAGAGATTCAAAGTTATCAAATGGCTCAAGGCATTTTAAGGGGATATACAGAAGCAACAATGTCACAGAGGCATTTTAAGGAGATGTACAGAAGCAGAGGGTAGTTTAGTGCAACTCAATAGTGAAAAAATAGTTAATTGTAGATAAAAGAAAAAGGGCCTTTCACCCTCAGCAGTCCTTCAAACACACTTGTTGCAAAAATGTAAACACTCTCTTACTGTTTTCGAGAATGAGTCTTAAATCAGCCAAGATAGTCCTATTGGAGTCAAGCAAAAATGAACACCATCTAGTCCTAATGTGACCTCAGCTGCAGTCCTGTGGGCAGCTCTGCTCGCCCATGCTTAAGAGAGAGGGGCTGAAATTCCAACGGTTGCAAATGATATTCAGATAATCCAGGGAATGGAGAGCTTGTTTTACAAGAGGAAACTAAAAGGCTTCGGATTGCTTAGTCTAGCAAAAGGGTGACTGTGGGGGACTATGATTCATATCATGTGCTTGGTCTTGTTCCAAACTGCATGGATTCTGACCAGCAGGCCAGAACATACATGCTCGTTGGTTAACGGGCATGGTTAAAGTCACACTGGAGCCTCTCCAACAGTGGCCTGCTGATGTGCTTGCCTACCTAGAAAAGCTTTTAATTCCTTAAAACTCACGAAAACCTGAACTTTCAATCCCTTTGACAAATTCAGCTGAACCCGAGCCGTGGCTTCCAAAGATACTGAGTCTAGAGCGAACTGAAACGGACTGACTGACAGGCAGAGACAAAATCAATAGTGTCCTAGGAAAGCAGCTATGGACACCTTATTAAAAATGTATGATGATAGTAAGCATATATTCAACAAGGAGATAATAGTGAGACAGAGCGGTGAGGGAAAAACAAGAAATATTTGCACACATTGAATAAGCCAAGAGAGAAAACAATTTTGATCAGCAGGAGCAGTGTATTACCTTTTGTGCTTCTCCATTAAACAAATGTAGACTACAAGTAGGAACAACTACATAAAAGATACAAGGAACAGCATACCACATTATTATTTCAGATTACAGCAATCATAGTTTAAGGAATTGCACTGAGAGAAAAAAAATCAGCAATGTGGTTAGTGAATCTGCAGCACGGTCTGCCTACAATAAGTGCTACATTTTAGCATTTAAACTCGTATTTTATGAGGTCTGGTTCAGCCTGGTACCCAAAACCAGAAAGAGATGGGTATCTCTGAAGACCTCTACCTCTTAACTTAAAGAACCTCAGTCCTTACTTTGGGAATGGTGATTCAACAGGCATCTAAAATTGAGCTGCAAGTCAACTAACCAAGATGCATGAATTGAACATGTTACTTAGAGTGGAAGTATCTTCTCAAATGCTATATTGTTTTAAACCAATACCTTACTGACTGTAAGAAAGAACTTACTTCCATTAGTTTTTGCATATGCACTGTGAACAACACGGTTTCCTGTTCCCCAGCATTGTAAAGCGTAGATCCCTCCCACATACAGTCAGCATTTCAACCTCCCACTGAAACTTTTCTATCTAGTTAAGGAGACTGATGGAATGATCAAATAGCTTTAACTTTCTCTGCTGTCATTCATGAGTTTATATAAGAAAATGTTGGCATTTTCTCCCTTACATGTCATGAGGGAATTAAATTATTTTTTCAGTCAGATTTATTTACAGGAAGCAAGATAAAAACTTAAGACTCCTTAGAGTGCCAGACTGGGAGGACTTGTAGTCAAGAATTAAAATCTATTTGAAACACTGAAACACTTTTGTCTTGTACTCATGGATTATAATCAGCAAGAACCATTGGTGACAGGTTCTGCTGGT
This sequence comes from Lepidothrix coronata, assembly GCF_001604755.1. Classification (NCBI taxonomy): domain Eukaryota; kingdom Metazoa; phylum Chordata; class Aves; order Passeriformes; family Pipridae; genus Lepidothrix; species Lepidothrix coronata. The sequence continues at coordinate 2,618,169 of NW_016690268.1, read as the reverse complement.
GTCCAGGGTTTACTTAGCACTAGGTATTGATTGCAACAGGTTGTCAGTAACAAGACTGACAACCAGAAGATTTTCACAGGAGGACAAAGGCAATGAGAAATGGCAAAAGAATACTTTGTTAGAGTTGGAGGGGGTCCTGTACCACCTGCAACAGGAGGACTGCAAAGAGAAGTGGCTTCTATGTCATTTCTGTGGAGCATGGCTTCTGAGACATACATGCACAGCAGAGAACTGGGAAAAAAAAAAGAGCACAGCAGATTCCATGTCACTCTTGGTCAACTACAAGGAAGATTACTGCATCACATCAGTCAGCAGAATGATGCATGCAACACTCCCAGCGGCTAGGAGACACCTTCCTCCAAATTGCTGAAGAATGGCAACTTCTCTGCCTTCCCTTTGCAAGGGGCAGTGCACACAAAACAGACTGAAATCCAGATGCGGAAAGCTCTCTAGTGGCCCTTGTCTTCTGAATGTCTACCAGAAAACACGAGCGTACCATGTTCACCTGACAAACATGTCCCTGTAAAGAAACCATATGGAGAGACAGAATTGCAGTTTGACAGAGTTTTTACAGAGGTGAGGACTTCTTTTCAACAAAGTCCTAATTCCTTAAAAAAAAAAAAAAAGACTAAGAAAAAAAGAAAAAAGCCCCGAGAGCCTATTCTATGCTATTTTGCAGTCTAGTTATCCACAGGAAACCTGTTTAATCTGGCAACTGCCTCACATTGACTCCAGGCCAATATCTGGATTTGACCAAGAAGACCAGGGCATTGCTATAATGCCTCAATGAACTGGAGTACCATTCAAGATCAGGTCTAACTAGCATCATAATTATGGAAAAGTTTTTCAGGTGAACATGATGTATTTCAAGGAATACAATGTATTTAATACTTACAGTATTCTAGCACTTGTGTGAGATATTAGAGTGTGAGCAGCAAAGCACAGTCTGGGTAGATGGACTGGATGATCCAGTATAATGAAACACTTTCATTTCTAACGTCTGTAACAATGTCTCTATTTCAGGAATTTGTGACAATGATCTTTACTTGCTGTATTTTGGATTAGTGGTCCAAGTAATATGCTTTCCAAGTATTAGCAGATGGAATAATAATAGCTCATCGTTGTAGACGGCAGCAGGCATAAACAGTAGCAGACATTAATTATCACCCTTTTGGTTTATAGCAGCAGAGACCACTATTAAAAGAAAAAAAAACCCAGGTAAAAGATAACTCTTCACTATCAAAGCTTCATTTCCTAACAACAAGTGACCTAAAAAAAAAGAGAAAAAAAGTTGAGATTATGCCAAATCTTTTTTGTTGTTTGTTTTTGGGGGTTTTGTTTGTTTTTAGTTTGTTTTTTTTTTGTTGTTGTTGGTTGGTTGTTTTTTTTTTTTTTATGAAGTACAGAGACAGTTTGGAAAAATATTTTTGATCTGCCTACTGGCAGATTACATTTGAAATCATGAGGTGTAATATAAGGAGAACAAAAGGAGTGGTGATTTGAGAAGTATCAGTAGAAAGTGACCACATACTAAGAATAAGTGCTTGCCTATCTGTTAGTAGTGTCAAAGTAAAGTTGGACAAAAGGACAGATGGCATAAAGCCTAAAATACTGCTTCATAGTCAGTCATGACTGGGCTTCGCAAACGAAGATTTGGGCAAAATACTGCTTACACTTCTGTTAAAACACCATTTTTTTGATATAGCAATGTTATCTTTTGCTTGGTGTGACAGTAATGTCAACTCTTCTTTCCCTCAATTGCAGTTTCTTATTTTCATTATTGCAATAATAAACCGGCTTTTTATGCTACAAATATTTTGAAAATTATTGCAGGGAAGACTTTCAGAAATTTAGTAATTTTTGGTATCAAATCAATTCATAGCCGTTAAAGCAGTGTTATAATCATCATAAGCATAATCAATTCATAGCAGTTGAAGCAGTGTTATAATCATCATAAGGTTCTCTATCTGTGTCATACTTCCCAACTTTATTGCTGTTTCTGTGATTAGAAAATTTTTGTCAAGGTTTTAGAAAAGGTAATAAAAAGATCATGTCAGCCCTGAAGTCTCCCTTAGAAAGATAGGGATGGATTAGGGAATTTTCTCTCAAAAGGAGATGTGATTAAACCTGAGGTTATAAGAATCTACTAGAAACATTTTTAAATTATTGGGATAGATCTGAACTTAAATCATGTAATGCTGCTTTACTCTGGAGATCTTTCAATGCTGAATCTGCATCTTGAGATAATCCTGCAATAATTCTGTTTTAGCACTTTCACGTATTTTAGATTTTCTATTTGTAATCCTGAAGTTGACCAGAGGTGTTGGATATAAAGTCTGTGTAGAAACCATTTGAGAAAGAGTATGCATTAAAAACAAAATGTTTTATCCCAAAGAAGATTTGACACTGATCCAATTGACCTATGACAGCATAAACAAATTGCTGTTATACCATATGAGCTTTTGCAAAACTGACCTGTGTGATTTATTGGACTGTGTGTTTGTGGTCTCATCCTCTAGGTCTTCAAGGCTAAGAATTCTTCATTGGCCTGTTGTTGGAAGTTTCCAATAACCTTGGCTATGTATCTGATGTTTGATATGTACCAAACCAGTTCAATTTGATTATTAATGCAGCAACCCAGCTCTGCTTTTCAACGATATCTTGTCCCAACATTTGGATAAAAGTTCTTGAAATCTCTCTTCTGATGAGATTCCAGGAAGGAGAATTCTGGGGCACGCACGGAGAGGCACACTCAGCAGACCTCCCTGAGGCAGGGGCTTCCTCTGAGGTGTTCAGCCTCGGTATCCTCAGATTGTTTGTTGTTTACAGATACTTCTGCATAAAGCTTGTTCTAACAAAACCATAAACTGCCATTCTTAAAAAAGGCTCTAAATCAAAAAGTGCTTAGCAGTTTAAGACAGCACTGCCTCTGAAAGGAAGGGTCCCCAGTCTGTGGCTCATTCCCACCTCTGTGCTACTGCTGCCCTTTTGTGGACACAGCTGCTTCCACAGCTACATGCCCAGTCAGACATGACATCGGCTCAGGCCCTGTGTCAGCTTTCAGCCTGATCTGTTACCCAGCCTAGTTCATGGCGTAACCGCGCAAACACGTGTGGCTCTATCAAAGCAGGGAGTGAGCAGCTGGGGACTAGTGAAAGCTTATTTTGGCTTAAGGAATTCCTCGAATTACAGACTTGGCTATGAGCCACATGCAGTGATGACTACGAAGGCTGGTCAAGTCCTGAAAAGACCACTAGAAACGTCAGAGGGACTTACCCTAGTGAGCTAAACAAATAGCACAATGTCAGACTAAGCACAGTGTCTCAAGATAACACATGTGTAAAGGGAACTTGGAATTGTTTGGAATTTTTATTCAGGAAAGATACCTTTTTACCAGTAGGGACAGCTCAAGTGAAAGCCTTTCTTCAGTATGCATCCATATTCAGAAACAAAACCTATCCTTAGGTTGCCTGCACACTGAGAAAAAACACACAATAAAAATACTACTTACCCATTATATTAAAAGAAAACAGGTTGCAGCAGTGATTGCACCATCTGCCAACAGAACATGGTACAAAACAGAGGTTGTGGGTACTGAGAGGAAGGCAACAGGAATGATCAAGAGTACAGAAAAAACACGCATGAGTAGATTGAAATGGTTGGGATCGTTCATTTCACAAAGCAGAAATTTAAAAGAGAACATGATAATAGTATTTAAAGTAAGGAATAGTACAGGCAAGATAGATAAAAACCTTTGTTGAGACAGCTCTGTTCCCCAGCTCAACACAAGACTATGGAGACATTCAGTGAAATTGTAAGGTAGCAAATTAAAAACTGATAAAAACTAACACTTTTTAGCACAATATGTAATTAGAGGATGTGGTGCTGGTGCAGACTGTGGGGTGCATGAGGTAATTTGAGGTTTCTTACCCCTCAGTGAAAGAATAAGCTACTTAGAATGCAGAGTAAGGTAAAAACCCAGGAAGTCAGGCAGTTACTATGGAGCAACACTGATTGCCACCAGCTGCCAGTCAATGTGAGCTTGGTATCTTTCACAACTTGTAACCATCTGCCTTTTGTCTTGTGGAGGGGTTTGTAATTTGACAAAGGCTCCCATCTTCTGAATTCTGTGAGAGATGTCTATTCAAAGGAAGTCAAGTACATTCACTTTATGAGATTCAATGTATGCAGGCATGGAATCACACGGAAGGGGATTTCCTAAGAAAGAATGGTCTGTAAAGGGACTTTTGCTGCACATGGAAGAGATGCATTTTCACAGAACATGTCTGTTCTGCTTCAGAAGAGATAAACTGTCACGTCTAACAATTTAGGTGGATTTGATGCACCCAGCACTGGATATGGAGCCAAAATGACAGTTCCCATTTTCCCACCGTTGGGTAAACAGTGAAGACCAATACATGAAGTCATCAAAATAAATCATGTTAGAAAAGATCTAAGGCTGTATTTGTCATAATTAAATAAAAAAAATCTGCACATAAAACACTTCCTGGGAGGCAGGGGGAAGAGCCGCATTTCAGAGCAGACTGCTGACAAGTGACATTATCCTGTGACCTGCTGGAGACAAATTACTCACTGCACACAGCAAAGCTGGGTGCAGCTGCATTCCACCTGTGGGTTTGGAACACAGACTCCACAGTCTCTATCACAATGTGTGTCCATCCATGAACGGGGCTCTACGGACGCTGTTCCAGCACCTCCCTCCCACCGCGAAATAGGGCTGGCGGAGGGCACAGCCAAGGCTGTGTGGGCCACAGATCCCCCAGGACACTCCGCCCGGGGATGGTCACAGGGAGGCCAGGAAGGGGAGGTCCATCTGCTGCTAGTTCCCCACTCCTGCCCAGCAACACTTTCTGCCTTTGAAAGAAAGGAAAATACCAGTTGCTACAATTTTAGTCACAAATTTACTGGTATTTTTTTTAAGAGGAAGCAAGACCCAGAGAAGCAGTAAAAACCATGTTGGTTTCTCCTACTTTAAGGTCCTTTTCTGTCTCATCAGCTCTGCCCACTCGTTCTCTAAAACTCTTCTCCACTCTGATGAGCTGGCTCTAATAGGGCAGCCGTTCTGCTCCCCCTCATTCCCCTCCACTGATACGTCCTGCAGCCATGGAGATTGCTCTTTCCCCTGCCTCATCTAAAAATGAATTATCACAGAATCACAGAATCAATCAGTTTGGAAAAGACCTTGGAGATCATCAAGTCCAACCTACGACTGAACACCACCATGTAACCAGACCATAGCACTTAGTGCCACAACCAGTCTTTCCTTAAACACTTCCAGGGACAGTGACTTCACCACCTCCACGGGCAGTCCATTCCAATGTCTAATCACCCTTTCTGTAAAGAAATTTCTGCTAATGTCCAATCTGAACCTCCCCTGGCGCAACTTAAGACTGTGTCCTCTCATCCTGTCACTGATTGCTTGGGAGAAGAGAACAACCCCCACCTGGCTACAACCTACTTTCAGGTAGTTGTAGAGAGTGGTAAGGTCACCCCTGAATCTTCTCTTCTGCAGGTTAAACAACCCAGCTCCTTCAGCCACCCCTCATAAGACTTGTGCAACCTGATTTATGCTACCTGACTTACAGTAGCAGCTCCATTGATTCATTTTGGAATTACCTGCTGCTGTCTCTTTATGCAGCACAGTCTCACATACATGGTTATCTGCTTTCTTCCTTAGCCCAGTTTTTCATCTTTAATAATGTTTGGGTTTGTATTTTTTTCTGTTACGTTACTCTGTGTTTGGTGATTGGGCTTACAAAGGAGCAGAATTAGTCTAGTTATGGTCAAATTTTTTCCCTCTTGTAATATAATTTTGAATATATATTTTCTGACTTCTCCCTTCCATCCTGTTTACGAGGAACAGAGCAGCCCTGTAGTAATTTTTATATATATGGTATGAAAGGTGGACTCATGCTCTTGGAAGTACCTAAGCATTGTTGTTTTTAACAGGGCTTCAGTAGGGCTGAAAACACTTGAGGATCTGGGCTTGGTTATTAGCACAGTCGCAGACAAATTGTTACTTTAGTTCAGTAGCAGTTTGTTACACTCTGTGAGAGCACAGGCAGAAGACAAACAATCATTTTTAGCAAAATTCTTGCAATTTGATATAAAGCACAGCAACTGTCCATAGGTTAGGACCTATTTGTCGAAGAGGTCCCCAAATAATTTTTTGCTAGCAGGGTCAAGAAATAAAATGAACCAGAAAACAATCTAAATTGATGAAGACATTTTTCTACAGAGAGCAGTGGAGCTGTTTGTGCAGAACAAGCACATGCCTGGAAGGCTGAAGAAGACTCTGGAAGAGTATATTCTTGGAGTATTATGATGGCAAAACTTTGCCAGACTAGGTATCTGTACTGTCATTATAGTGTTTGGGGAATGGTAAATCCCTCTAAATTATCTTTTCCCTCGACTGTTAAACTTTCATCTCCGACTGATGTTTTGTTAAAAAAATCTTGTGTTCACAGACTACACCCAGACTGCCTGTATGTTTGGTACACAATCTGGTAGAAGAACTGTAGAATTGGCACCCTGAAGTTGTCAGACCTCACACTCAAGGGAACATACCCAGACAGGAGAAGAGACAGCTCTCTTGCTACTAATGGTGCCTGTGCCAAGGACTGTTAAAGTGCCTTGAGTTCATGGAAATGCTGGCAGCAGCACTGAACAGTTTTACTAAGTGAAGAGACAAGAGGGAGAGCATGGCAGTAGTAAATCCAAATTACCTATTTGGAAATGTAGAGGTCATCGCATTCATTTTGTAACAGCTTTTGTTAAGTAATATTAGCTATATAAAAGTGCTCAAAATTGATGTTATTCTAGGCATGTTTGTCTCCGAGGAAAGCTAAAGACCATTTTTTGCTCCTAACCTCAATGTATGTCCTGTCACTTTTTTGAAGGAGAGCTACAATAAGCCAGTGAAGTCAAGCAGAAAATACTGAACATAAGTGAGAAAGATAGAAAGAAATCCACTGTTTCTCCACATGGCTAAAATAAACCAACATGGTTTTCTAGTTGAAAAAAAAGCTGCCTATTTTGTCAGCAGAAGCACAACGTTAAGAGTTTACCAAAAGAACCAAAGCAGAGACAGACTGCCTAACTTTGCAATGTCAACACAACTTACATTCAATAATTAAGCATGAGACTGACATAATGAGACAGGCAATAACCATATTTCAGGTTCAGTGGTTCTCAATAACAGCACTGGAAGAATACAACCGAGACTGGAGACAAGAAGGTTATTTTTAGAAGCACTAATACTGGGGCAGTGATTAGAAATAAGGATCATTTTCTCAGGTAATGAGTATTTTAACCAACAAGTGTAACTCCTAATGTTTTGAGACAAAACTGTGTGCCAGAAGTCAGGACCAAAAGCTTATATAGGGGCACATCTCTGCAAAGCAAAAAGCAAATGTTAACTGCTTTCCTACTTGAGGGAAGACAAAAAGGGATGTTTACTATGAGATTTTCTATATTTTCTACAGTGTAGTTGAGAATCAGCTGTCTGCTCCTTTGGGCAGGGAAAAAAAGATGTAGGGAGCCCCTGAAACAGGCTAGAAAACTTCAGGTGGGTTATATGAAGGAAGAGACCATCACTGACAGATAATGGAGGATGAAGAAGGAGACTTCACTAGTGCCACATCCAGCCGGTGTCTAGAGGACGTAGAAAATTTTTGACCTAGCTCTTTACTCCCAAGCAGGTCTGCAAGAATAGGGCAAAAAGTCCATGACAACAGCAGTCTAGTAGCTCATCATACAAGCCTTGACTTACAATTAAGCTTAAGGATACAGCTGTGGCTGGTGGCTGAACAATGTTCCACACACATGAATGAGACTCCAACCTTGAGAGCACTTTTTGTGGAAAGCCAGATGCTGGCTGCAGGTTTTATTTGGAGGAAGGGGAACCCAGAAAAATATTGTCACCCCTATGCCTCCAAAAGAAATCCTATGGAATGAAAGATTGTTTCTGTGTAGCATTTCCTTCTAAACTTTAAATGAATACATAGAGGTTTTTGTCTCACTAAGACAATGCAATCATCAATATTTTTGAAGAGACATTAAGGCTGTCTTGATGTGTTTGTTTGTTGAACTTAAGATGAGATCCAAACTAATCCATTGATATTTTGTGAACTGCTGTTTACAGCTATTAAACCCTTACATGCATTCATCAGTGGAAACATTACTGGTGACTAGTACTGCTAAAAATTGAGTATAGCAAGGGGACTACATGTAACAAATAAATTCTGTTGACCCCAATGAATGTAAAATATTGCTGGGTTTTTAGTAGTACCCAGTGGGATACAGAAAAGCATTCCTGCTGGTATGCTAATCTGTTCTGTGATCAATAAAAACTCTATGACAACACGAGACTGGATAAATAAAACTGTCTCTATAATTAATGTATTCTCTTCTCTCAGAGTATTGCACTGCTCTTCTGTACCTCTGAACTTCTCTGCTCTCACTGCACCACACTAGCCATCTTACATTTTTATCATCTGCTATTTTGTTCTGCTTTCTCCCTTGTCATTGTTTTGTAGTGTGTCATGGAGACAGCAGGAGGGTAATAGTACTGTGCATTTGTCAAATGGCTACAACTGGGGGAAAAAAGCCCAAACCCACTAGCCAAAACAAATATCCCAGCTCTTATCAGTGACCCTTTGTGAGAATAATAGAAGAGGAAGGAGACCTTGAGCCTATCAACAGCATGGTAATTCTCATCTACTTGTTCCAGCTGTGTAGCTCATCAAGATCCAAAGCACTTTTGATACAAAATCCTAGGTCTGACAAGAACTCATACTGTGCAAAATGACATTTGCCAGTCAAAATAATCATCTGTCTTCTCTTCCCTCTTGGTTTTCCACTGACGTTCCTTTGCCAGTCATATTTTCTTATCTGTGGGCTAGTAAGGGAGTGAGTGAGTGTGCCCACAATACTCAGCACATCCAGTCCACAAAAAAATGGCATTTTTCTTTGGGACTTTTGAACAACAGAATCCATTGAAAATTCACAGATTATCAGAGCAGTGTCATCTTCAAAGCAGCTGATTTGCAGTGCCCATTTAACCAGGTGAAATGAGCATATTTTAGTGAGGTGAAACGGACAAGTCCAATTAGATCATTGGTACTTGTGGATGCAATAGTCCTGCTCAGCAGTTATCTCAACACTTCTAGTTAATCTTATTGTGTATAAATTAACCTAATGCTCAGTGTAAGTTGTGCTGTGATACTGATTTCCATTGTTTTGACCTGCTGTGGAGCAATGGTAGCTGATGACTGCATATAGCAGGCAGTTGCTTTGCGGAAAGGAATATGTTGAAGGAAATCGTCTGCAAGTAATACAGATAAAGTTGTTTTTGCTTTTATGTGCTCAAGACAACCAGGGTGTATTTTCAGCATCTACTATCAGAGATAATGCCCCTCTCCAGAAGACAAGACTGGCTACTCCCTGGGGCTGGGATGATGGGTGGGTGGCCAGACAGGGCCTTGTCAGCCAGGGTTGTCCCAACCAGGAGCAGGACAGCTGGGGCACCAGGAGCAGACCCAGCTCTGCCACAGGACTTCAGCCTTGGCTCAGTGTGCCCCAAGCAGCATCTGGTGAGGTAGAAATCTTAGCAGCAGGATGTTGAACCAAAGCTAGAGTGCAGAAGCAGGTTTTCCAAACTTCAGTAGTGAGAATTCTTATGATTTCAGAAACATCTTATAATAAGTATATTAAACTCCATTCAATGCACTTACTTTGAAAACTCTCTTACATATATCTAAGTGTATATCCTTCATTTGACATGAAAGTGTTTACTAACCTCTGAACTAAAAGCCACTAAAGAGCTGCAAATACAATTAATTTGCTGCTGAAAGTAGTTTGTCAATTCCTAATAGGAAGTCTTCAAAGGTAAATAGCTATATTTAAAGTAATTGAAACACATTGGTGATTGCTGGGAGTGTTCTGGAAGCCCTGGACATGTTAAAAACTAAAACGTTGCCTACTTAGTTTTACAGAGTGAAAGACACCAAAATTCAGTTCTTCCTTATCTATGCATTAATTTTTATAATTACGGTATCACAGAAAGAGATTCAGGGGGTAGGGATGGCAGGGGTGGACAGAGCTGCTATTTTGAAAAGATTTATATCTGCAAACTGGGAGCAAGGGTAGGGGAACAGGGAAGTTCCTGTCAGAGAGATTTCAGATTGTTAAAACTCACTGAATGGATGACAAAAAAACATAACTTGAGAAAATAGAAAATATTAAATTATTGTACATTAGACAGTACATTACATAGTTTCTTTATTCAATGTCCCATGAAATGAAAAAAAAAAAAAAACAACACGAAAACTTTGCATTTTGCTTCTGAACCACTGTGTTCACTGAGCACAAACAGTGATACGCTTTTCCTGCAGGAACAACAGTGGTGGTATTTGTAACTGTGCATACAGCGTGTACTCAAGTGCATAAACAATCCCTATCTTCTCCTCTTCATAGGCATATTCTCTCCAGATTTTTCTATTCTACTGAATGTGCAGTGTGGTAGTTGTTGTACAAGTTCTAAAGAAAAAAAAGATTTAAACTAGACAGTGTCAGACCAGATATTGATTTGCTTTAGTGTCAAGCAAAAATATGTTTCTCAATCACCTATATAGGGAATGAGTGAAGGAAGACTCATTCTTTCCTCTGTTGGAAGATCCAGGTTTGTTTTGGTGAAAGAGAGCAGAAGTTTAAGTTTGTCCTATGTCTCCTGCAAATTTAAGTTCAACATCTAAGTCACTTCATCCATATACCAAAGTCGGAGAAATTTAGTGTCTAATTGAAGGCATCTAAATGAGGCGCCTCCACTGAAAGCTTAGTTCCCAATGGTCCCTGCAGAGAAAGTGGAGGGAGACAGCCCTCTAGAGGTGTCTGTTTTGCCCTGTTGAGATATGAATTCCTTTCCAGAGATACCACCATGGAAAACATTAAGAATCTGCATTGTCATTCAGTTCAAGTATTTCAGTTAAGTAGCTAAAGTGAGAGACCATGAACTTTTCCTAAAGCTCTCAAACAGAAATTCCCTCCCCGAGATTTCTGTTGTCCAAGTCTTTGAACAATTGCTCTTTATAGAATTTATTGCAGATGGAGGACTTACATGCACCTTTCTTAACATCCTCTCTCACCTGCAACTTAAGGACTCCTGAAGTGAACGCAATGAGGAAGCCTTCATGTCCAGGTCAGGCTGATGTGTGAACAAATGTGAACAAAAGCAACCAACAAGGCTCACTGAAAGGTTTTCCAAGGCAAGGGGATGGGAACAGTGATATTAAAATGTATCTTGTTCTGGAATGCTTTTGTGTATTCCATATTCTCTATCACCAGATCCTCCAAGGCTCCCAGTTGATACTGAAGTACCTGAACTTCTACGAAAACCTGACTTAGAGTTAGGAGCTTGGTTGCCTCAGTACATTGTGGCCTAATGACACACGAAAAGCTTATTATCTATTTATGAAAGGCCTTGTTTACAGGCTTGTAAATAATGCAGATAAATTTTATTTAATGATGTGAATAAATTTTAGTTCTGCTTCCTGTATTAACAGTAAATGGCTGCTGTTTGCTATTCGTTGTACTAACAGTAGTTCCCACAGAGCAAGACAGATCATAAAATGCCAAATTAAATCAATTTGAGGTTCATCTTGCCCTAATGGAGTGGTACAAGATGGCAATAGTGTGACTTAGGACCGCAAAAAGACTAAAAAAAAATGAGAGAAATAATACTACTTGTAAATCGGACTTCAAAACTCAGTAAGCTTTCCCCCTCTGCATCAACATGACTTGAAAGTCCAAATGATTTTTACTGAGAGTTAGATTGCATGGTGCATATGCCATCTTGAAATGTAGTCTTAAAGCTTTGATAAAGTAATAAAACCTTAAAGAATCATAGAAGTGCAAATCATAGTCAGAGAGTTGCTTAGTCTGGGAAGGAAATAGCACTTCAGGGTATCGTCGTGGCCTGACTATACATAAATGCTTCAATGCTGAGTACTGTACAAGAGTTCTGGGGTCTGATGCAGCTCTGAGTTAAGTCCAGGGAAAACATTTCGCTGTCTTCAGTCAAAACTGGACTAAGGTCTTGATTCCACGATAAGAGGATAGTCTTTCTCACCCATGGTAAAAAGGTAGGCTGAGTTGTAGTCAACTTTTCTTTTTTGTGGTTTTTCACTTTGTAGATGCCCTTGCAAGCTTTTACCTATTCTAGGAGTCCCATGAGAGAAGACCATTCATGCTGATTTCATGGAATGTACTGAGAAGTTTCAAGAGGCTCTCTGAGAAGTACTTTATGCCTCTGGCTAAAATCTGAAGCACAAATCTACAAGAGAATAGGGAATAGGGCTAAGAAAAACAAACAAAAAAAGGAAAATAATTATACCAGAGAAAAAAACATAGCAACAGCAACAAAAACACATTTATCTCTGAAGCCATGAGCTGTTACATTTTATTCTTTGTAGAGAGAAGAAAGAATTAGAATTCTACTTATGTATATTCGATTGAAAGGCATGGAAGTAAGGGATTGAAAACAGATACTGATGGATCTAAATAATCGCTTTTCAAGGTAGGAAATAGAAAGTTATGTAATGATCTCAGAAAACTGCTTATCTAAAATCACCATCATTTTAAGAGGAACCTCATTATGTGTTTGTTACTTGAGAAAGAAATCCCGTATAGACAAAGCTTAAAGGAAACAATAACAAAAAAAGCAAAGGATAGACACTGTTTTTTATCTAACCACTCATTCCTGAAGGTTTCCATCACAGAACCATCTGAGCATTCATGAATGCCAGCCAGACCTTCAAAATATCCACAGAACATGTCGGAGTTTCCCTTATTTACTCTTAATGGATAATGTTATTTCCTATCACAAATTGTTTCAGACTGGAATTTAACCTCTTCTGCATGTGGGGTTTTTTTCACTTTCCATTGGTATATATGCACTGTATTAGTATTTGGAGAGGACAGTGGCAAGAAAAGTAGTAGGATAAAAATCAATGCTGTTTATTTTTCTTTGATTAGATCGAACAGCAAACAGTGTGAATTTGGGTAGACAAAGAAATCTGTTGTTCCATTTTTGGGTGAGATTAACTGCTACACAACATGAAAGCTTGCACAATGGTCTAGAAAACTGCTATCAGACTAAAAGGATAACAAAATGTTTTGGACAGAAATACAAACAATGGTGAATAATGAATATCTAGCGATCTATAATTCTGACAAAGGTTTTTCTTTGAGGCAATGTGTTAGAATTACATGCACATATACATGCTCAAAATACTGCAGTACTCAGCATGATTTATGTACTTGACAAAATGCCTCATAGTAGCACAAAAATAGAATTATACCAGGTGCACAACAAATAGACATACTACTTTTAAAAAACTCAAGTAAGCCAACTGAAGTGGGAGCCAATGAGAGCAGATGATCGACATATTTATTTTGAAAGCAGCCAGAATGCCTCAGCTTTCTTCAGTCAAAACTATCTAAACTAAGTCATGGCAGTCCCAGATTCAGCTAATCCCATTTATGGCTCTATTATTAGGTGCGAGTAAGAGTAATTCTTTTACTCAGGCCACCTTTCTCATTTCTCATGACTATTACCATTGTTTGCTTTTACTGTCCATGGTCAGATAAACCTGGGGCTTCCTGAAGCCATGACCTAAGTTCCTATAACCTGATGTTCAAATAAAAACACAGAGAAATATACAAACAATCCCAGGCTCCAGGAATACAAGAAAACAAGCCAGTTACACAAATTAGTGAGTTGATACAAAGTCCAGGGGAAGGGGACATAATTGCTCTGGTGTGGCTGAAAGATGGCAATGGCTCCTCCTGCCATTATAGCGTTGTCTTTGAATGAGGTAGATTGCAATACTGAATTAAAAAATAGACATTCCTTCTCACTGATTTTTGCTAAGTAAGGGAAAATATCTTTGAACATTTGTAGTCAAATTTTAGATTTAAATGTAAATGTTTGAAAAGTAGATAATTGAGTAATTTTTACTTATCAGAGAGAAGTAATTTTCAGAATATTTTATAAGAAATAGACTGGATACTAAGGAAAATCATAGAATCATATAATCATAGAATGTTTTGGGTTGGACCTTAAAGATCCCCCCAGTTTCAATCCCCCCCAGCATGGGCAGGGATACCTTTCACTAGACCAGCTTACTCGGAGGGCCATCCAGCCTGGCCTTGAATATTTCCAGGGATGGGGCATCCACAGCTCCTCTGGGCAACCTGCTGAAGTGCCTCACTGCCCCTATAGTAAAATATCTAATCTAAACCTACCCTCCTTCATCTGAAGGCCATCATCTATATAATGTCTGAGTATGGTGAATGGTAGAAAATGGGGGAACAGGATAAGCATAAATCTGGTAATAAACAGCAATTTTCTAGAATCTCATTCTAGTATCAGTGTAAATAAGATTCAGCCAAGTAGAAATTCTGCTGATGTAAAGTTATCATTACTAAAAGTTTTAAGGGAGAAAGTAAATGTCCTGTCTGTTAGCTGTAAGGACAATGTACTATTTGGTCAAACTGATATCTTGGCTTTCAGAATTTATGGATGGTGAAAGCAATTCTTGATAAATAACTTAGGTGTGGAGGTACTTTGTAGTGAAGACAAATTAGTACAGGATTGGAGAGGAGAGTCAGATAGGAAGAGAAAATACCAGAACAAAAAAGCTGATCTGGAACTGGCAGAGGAAAAGCAGAAATCAAAGGTTTTATGTGAGCAGAGAAAAAAGTTTGGGGAATGTGACAAGTAGATGAAGTACAGGAATCAGACAGCAGAGGAAGCAGATTCAAGGAAGCCCCTTAACCATGATATAGTGATTTTACCTTGGAAACAGGTTCAGGATGTTGGGAGAGAAGGTTAGGAAACCAGAAAGAAATCATAAGGAGAGGACTTGCACAAAAGAAGTACAGCAAGACTGGCAGTATGCAAAGCGAACATAGTTTGTAGACTTTGAAAGAAAGCTGCTGATGCGGATTTCAGTCGATGTGTCGTGTTAGCTCTGAGAAAGGTATCAAAATGGAGGCCCATTTAATGATGTAGATCTCTCCTGGAGCAGTGGTAGTGTACTTTTGTCGATTAGCATTTTAATGAGTTATAATAAAATATAATATGCGGATGTAATCTGTGCACAAATGCTTGAGGAAATGAAAGACTGACTAACAACCATTGCATAATTTCAACATGGAGAAGTTATTGCCCAATTCAGATGTCAAAACCATGCAAATAGAGATGCCTTGGTCCTACTAGGTTAATGTTCAATTTGTTTTATTACCATTTTGAACATAAAGGAACACAGGCAATAATATTTCTGATTTGGATATTTAACCTTATTCCAGTAATTTCTCTTCTGGATGAAATGAGTCCTAGAGTTAAAGCAATCTAATTGAGAATAAGGTTTGTCACCTAGTTCAGTGATTAGGCAAGGGTCTTTACATAATAAATCTGACAATATTTTCCCTTAAATCAATATTTCCAGGACAAAAAGGTCTGTTCTGTAGACCTTCAATTCCTAATTTATTGAACACAGCTGTTCTCATGTCCTGAGTTCCTTTAGAACAATAGGAAGCAAAGCTGACAACCACTTTTTTTCAGTAATAAAATGTCGATTTATTGAAAGGGAAGTGTTGTCTGACCACAGCACAGGGGCCTCCAGCTGAAGGTATGTCACATCAGCTCCTAAGAAGGCCAAAAGCATCCTGATTTTAAAAAAGAAACTTTAAAAATAGTAATTTCCCCCCCTTTTTTTCACAATATTTGATTTGCTTGGTTCATCAGAGCAGAAATGGATTTTGAAATCAGTTTTCCATACAGTTGGCAAAGGTTGTTTCTTAAACGACTTTCCTTGCACAAAGGTATTTAATGTTCCCATGAATAGCATGAAGAGAAGGGAATACAAAGTACCAAATCAGGGAAGAGATAGTTACGTAAATAGGGAATTTAAGACAAGGAGCCATTAAGCACACTCCTATTAGTTCAGGAGTGAGTCCTTTTCAAGGACAAGGGAAAAACAAAATGTACAATGCAGCTCCGTGTCGGTAGGTTTAACATTTTAATAGCTGGCACGCTGCCTGTATCT
>NW_016690268.1:2581512-2600029 GCF_001604755.1 Lepidothrix coronata | reverse complement strand
GACGTCTTTCACTGCATGCTTGGAAAGTTGCCCAATTTGAGCTATTTTGGACTAACAAAGGGACAATTTCATCCAAAGACACAGAACCCCCACAGAGCTGGTGCCCTCCCCCTCTCTAGCGTAATGGGGGTTGGGTGTTTTTGCTGACCATAGCCCAGGCAGGAAAACATGAAAGGAGAGACTGCGTTGGTCTAATATTCCTCTTTAAAGTCTACCTGAAGGCCAACGGGGAGCTCAACTCGCATCTGCAGGTATGCGGAGCCACAGACTCCTTGCGGAGCGCAGGGTCTAGTGACTGAGCTACGACATTTCGTGCATGCAGCGGTGTTTAGTTTTGTTGTTGTTTTGTTAACGCAGAGAAATCAGTTTACTATTGGAAAAGCCTGATCAGGCAAAAATCAAAGTAGACGCTGGGAATGTGTCAGTCTGGTCAAATATCTGCGCAGTCAACTCACAGGCAGATCTGGATGGCATAGTTTTTTTCCAGCCAAGCAACCCAACCAGCAGCCAGAACCAAGACGCAGCCTGAGTTCCCGGCCGCTCCTGTGCCCTGGGCTGTCCCCGCACCCTGTCCTGGCCGCCCGCCTGCTCCCCCGGACGCCGCAGTGCCCAGCTGCTGACGGCTCACCGGCTCTCGCCTGCCACCCCGCCACCTCCCAGGCTCCAGGGCTCCTGAACTAGTGTTTTTAGGGCTTACAATGCTAGAGGATTTTTGTGTTCACGTTTACCGGCAGCATTGTCTCTCCAGCAGATAATGCTGACTAAATTGATACTTTACAAAGGCACAAAGGAGTCAGCTTGTGACTGATACACAATGCTGGTGAACAAGACACATACAATGGTGGTATTAGTGGGAGGAAAGAAAAGCTCAACTTTCTGTCAGTCATAGGTTCATTAGAAAGTAAAGAGTTGTTAGCACACAGAAAAGCTCTTTACGTGCATGAAAATGGTACCAGTTCAGAAAAAAAGAAGTAAAGGAAAAATTAATCTTGCTTTAATGCTGGTGGTGAAACTAACTCAAACAGTCTTCCCTCAAGTAACCTTTCTTAATAGAATTCTGAAGTGTATACACTAAAAGAACAAGATCAGTGAAAATCCCCCTTCTTTATTCTTGTTCAAAAAAATACCCTCAAAGCATCTTACATACATTTTGTCCAGAGATGGATACTGTCAACATGAAGCTTCTTGAGAAATGTCATATATTAGTGTAACAGTGATAACCAACAAAAACTCCTAGATTTATAAGAAATAAGTAATGGTAAAAGTACATTATCTTTTCCTTTTGTTTCTTCTAATGTTTTTCTAGAGATCAGGGATGGCTTACAACCAGAGGATATGAGAAGAAAGTATATAAAATTCTTTAAATCTTCCAGTCACACACAGCCTAATTATTGCAGACAGTCTGCAAATTTTTCTTAAACAAAAAAAAAAAAATTCAGTGATTCTTGGGTTTAAAAGTCCGAGAGGCATACCAGCATGCCCTACCAGCTAGGTGTTGATTTCATTTTTTTCTTTTCCAACAGCTTTGTGCTCATCAGATGAGCCATCAGAGCCTCCAGCGCAGCCTAGGAGTCCTGCTCCTTTATTGCTGCACGAGTTGTACAAACCTTATTGCAGTTCTGTTTTTCTTGGAGCAGAAATAGCAAAATGTAACCTGCCTCACTCACATGATCTTACAACTCAAATAACCGTTGATTTTAACACTGGCAATGGAACAAGGTACCTCACTTGGTCTAGGACAATCCCAATACAATCCCCAGAAAAATCCCAATACAACCATGAGTATGTAGATTCAATCATCTCTTTGCACTCTCAGCCCTCCAACTGAAAAAGTCCCAACAGCAGAAAAGCCCCAGTATTAAAAACATCAATGTAAGACATATGAATATTGTGAAGTGCACAGGCACTGTCATTTACTGGGCTGCTGGCTGCCAGTGACACCAATGAGTTTACTGGATTCAGCTATATAAGCTTTAAGTGTTAGGTTTGCCTTGCTTTGGATGCCATATTTAGCAGCAAATAATGTATGTGTTGGTGAGGACAGACAAATTAATTATTTTTTTGTTAAATGGTAACTTTTGGGAAAAAATGATCTAATTTTAACATAATTATTACAATTTGTTTTCTGTGTCAATATTCTCAATTACGTATGGCCTTAGAGGACAAATAAAAACAAAACCATGGAAAACTGAAGGTGATACATGAAACTGAAGATTGCTGTAACAGATACAAAACAAGCGGTATGTGCTCAGGCCACCAGTTTTCTTTGCTAAATTTTGAACAGGTAATCTCTAAAGTTTAATGATCTTCGCCAGAAGCTTCTTGCACTCCAAAAAGTCTGATCATTTTCTCCATCTATATGCAGGGACACCGTTATGATTATCATGGCTGGGAAAGCCTGTGAAGACAAATGTGTTGCCCTAGTACCATCTAGTGGAGGGAATACTGGAGAGACGTTTAAAAGAAAGGAGAAGAATTTATTTGAGGAGAGAGCCAAGCACATCAGGGCAGTGACAGTTCTTTGGGGAAAGAAGATGATAAATTGTTGTCTTCAAATTGCACAGAGATTTTTCAAGGCTTTCTCTCCCCAGGTCCCATAGAGATTAGTAAACTATCCAGGATTGAAATGCCTTTTAATAATACTGACCATCAAGCTTAAGAACATTTTGAAATTTTACTCTAGTTTCTGAAGAAATTTATAGGCAAACCACATGTCAGTGATG
Organism: Lepidothrix coronata; assembly: GCF_001604755.1. NCBI lineage: Eukaryota > Metazoa > Chordata > Aves > Passeriformes > Pipridae > Lepidothrix > Lepidothrix coronata. The sequence continues at coordinate 2,597,306 of NW_016690268.1, read as the reverse complement.
CCACCTGTTTCTTATTTGACAGGAACCATCTGGACAGCAAATAGTCTAAAAGCAAGAAAGTCATTGCAGTCTGCAAGGCAGGATAGAGAGCTGTAATTTAAATGCCCAAATGTCAACCACAATATGAAGGATTATATGTGGCCCAATGGCATAAAATGGAAAAGATTAAACTAAAATTTAAAACAACAACATCAACAATAAAACAAAACCCCCCAAATCAACCAACCAAACAAACAACAAATGAAAAAGCACTAGCAGAGTTAAGTCCTATATCTCATTGTAGCAGGGCAATGGTCTGCACAAGTAAAAATAAAATTCAATGGGAAGTTTAGGTCAATAAGGCAAGAATAGGGAAAACATTGGAAATGGAAGCATATAATTTGCTTTTGGAAGGTGGGGTACTGAGCCAGGCAGAATGAAAAAGGGATGACTCTAGTGCTGCTCGACTAGCTGGCAATCCTCCCATCTTCAGACTGAGTGCTAATTTTTAAAGTATGCAAAATGTCTCCTGAGGCCAGAGAGTGTATCTGGAAATGAGACCCGGGGGTGGAGAGCAGGCTTCAGTGATGGGCACTAAGCACAAGGGAAGAGCCTCAAGGTAATTGTGAGGCAAAGAAACAAACAACTCTTTATTTGCATTCCCTACATTCCTTACAATAGTAGCAGCCACATGGCAGTGATCAAGAGAAGAATTACAAGTGGCAAAAAGAGGAGGGAATTATTATCAGAAAGCAAGGTAACAGTGTTCACTTTAATCTTGGGCTGTAGCTGTAGAATACATTCGTTATGGTTAGCATGATAGGTCCAAGATATTTTGGAATCAAATCTGAGTATCTGATGATTTCATCATGAGATGGCGTGGAAGGTCTTTCCCATGTAATCCTCTCAGACAGAGATATCATAAGTATGAGAACGTTATCTCCATCACAATGGCTCATACTCCATGCCGCTGAGACAGGCAGCCCTACCTGACACCTACACCAATCCCTCAGAAAACTGTAACTCGGTCTCCACCTCTTTCAGCCCCAGGGGGAAGCCTTTGGTGGCCAACTTCACACCGGAAGACTCTGAGGGACAAGCTGAGTCAACATCCCCAGTGCTCTTGGTGGTGCACGGAGATGCTAAAACCCCAGCGTGGTTATCTACATGAAATTTCTGGCTCCACATCTCACACCAAAAATGTGGGATTTTGTGTGAGAAGACCTTAGTGGGTCCCTTCCAACTCAGAATATTCTGCGATTCTATGATTCAACTAGACTGGTACCTCTGCAAAACAGTAGCCTAGAGGAGCTGGCATGGTCGTGGTGTCAATGCTACTGACTGCAGCCGTGCAATATCCCTAAGGCTTAGTCTGCCATAGAAAGAGAGGAGGGTGTCCAAGTAAGCACAGGCAAAGGGAATGGAGGTAAAGAGCAGGAAGAGCCCATCTGTCTCTGCCATGTGACGAGTCCCATGGCACTTCCCTTCTGTGTCTGTAGGCTGCACTGCCAAGTGAAAGGAAAGCCTTATGCTATTTCCAGTGTCTTGCTGGGAAAAGAAGAGGATATTCAAGATCAATAATAGATCTTTGGCTAGATTTGCTGAGCAACTTGCTGGCAATGTGCTGTGCTGTTCATTGGAAAGATCTGGGAATGCTACCAAAACCCCTCTGCTCCCTGGGAATTGCCTTTACTGGTCTGGAAATGGCTGCAGAATGTCCGTCATGAGAAGTTTATTTCCTTCGCCTAACACAAGTGACTGCATGTAGCAGGAGGGAATCATAATGTTCCTGCAGGATCCTGAAATCCCAGGGAGCTCTGCACAGAGTTGGTATAAAAGGTTTCTCTCTAGTTTTGGTATTTTGCCTGCCTCAAGAAGGGAACAGTGCCTCTTTTGTCCCAGACAGCATGCAAGAGTCTCCTCAGTCAAACCAGTGTCTTTAGGATCCTCTCCTACACGTGCCAATCTCTGTCCAGAACAGCACCTGGAAGGTGCTCCATGCTCAAAAATAAAAGATCGTGTGTTATGTAATGTCTTCCTCTTGTCTGGTAGAGGTTTTGGTTTATTTAGCCTAGCCCAAATGCTCAGCACTCTCAGCTCATTGTTCCCCAACACTGGGCTTCTGGGCAGCTGGCTCTTGATATTATTCCAGAAAAAAAGTCAGGAGTAAAAACATGGTCAATGTTTTGCCACTTCTTAAGCTTTCTGGATACTAGAATAGACACTGAGTCTCAGGCAGAACTGTGGAGATTTGTACACCTTTATAAGCTGCATTGTACCCCCAGCTGAAGTCAACGGGAGATGGATTTCTCTGCTGACCTGGCTCTCACCAAGGCCTGGGCTCACTTCTGTATATAAAGCAATATACTCTAGGACAGCATGGACAAGACTGCACAAAGCATGACTCCTTCCATCCTACACGATGTTCCAATACTAGCCCAGCAGGTTTTACACTCACACACATGCCATCCACATATGCGGCTTCATATTACAAAGCCACCACCCCAGCAAACTGCAACACAGATTATACATTACTTCAGCCATCTTGAACTGGTCAAAAACACATGGATAGAAGCATTTTATGTTGGACCACGTAGGCACCACATAGGATGAGACAAGTTGCAGGGACAAGAGTTGTGCAGTATGGATGAGTCTGTGCTGACTCCTCGACCTCAGCACTGAGGATTAGCCCCTGACACTCTTCTATTTAGCAGTGTAGCCACAGGGTCTAAGTAACCTTCTCCAGCCCTGTCACAGCTAAAGTTGTAATAACTTAATCCTATTATTCTAAATATAGCTGAAGCTCTAGAAATCACTGTGAAATTCAGCCATCTTCTGTGGGTATGCTTCCAGACTCTCTGAAGGATAAGGTTCAGCATTTCTGAAAAATAATTTCAGACTGGTTTAGATCTATACCTTGCATTAATAAATACATTCTAAGCCAAAGAGAACATCTATAGAGGTGTGGTTCTTATTTTGTCCCATGTCTTTTATATTTTAGGAGATTGCAGGTTGCTATTTTTTTCTGTCAAGAAAAAGTACAGTGTGGTGCGTATGGCTGGAGTGCTGCATTTGGAATTACCAGAAAGATCAAATTTACTTGGCATTTCAAGAGCTCTTAATCTGAAATAATAAACAAAACATTATGGGTCCAACAGTGTTCTCTTTATACTGTAGCAGTCAGTGTGAAGTTAATTCATAAAAGTAGAGCCTGAAGGATTTGGCCAAGCACATTATTTACTTTAAGGACGAGCTAAAAAATAATTAATGCTGCTTTGAGAAGATAGTAACCCATAACCGATAGTAAAAATCTACTCAGTTAAATGGATGCCATCTGTGTATTCTGGCATTTGGTAACATAAGCAGCTTTTGATATATTTGGACTCAGAAGAAAACTAGAACCAGTGAAACTTCCAGAAATCATAAAAGACTATGAATTCACAATTTTCAGCAACTCATACTTCACACTTGTAACTCTAACTTTGTTCCATGGCATTATGACAGAAACAAGAAGGACCACGTTTGTTGCAGCCAGAAGATGTCTTTGTCATTGACAAGGATTAAGGAAAGAAGCAGAAGAAGGTTCTTCTGCACTGAGCACAAGAGGCTCAGTGCCAGAATATAGCCCAACAGACAGCCAGGATATGGATCCAGCCTGTTATGGGCGTGCCTGAGTCTGGGTCATCTCTATTATGACTGGACAATAGCACTGGGACATAAAAACAATTTCTTCCGTCATAACTGTTTGCATTTGAAATGTAAGCTTCCAGTGACTTGATTCACCCATGAACCAAATATAAGTTGGTCTGATCTATGTTATGGGAACACTAGTTTAACTTATATGCCTGCTTAAATCTCTGTGCTTACCTTACTGAAGTAGGTTAAATTGACTTTTCCAAAGTCTATTTTACTTTCTTTTGCCAAATGGAAACATTGAAAAACTTCCTTCAGGCTTTTTTTTTTTAAATAATGATGGTGTATAATTTTTAGAAGCCAGATCCTATTGGATCTATTGGTACTATTTACAGCCTTTGTTAATGCAAAATAATAGAATCATAGAAATGCTATCCCAAACACTGCCAGATTGCAATTGATTTTCAGAAGAAGGTTGGTGACTATTTATACAAATCTAGCAACAATATATAATAGCTTTATACTTGACAGACAACCATGGAAATGCCACCACTGTTTGAAACTGCTGGAGTAATATGTGCCTGTTGCCTATCTCAACCCAATGTAATCCAGAACACTGAAGTTAATATAGGTACTCTGCAGTGAAAAAATAAAGTAAAATTGGGCTTTGAATAAAGATAAGTCAGGAATCTGGATTTCCTTGCTCCCCATCTGTCTGCTTTCCAGGAGCACCATAACTTTCCTGAAAGGAACACGGAGGACCCAAAAACTGACAGTGCCTGCAACCTGCCGGCATCTCAGTGCTGTCTGAATCACTAGGTACTTCTTCCCTTCAGGTTGGTAGGGGTTTGGTTGTGATGGATGGAGGCAGACCCTGCCATAATCAAGCAGTGGAAGTTGGATTGCAAGTGGTGAAAGCAGAAGTAGGTCTGTCTCAGATAGTTACCTAGATATAGATGGGATCTATTACATTCACAGTTGCTTTCTGTAAACTGCAAACTAGTTGATTTTATTCAAAGCGCCAGAGAAAACATTTAAAAATATATAAAATATTGATTTTCAGTGTTTTCAGAGTAAAAAAAGAAATTACTAGATCCACAGAGGAAATTAGGCACTGGAGTGCTCTGTTTTCCACAGAATAACTAACATAAAAGGCTTTAGTGTTCATTGCAGATGAACGGGGATCCAGGCTGCTATTATACCATATAATTTCCAAGGAAGCAACTGAATTCAGTTTCTGAGAAATGAGTGCAAGTTGTAGCATCATGAATGACACATCAAAAGAGCCTGCAATGAAAGCCTGATTTATGGCAACTCAGTGTTAACAGCAAAAATCATCTTCCTGTTTTGCATTCAGATAGGTTGGAAAGCCCTAAACAATACGGGCAATCTGTCCAAAAGTCTGTAAGCATCAGATATTTTAGTAAGTAAATTTTAAAAAGGATTTTACAAGGTATTTTGTGACAATATTGGCTGCCCTAAAACTTTTTAAAATCCTGGTGTTTGTACCTGTGCTGAATAAGCCGCATAGTAATTTATGAACTTAGCACTGAGGTTGTAAATATAAATAGTGACATAGTAGTTGTGCTATACTTTTTATAAGATAATGAAACATTAATCTTGGGAAAAAAAATCCTTCAAAGTGATAACCCTTGGTCCTGAATGGTCTTTATTGTTTGGGGTTTTTTCCATTGAATTTGCTAAGAAGTCAGTTGGACACTGCAAAGACAGAGGAACAGACATCATAACTTCCCTTCTGCCAGCTGAAAGAATTTTATAGGGACATTGAAAATATGAAATGCTTTGTTGAATGGTTGGCACTAATGTCTTTTTTTAGGAGCACAGAGAGAGTGTGGTAGTTCCTTTCATTGTTTCTGGAGAAAGTTAGTCAAAGGGGGAGTCCATAAACAACTGCCATGCACAGGAGTTAGTATTTAAACAGCTAATTTAAATGTGAAGTAGATCCCTACACACTCAAAAAGATTGTTTACTTTCTTACCTTCTGGTTTACAAAAAAGAATCTTTGTCAAAATGTACATACAACATATTTTAATAGAATACCTGAGCTGAGCTTGTCATTCATCTAAAAATTAAAGGGCCCCACCGTTATCACCATAAATGATTCATTACCTTTGAGGTTCGGCAGGCTTTTAAGGTCACCTCTCTTTAAATTTGAAAATGCTTGCTCACATTCAAGTCTTCCTGCCAGGAGGACTCAATTCATTAACTTGCACTTATATGGATGGCTATTTCACTGTTACTTTAACTGAACTTTTATGCTGGCTGCCTGCTGTGTCCTGAGTACTGTGAGCATTTCAGAAAGTAGGTGCATGCTGTGAAGGCAGCCCTCTCTGTAAATAATGTTCCAATTAATAAGACAATTATACAGCACTGCAGTACTTTATTGGTGTTCTCTGTTACTGCAGTGTTGGTCAGAGCACAATAGTTAAGATAGCATCAGTATTTCCATATAAACCCTTCTCTCCAGTAGCTCAGACTTAGAAATTCATACCACTCTGGAAATTCAGCATAGCCAAGAAGCAAAAAGGCATGCATTTTACAGTGTTCTAATTTAAAATTGTTTATAGATTATAAGAGTAAAATTAAGATGAGAAGAGGGCATTTGGTTTAGTGGCTTTTTATATGAATTTCTTTCTACTTCATGGGTTGCAAGAATAAAAGCAGAATGGAAATGTATATTCAGCTACATTTCAAAATGTTTAGTATAACTATCCAAAGGCATTTTAAACTGAAATTTTACAGATCATTAGTCTGTTATGTGAGTGGGTCCTGCAATGAATGTAGATTGACATTTCTATGGTCCAGACACAACCTGTAAAGACCTGAGTAGAATTCAGTTGCCCAACACAAAAGATTCTGCACTCCCCTGCTGAGCTGCCAGTGTTCCTCTGAGGGATGCCTGTGGTCTACAACTGCTTTGCTCTTTTAGTTAAAAATTCACCAAATACCTCAGTTTGTGTTTCTGGGCACAGAAAACGTTTCTCTCTAAACTACTTGGTACTTATGTCTCAGCCCAAAAGAGATGCAAGAAGTAGCATCTCTTTTACCCTCTGGGCCCCGACACTGTAAGGGAGCCTCAGACTATTCCCTCCCATTGAATGCTACCTAAAAATCCCAGCACTGCACTATTTTAGAACATGTGAGAAGAAGATTTTCTCCTTTTCCCGTATGACAGCTTTCTCACCAAATAGTCAGAGAACTAATGGAAGAAGAAGGATGTCCAGGGTAAGGCCAAGAAATAACTGAGAAGAAGAAAGCAGAAAGAGCAGACCTTAGAATTCATCGGTGAAAACAGGTACGGTAGGCAACAATCTTGGCTCTCTGCATCACATACAGCCTTCTGTCAGGTTCACCTGTGGTACATTGATATAGACACATATTATGAGAATCCTATAAAGTATATTTCAGATATGATCAACACTAAAATTACTATTTTAAATAATACCAGGGTAATTTTTTCACACCTCTGTTGCAGTTCATTCAGCCATTATGAACATCTGAATTCCATAAGGTGTAGAATTCCTCTTTTGTATGTTTGTGGAAAGTCCGGCGCATTGGACATCTAATACTCAGTTGGGATCCTTCAGATCTGTGATAATATTCAATAAGTATCAGGTTTGTCTATCTTGTGTATACATGTGGTTATGCGTTTTTCAGATTATCCGTTTGGAAATCATACTCCTTTTCCATCCTTATCAGCTCTCACACCGTTAATGTAGGTTATTTACTGTGGCTTAGATTTTACAGTATAAAATACAGAATACAGACTTCAGAGGCTTTCTAATCTATTTGATCTGAAATCCACTGGAGAAATACCTGTCCTCAGCACCATTTATCTGACAGGGTGAAACTGCTCTGCAAGCTGACCATCAGCCAAGCCACATGAATTTGCACTATTGTTGTCAAAGGATGTGGGAAAAAATAGCTGTTCATATGCCTGCATTCACTTTTCAGGAGCCTGGCAAGGTCAGCTACTAAAACCAAGCTGTGACCTTCCCTCCAAATTCATTTGGCCTAAGTTTAGGTGCCAGTGTTGAGAGGATCCACACCTGAGCTGGGTATCTCATCTCCAATTATACCCAAAACTGGATGCATCAGTTAGTAAAGTCACTGGTGTTTTAAGATCAAGTGGAATCGCACACTGCAGGATGAAGTGACTGCAGCCTATACACTACTGACTGTATTGTCCAGCTTTTCATCCCCTGTGAAGATAACCTGGATTGTTTGTTCAGCTGTATTGAGATGAAGTCACTCACGAGCTTAATGTTTTCCGGCCAGACTGGAAAGCCTCCTTGTCATAGGTGCTTATTTATGCAGATTTTTACAAAGGATCAGTATCATGAAATCTTGAGGAGAAAAAGAGAGCTCTACATTTATTGCAGACATGAGAAACAAAGGCAGCAGAAGAACTTCCGTCCTTTGGCCCTGACAGGGCTGTTGTCACTGCAGCACAGGGGCCTTGAGTAGCAATTACATCCTTGCTCATTTTAATCAGGCTTACTCAAGTGGAAAATAATGTCATGTTTCAGAAGACAAATTGTGTTAGTTGAAACATTATTTTGTGAGTTTGCACATGAGGGTCTGTCCATGGACAGTGGGAACCACTAGCATGAGACTAAGAGAAAGTACAGGCCAATTACAGATCATTGTTAATGAGTTTAGTCTACACATACCTGCAAAATCATAGAATCATGGAATCATAGAATATGCTGAGTTAGAAGGGGCTCAACAGGATCATCAAGTCGAACTCCTACCCCTGTGCAGGACGCTCCAAGAATCACACCATGTGCTTGAGAGCGTTGTCCAAACATTTCTTGAACTCAGGCAGGCTTGGTGCTGTGACCACTTCCCTGAGGGGCCTGTTCCAGTACCCAACCATCCACTGGGTGAAAAACTTTCTCCTGATATTCAACCTAAACCTTCCCTGACTTATCTTCATGCTGTTTCCTTGAGTCCTGTTACTGGTTTTGAGAGTGAAGGGATCTGTACCTGCCCCTCTGCTCCTCATTTTGAGGATGTTGAAGACCACAATGAGGTCTTCCCTCAGGCTCCTCTTCTCTAGGCTGAACAAAAAAAGTGACCTCAGCAACTCATCATAAGGCTTCCCCTTCAGTCCCTTCACCATCCTCATGGCCCTCCTTTGAATGCTCTGTAATAGCTTAATGTCTTTTCCATATTGTGGTGCCCAAAACCGCACACAGTACTCAAGATGAGGCTGCATCAGGACAGAGTAGATATAAATAAAGGCTTTTATTAGGCTTTCTGAGGGTGCAGATGTTCCCTTTTGTTGGGTGCACAACATAGTGCAAAGGGTGGTGCACTGTTCACTGGTTTCAGTAGGGCCTGAACCCGAGGAAAGGTGACTGTGGAGAGGAGAAAGAGGAAGCATGGCACAGCAGGAGACACAAATAGACCTCAGTAATGTGATCTTTCTCCAGCAAGAACATTTCTCCTCTTAATATATTGCCTATTCTCATTGCTGTTGGTGCAAAGGTACGAAATGAAAGATTCTGGAGGAAACCAGGTTTCCCTATGGGAAGGCACGGAGACACCTGTAGTGGGAGAATTTCAATGTGTATATGGCTGTGGGGAAGAGGGCAGTGGGGAGGAGTGTGTACCCAAGAGCCAAGCTATCCTGCAGGTCTTTGGGAGAGATGAATGTTCTTGCTCAAGAACTTAGGTGAAAAAAGCTGTGACAATTAGAGAAGGTTGGGCAAGGAGACATGAGTAAGCCCACTTCCACCACTGACCTCTTTTCCACCAGGAACCAGCGGAGGGCTGTCCTTGTCACTACAAAAACCCTGCTGTCCTGCAGACAGGGCACTAATGACTAATGGGGTTTATCCCTGCTAGCCAGGGCTCAAACATTTATAGTGGGTGCCAACCATCACATCATACAGTAACTTTACAGAGGGGTGTCATGCACAGAACCCAATGCGAGTTACAGTGGTTGATGTGGCTGGAAGTGCTAAGCAGAACAGCTATTTCTGTGCTCTTGCTGTTACAGAGCTGAACAGCTGGCACTGTGCTCTGACAGCCACTGAGGGAAGTCCAGCATGGCTTAAGAGCAAGAGAGCAGAGCACAAGGGAAATGCTGCATGGGATACTGTGATGCCCCAATCGGATTGTCAAGTTCCTTTAATTCGTTTTGTAGTTTGTAAGACAAGCAATAGAAGCAGAATAAATAGTAAAATCAAGACTTATATGTCTACTTTATAGAAATATATGTCTGTATTTTAAAAATCTTATTATTAGGTTCCTTCAGACATGCTGCTTTGGGTTTATCTGTGACATTACTTTTTCATTTCAGTCTTGTAGGATTATTCTGGAAGCACTTACTATAAAGTCTAAAATTTATTACAGGCTTTTTAAAGGAAATCCTAGTCTTCTGATGAACTTTGAGGAGTCTGTTATAGTTGGTCACTTATGAGATTACTCTTCAGCACCTTTGCTGTACAAGTCAAAGACTCTGCCAAGAAAGCAGGCCAAAATGAGGGTGAAGACTGATTACAATGGAGTTATTTATAACAACTAGAAAAATTAAGTCTTATCAAGTGACAGCATTATCCCATGACAATAGACAAATTCTTTTTTGTTTAAAAAAGCTAATTTGTGTATAAAAAAATTCAGGCTGACAACTGAAGCGTAAAAGTTGATAAGTGCAAGATGACTTGCTTTGCAAAGTTGAACGTATTTATTGGAGCTCTGAAAGCTCAGACAAACTGTTTACATGCCTAATCAGTGGCCCAACATGTAAGATGTTTTCAAGCCTCATGTTTCCAGCAGCTCCATTTCGGGCTGTTGTAAACCATTAGTAATGCACTACAATAACTGGTTAAAAGGAAAACATACTGTTCAAACAAATCTCCATTAAACTGTCATCTTTGTTTTTATACTTCTTTTATTGCTGTTATGGGGATTTGTGTGATTTTTTTCTCCTTGTTTTTTTTTTTTTATCTCTCCATTAGGAGGAGGTAGCAAGTGACTCCATAAGCAGACTTTTTCATGGTTTGAAGTGTACACAAATTGAGCAAGCAGTGTGCACAGAACATGGAAATAACACACAGCAGTGCTGCTTTTGTTTGCAATTAAGCACTGTGGAGCAGTAAAGCAAATTCAGCTACAGCTCCTGCAAATGTCACAATAATAACTTACATCTGTTTCTTGCTCACAAGCAAATAACTTTCACCTGGGCCAAATAAACTGCAATGATTCTGGCTCTTGCATTAACAGCAAATAAGTGTCAAGGTGGAAGAGTAGAGAGTTTATTAGATTGAGACACAAATAATGAATGGCATCATAAGTAAGCTCTTAGTATTTGAACCATAAATGAAAACAAAATGACAGAAAAATGCTGAGCAGGCTGTCAGAGGAGTATTTTTTAAAGGCCAGGGAAAGAGTCCTTCCCTGCCTTCCCTGGGGCCACGGTGTCCCTGGAGTCCCCATTGAGTCCTCCCCACAGGGCAAGGAGTGAAACATTAGGCTGCCCTACTGAAAAAGTCAGCCAGGCCCCACAGCAGGGATAACTAGGGTCAGGGGGAGCATTTGGGCTGTGCTGAGAGAGAGGAGGCAGAATTTGGCTGGTGAGAGAGGGATGAAACCCAGCCCCTCTCCCAGGTGCCCACTGAAGGACAAGTGGTGACACAGTCATTAGTGGCAGCAAGGAAAATGTCAGTGGTATGTAACGAAACAAAATCATCTCCATGAAGGTGGTTAAGCACTGAAGATGTTTGCCTAGGAAGGGTGGTGGATCCTTGGAGATTTCCCATATTAGACCAGTGTTTGTTATTCCTGTTTTCTGTGCAAAGCGGGGGCCACCGGCAGCACCACCGACTTTTTCTGTGCACTTTCATCTATCCGTGTTAGTATAGAGATGCTCTGCACTAGTATAGGGATGTTGTTTAAAAATACTGTGCTCTGTAGCAACACGCCTGGTAAATATTTTTGGTGTCAAGATGGCTTTAGCTGCCCATGCCTCCACAGTGCCTACTGACAAGTCAGACTATGAAGGTCAGAATATCCTATAAACTGCACAGTATCCGCCATGCCTTTTAGCTTCTGCCAAGTCACTTGCTCGTGACTGCAGGGGGAAACAAATGTGTGCCCTTGGCAGCCCTGTGGCTTTCGCTATGCTACAGTATTTAATCACATGCTCGGCATAGCATTGGACACAACAGGCTTTTCTTCCCACCCTCTGTTTTTAAGTATCTCTTTTGCAATTCTCTTCCCAGTCTTAACACTCATTTCACTGCTTATCTCACTTTGGGAAATCTTTAGTGCAGCACTAAATCTGCCTTTTTATTTTCCTCTGAGAAACTTCAGACTAAATTTTTTAACAGATAAATTATTGGTGTCATACCAGCAGCTCCAAGTTTGTGTTGCACCTAGAGAGTTTTCTAGCATAAACCCCTGGTGAAAAAAATTTCAGTGCTTTCTATATAGGCTAGTTTGGTGAACAATGTTAGTGATTAAAACCAGCTGAGAATATGTTTTTGTAAACTCTCTTTTTACCTTGAAAATACTGCAATATCAGCAGCCCATTGAAAAGTATTTTTAACCATGATATGTAAAGTTCACCCTATGTAAGAAAGATATTAAACTCTAATGCTGGGAATGTCAGTTGCCATTGAAGGATATGGTCAACAACTCAATCAGTGATTTGATTGAAAGCACTGATTGAAAATACCCAGTTGTCAGCATTAAAGATCATGTATTCTGTAAAAGACAGCGAATGATCAGAGAGTTAAGTCCATTCTACTGTATTTCAAGCTGCACCTTTGTAACATTTTCTTGACTTTCATTGAAAATTCCGGTCTTGGTTCCTTTTGAAAGGCAACCTTTTTCTGAAGGCTAAATAATGAAGGAAATGAAGGAAAAATACTGGAACTAAGCTCCTTCCTTCCTTTTCCAAAGACTTCCTCGTTCCTGCACTTGGATCACAGCAAGCCCACACAGCACCCCAGGCTTGGGGCAGAGTGTCTGAAAAGCTGCCTGGTAGAAAATGACCTGGAGGTTCTGGTCAATAGTCAATTGAACATAAGCCAGCAGTGTGCTGAGGCAGCCAAGAAGGCCAATGGCATCCTGGTCTGTATCAGGAAGAGTGTGGCCAGGAGGACAGCGTCCCCAACACTGGTGAGGCCACACCTCAAGTACTGTGTCCAGTTCTAGGCCCCTCAATACAAGAATGACATTAACTTGCTGCAGTGAGTCCAGAGAAGGGCAACGAAGCTAGTGGAGGGTCTAGAGCATAAGACTTGTTATGAGGGGCTGCAGGAGCTGGGGGTGTTTAGCCTGGAGAAAAGGTGGCTCAAGGGAGACCTTATCACTCTCCTATCTGACAAGAGGTTGTAACGAGGTGGGAATTGCTCTCTTCTCCCAGGAAACAAGGGCTAGGACAAGAGGAAATGGCCCCAAGTTGTACCAGGCGAAGTTTAGATTGGATATTAGGAAAAATTTCTTCTCAGGAAAGGTTGACAAGAATTAGAACAGGATACCCAGAGATGTTGGTAGAGTCATCATCCATGGAGGTATTTAGAAGACGTGTAGATGTGGCAATTAGGGGCATGGTTTAGTGGTGGACTTGGCAGTGGTGAGTTAATATTTGGACTCGATGATCTTAGAAGTATTTTCCTCCTTTTCCTTTTTCTAAATGATTCTGTGACTTTTTAACAGCATGCAGCTGGACTGCAGGAAAGACTAGCAACCAGCCAGCCTTGGAAATAGCATCCAGATAGCTAAAACAGGCAAATATATCTCTACCTGAGGACAGGCAACTGCGTTCTCCTTGAACCACTGGGTAAAATTTGGCATTATATTTCTTTTACTTGTCTTGATGATCAAAAATTTAGTTTAGTGTTTTATATGGCAATATACTTTAGGTTTTTTCTTTTATCTGTTAAAAGTGATGTGTTTCAGAATCTCCTCTTTTAAATTGTTTTTAAAATAAAAAAACACAATGTGAGATTGGAAGGCAAATGCTGTCAAGAATATTGTCTGTTAAGTGTTCATATAACACCAGACACCACTGTGGTGCCAGAACACTGCCCAAAGGGCTGTAAGTGGCCTAGAGACCATTTCCTATGTACAGATTTGTTTATTTTTTTTCTCTCCAAGAGATTTAGGAGGTTTTGGTAATATTTGATCAGCATTCATTGCTGAAGTCAAAATGAGGAACATAGTACCTCTACTGGGATGGAGCTGGTGTTACCAGCATTGCTGATATACAGGGCAAAGTGAGTCTTCAGTGAGTCAAACCTAGGCCCATTTTGCAGACTGTAGGAGCAATTCTCGAGGGATGAGGTTCACTTTCACCATGGAAGTTTTACAATGTCCTGTCTCCTCTAAGGAGATGATCCTCTAAGGTCATGATCCTTACTTTAGTACTTCAGCTGCCCAGCACTTGAGGATAAGCTTCACTGAAGCATCGTAAAGGTAAGGACAGACACTCTTGCTGTGAGCTGCTGTTGAGTGGAAAATCACTGTAAGTGGGAGGTAGCACAGCCCAGCTGTTTTCATTAGTCTTCACTACTGTATCCTAAAAGCTCAGGAATATTGCCCTTCAACATGGTAAATGTGTATATAGCCACTGTATGGTATTTATAGAGGCCTTACAGTCCTGTATAATAGTTCAATTTCAAATAATATAAAAAAGAAAAGCCTTGCATGATGTTTTATAATCACATATTTGATTCAAAATGTCCTACCAAACTTCTGCTCCCAGTAAAGCAAAGTGTGAGGCCAGCCTAAGTCTCCCATATCCTTTGTTTGCCTGATAGGCATGTGGCTGTGCAATGAGCTGATAATCAAAGGCTTTACATCAGAACAGCCTTAATTTTTCTGATCCCTTCATAAAACTTATAAGCCTTACAGAAATAATTCAAGTCTAAGCCTATGCCTCCAAAGAATTGTTGTGAGTGTGGTTTTGTGTTTGGTTTTTTGTTTGGTTTGGTTTGGTTTTAAGGATGAAGACATTACCACCTAGTGTCAAGGCTTCAGAACACAGCAAACCTGGTGTCAAATCTTGGATTGAAAAACAGGTATCCTAAGTTTCTGTGCTTTACAAAACAAGAACAAGTTGAAAAATAATAATGAATTCAAACAGGCAGCAGAACCGCGGGTGTAGATGTATGGGGAGTGGGGTGAAATTCTCAATTTGAAACCTCCTGCTTGCCGGCTACAACTGGCATGTGCTGGTTGTAAATTTTCGTCCCACCAGAAATGAACAAAAATGGTACATCCTCCGATTAATAAATAGATGTGAGACAAACCCTGCAATTAGGAAGCTGATCACATGTTATGCTTCTGCATATGGACTATTTAGACCAGGAAAATTAGGCTCAGGGTGATGTAAAGAAGAGCTGGTGTTGATGAGAGAGGCTCCTAAAGTTAAGTAGCATTCTCAGAAAGAAGAAGGTAGCCTGGAAAAATAAAGAAAATATGCTGCCTGAAGGAATAACCCAGCAGTGGGGGGAAGATGGAGGAGGTAAAATAGCTTGCAGCCCATAATGCCGGAGAGTGTTAATGAAGAGCAGCAGCACAGCATGAGCCATCCTTACTTTCTACTAGATCATCCTAAGTCAGCAGCAACCTCCCTGCTGAGATGGATGGTGAGACTTTTGACCACAGTGCTGGGGTCAGTGAGGGAGTGGGTGACTCAGAAAGTAGAGTAAATCTCTAGTTTTTTTAAATAAACTCCGGTTATCCAGAGCCACGGCAGGTTGTTGTTCAGTGTCTCACCCCTGAGAGCATCCTATTTCCAAATGATCCTTTTCAGCCAAATACTATTCCCAAGTAATGTAAATAATTGGATCCATGAGGTTTCCCTTCATGTTACCTAAACCCTTTGGTTTAATTAGCCTTACATACTTGCCAACAATTTTTTTTCTACTGACACGCTACTATCATTTTGAATAATCTCCTAGCTGGATGTGACTCACTGAAAGAAGCTATTCAGTGACTTCCTCTGGAGAAATTCAAGAAATGCCAGGCTGACATACATCCCTGTCACTGTCTTCACTAGGGTTATTAATAATACTGTTAATTTGATAAATCTTACATTTTTCAAAATTCTTCTGTAAACAAGCATTTAATGCCTGACTAAGATCTCCGCTGGGATGGATATAGAGTGGGTTTCAAAAGGAAAGGAATCTGTGGCAGATGTG